>NC_088712.1:7379304-7708226 GCF_963576615.1 Watersipora subatra
ATTTTGACAGAGGAATTGCTTGAGGCTTTGTTTTAATTTGTGGTATTTTTGCAAAGCTGAATTAAAGTATAAACAAAACGACAAATAAATTTGGAGAACAGTTTCTATGCTTTATAAATAGTTACATTACTTTAAATTTGTCAGCTTTGTAATAAAATCAGTGGAATATGATAAGTATTTTACAAAATAATCTATGCTCTTTTCTGTAAACAGCTATTTCATTCGAAGGCAATTTTTTGGCAGGTAGTAGAATTGGTGATTAGCTAAAATAAAATATTTCGAAATTCAAGATGCTTTGTAGGTTCGTCAGGCTATGGAATGTTTATTGACTACTATTAATGTGAAGCCTTTAGGAACTAAAAAAAGGACTGTGAGGCAAGGGATAGCAGGTGTTGGGCTCTGGGTAAGATCTGTGTGAAAGATGCCCAAAAAAATGTAACCATCAGGATTTCAACAACCATAACAAAAAATGTAACTTTTAATACTAAAAACACAAGTATCTAACATTTTTGTTAATTTGAACCAAAATAAAACTGGTACAACATAAATTTTATACAGAAACAATAAGTCTATGTTTGTCAGTATATTCATTGAACTAAACAAATAAATCTGAAATTATATTTTAGAAAGCCATCATCTCTAAATTGTTACTTGAAACTCACTCACAACTGTAATATCTTAAACTTCAACCTGTTCATTTTCCAACTTATTACAGCGTCTTATTCATCTTAACCACGAAAATTTCTGCTCCTCCAACAACGTTTCCCACTCGTCGCCTAACAACTTGTTCAATGATACATTTAGTCATAATTTTTATGGTATTTATATTTTGAATATAAAACAAATGGTGAAGGGCCATCTATATCTGTTCATAAATGGTCGAAATTCCTGAATGTTTAGTACTTTTTGGTAATTTTTTATAATACAGTAGGAAACTTTTCATCCAATATTTAATTTTTTTCAAAAAAGTACCACATCCACCTAGGCAAAAATATGGTTAGCTAATTTTTATGTTGAATTAATGTGATCAAGAATTAAATGTTTATAATACTTATGATAAGGTCTCATGCAGTGCAGCATATTACACAAAGGCAAACAAAATAGTCAGCTTACAAAACAGAAAACCACTTACCAGCATAAATATGTGTTAAAATGATAAGCTACCAGTTATTTTGCAAGTTCTCACTATTTAGTAGCTTGATTTTTAGGCTTGTGTTAAATATATCGTTAGTAGTCTACTAGAAATTAAAATCAAAATATACATATCGCAACACACTTGCAGCAATATCTGATGCATTAGCTACGCCGCTAATTTGTGTTGCAATGGTAGTAGTAGCAAGCCATGCTCTTTGTCTTAAGAAAATTTGTATTAACCCTTTGAACTCCAATGACCATGATTTCCGCATTGTGCAGCGGTTTCAAAAATCCCAGCAGTTTGAATACAATAATTAGCATAGCTATATTTGCAAAATATGTTTCTAAGTAACAACGTGAATCAATAAAAAATAATTTTTTCACAGCATGTTAGACCAAAAATTTTAATTCCATTTTAACAGTTGTCAGATATCTTTATCTTATTCACTTGTTATAATAACATATTTTACTAGAACAATATCACAAATATCAAAATTGATCCATTATAACAGGTGTAATTGTTTGAAATTATTACTTTGCATTCTCTCATATTTCTTTAACACTTAAAATTAATTGAAACTTTAAACACTGTTTTTTGGACCCCCTTTAGGAACGTGTCACTTATTAGTGTAGTTTTCTATTTTGTGATCGATGAGTGAATTTTCTGAACTGGCAAAACAATTATTGACAAATTGTTATGATTTTATTTACCAATATTTTACAATGCATAATCACTTTTAGCGTTTTCAAGGCTTTAATTTTCTCTTTTTCCTTGATGTTGAGATTTGTGAATTCTAACTTAACACTGAATATTGACAAATTATTATGACAGTATTTGCTGATATTTTTACCATGTGCATACTCTAGGAGCTGACTCATCTCAACAAGTCGCTACATCATTGATGTTTCACGGTATCAGTCTAAAGAGAATATATTGAAAGGTGACAAGTGACTGGAAATTATTTACTGTTTATTATTCGTTTTGTTTCCACAAGCTTATTTTCTGACCAACACCTGGCTTTAAGTTCTACAGATAAATAAATGGCTATTCTGATAAATTAATTACACTATTATTCTGCTATTTACCAAATCAATAGTTGACTGATCACCGCCTATTCATCTCGAAAGGTTGAACTTTGTCTTAGACTTAATTAAAAAACAAGTATCAACAATATACAACAGCAAAATTTACTGTTCTCGCTCTAATAATCAACAAGCTTTTGCAAAAATACTTTTAAAACTGTACATGATTAATATGTGGTCATCGGAAGAATATGTGACTAAACGAAATTATGGTAATTTTTACATAATAGTAACTGGTTAAGTCTTACAGTATTTTTTTATTTTTTTAAAGATTTTTTTCCATTTGTTGAATGCTTTTTGCAATAGTAATTTTTTCATATATAATCACTATTCACTATGCATTGCAAAATCTCCAACAAAAAATACCTGTGACGCTTTAAACAAAAATATAGTCAATGCTGCAATAAAAAAACAGTTCATAATTTATTAAAGAGCGCTTGCAGAGTTAAATTATAGGTCAGCAATTTTTCTGACTTGAATTTTAACAAGAATGTTTGGATTTTATTTTTGCAAATTCTCTAAATTTTTATTATTTAAGAAATCTATAACACGTATACTTGACAAGGGTTCATTCTAAAGAAAGATTCAGGAAATCTTATTTAATCTAATAAAAAATCAGCATATCACGATGGCACCTGACAATGAAGAAGTTTTTATGGCCTATATATGTCTAAGGTAAAATTCTGTACATGTATTTGTATGAGCCACAAAAATTAAACTTACAAATAACCAATCAGAATGGAGAACTGCTTTGTATTACCTACAACCATCAGCTCACAAACAATTTTCCGTAATACTTTTAGCTAAAATAACTCAAACCGTACTTTGCAAGTTAGAAAGGCAGCTATTGAGTAAAAAAAGCAATTTTTATTTCAACTTTTTATGTGAAATTTTAGGCGTTTTAAAAATAAACTTTCGCTTGGAGCAAAATATAAATATTAAATTATTTGCCTTAGTTTAACACAAATTACTAGTTGTAATGCAATTGTGCCAATTTGTCAAAAGTTTTTACCCATGTCCTAACCGATACAGAGCAGGTTGTCTGTTAATGTCACCAAGTTAATTTTAACCACATGGCGCGTTACTTGAGTCACTCACATATGCATTATCACTAGCAACCTTCATGAGGCTTTCTTATCAAATGGCCTCATTACAAGGAAATATTTCCGTAGCAATCAACTGTACTTGTCGTTTTCTTCACTATTGCTAAATGAAGCAGAACATGAAACTTTTTTATATGCCATCGATATTTTTGTGAAGAACTTCAAATATACCAGCTAAAACTATCTTGTTTCAACTTTTAAAACAACAGTTCACACCGAATTTCAATTTTTCAAAACTATTAGTTTTTTTCAGGCAGTCACTAAGTAGTTCCTTGACCAACATAAAAAAAGAAATTTTTTAGTAATGGGTAACTACGACATGGGTGTAATCTAATACTGAAAGTTAATTCAAGAAGCTGAATTGACAAAATGCTCCTTTCCCAAAATTTACTCCTTATTTTTAAATCTCAGTACAAATTAAGCACTTCTTCAGCAACTTTCAGAGTTTTCACCAAAAATTAAAAAAAAAAATAAAAATTTCAGACTATCAATGTAGCAAAAACGCAAAACATCATATTTGTTCTATAAAGCGAAACTGTGAGACTTTGACCAATCATCGGGTCATTAAAATCATAAAAAATTGCTGCTCTTTAAATTATATGGCTTGGCTGTAAAAGTGGACAGTCTAGCCTTTTAATTGATTTGTAGCTCATGTTTTTGACAGGAGTCGATGCACCAGTTATCCAAACTTAATTTTCTATCAATGTAGTTATGCACATGGTCTAATCTTGTCAACTGACATCGTCATAACATCAGCCGTAATTAGCGGTCCCAATAAACTCATAAAACGTAGGTTTTTTTTTATTAGGTGAGTCATGTCTCAATTCAGTGCAATAAAATTGATTCCTCTATGTAATTTCAATTTGTCTCTATTTATCAATTTTTACAAATTCAGCAACAGTTGGTAACAAGGATGAGATTATTTGCCCAAGAATAGTTGTTCTCAATGAAAAAAGATAAAACACGGAGGGTTATTTAGCCCTGACATCTGTTAAATCCTGTTAAATCAGAAAAATCCAGTTGTTAACTAACTGTGATAACACTTTAAGGATTTTTGTGTCGAAGAACTTTATGTTTACTTACAAAAAACTTGCGCAAAAACTTGTGGTTCTATTTCCATCTGATGAAAACCCAAACATCAACTTTTCAGCTAGTTGGTTTCTATCTTGTTGCAGGGTCAGTGTGGTGGGCGTATGCTATGTTGCTGTTTAAGGTCATTGCAGTGGGTGTACAAAATGTAGATTGAATTTTTTGCAATGTAAAAGCATTGCGCAAAACAACCAAAAAAAACAAAGAAGCAATATACTTTCTGATGTTTGCTATGTAGTACAAATAATTGTTTATTTATAAATACTGTGCATATCTTGAAGAAAGGTTTTATCATGTAAACATTTGATGTAGACTTGTTTATAAAACAAAGTTTCACAATGATTTTGTGGTTGCACAAATACATGTGTATGGTGTTATACATAATGCAACATACATGTAGTTTTAACAAATCAGGGATAGATATGTAGTAAGTAGACATATACTTTGTTGAGCTATGTTAATTGCTTTGATAGAAAAGGTAACAATAATATTTGGAACAAGCCAAAGACTTGTTACTTAAGCACAGTTGCAGGTTGCCTCTCAGTGAAAAGATGAGCATCTGGCATAATTTTTAGCAAATTGATTTATACTGAAAATGCTGATTGGTAAATTGAGCACTCATCAAAATAGTTATTATAGCCTTGATAAGGTATAACAAACTTTCTCATTAATTATCTTGTTGCTTAGTGCATTGTTTCTGAATTACGAAGCAAGGTTTAAAACAAATAAACTAACCGTGACGCAACTAACTGTGACGCAACTAACTGTGACACAACTAACTGTGACAGAACTAACTGTGACACAACTAACTGTGCCACAACTAACTGTGACACAACTGACTGTGACACAACTAACTGTGACAGAACTAACTGTGACGCAACTAACTGTGACACAACTAACTGTGACACAGCTAACTGAGACACAACTAACGGTGACACAACTAACTGTGACACAACTAACTGTGACACAACTAACTGTGACACAACTAACTGTGACACAACTAACTGTGACACAACTAACTGTGACACAACTAACTGTGACACAGCTAACTGAGACACAACTAACGGTGACACAACTAACTGTGACACAACTAACTGTGACACAACTAACTGTGACACAACTAACTGTGACACAACTAACTGTGACACAACTAACTGTGACACAATTAACTGTGACACAACTAACTGTGACACAACTAACTGTGACACAACTAACTGTGACCCAACTGACTGTGACACGACTAACTGTGACACAACTAACTGTGACCCAACTGACTGTGACACGACTAACTGTGACACAACTAACTGCGACACAACTAACTGTGACACAACTAACTGTGACGCAACTAACGGTGACGCACTATCTGTGACACTGCTAACTGTGACACAATTAACGTTGACACAACTAACTGTGACACAACCAGCTGTGACACAACTAACTATGACACAATTAACTGTGACACAACTAACTGTGACACAACTAACAGTGACACAACTAACTGTGACACAACTAACTGTGACACAACTAACTGTGACACAACTAACTGTGACCCAACTGACTGTGACACGACTAACTGCGACACAACTTACTGTGACACAACTAACTGTGGCACAACTAACTGTGACACAACAAACTGTGACACAGCTAACTGCGACACAACTAACTGTGACAGAACTAACTGTGACAGAACTAAGCTGTATACAAGTAAGACCCAGTGAAGGCAGGCTAGAGTAATTTAGGGTCAATGCTAGGTCATCAATCACTTTTCTTACACAAATTAAAAAACTAAAATTCTTTTTTTTCAAAAGCAATAATTATCAATGCCAAAATATTTAGCTTGGCGTAATTGTTTCAATAAACAGAAAATTATGATTTGTTTGAAATTATTTTTAATCTTTACAAACAAGTGTCACAATCATCTACCATTGTTTATTGATTACAGTTTGGAAGCCAAAACTGTTTCAAACTATAATAAAATATGTTTGGAAAAAGGCAAATGAAACATTTAATTTTATTGTTTGACAATTCAAAAAACCAAGTTTTGCAGCCAACAAAGTTTTTCTTTCTAAACTTGGATTATGGTCTTTCCCAAGGATGTTTAGAACATAGCCAAAAGCTATTTACTTTTCTTTGTTAATTTAGACCTAAACAAACTGAAAATAAAACCAAATCTAAATCTTCAACTAGATCATTATTAAAAATAGTTTTTTCCTTATGGTTGCCATTTATTTTTTTTACAAAAAAGAAGTGCAAGGGCTGACTAAATGTCAGACAAGGATGGAATTGGCTTAATAATTGTATATCATCAAGCTCCTTCAATTTCAAAGGATGAGCATTCATTATTTGTATTTGTAAATTTTTTTTAGAATGTAACTTTAACTTTGTAGGCTATCAGAATTATGCTCAGATGACATTCTTGAAAGCTGTGAAGAGGAACTTTCAACTGTCCTTATTGGTGAAATAACCGGACATTTAGTAAACCATGAGATTAAAGACTATGCTCTCAAACTCGATAGAATTAGTAAGTTAACTTTTATATCTTAACTCATGGACTTTTCCATTGCCAGCTGTTTTTCAGAAATAAATTGGATTTGCTAATAGTGTTTTAAAACATGATTACATAAAATATAAATTAGTGTATTGAAACTCTGACAATATCTAAAAGTAGGAGGCGTGAAAAATGACTAGCTGTTTGAGAACTTTAGTTACCATGTTGCAAATGATAGGAACAATTTTCCTGAATTTAGTTTCCTTTTGTCATTTGTTGAAACTCTGCCTATATTGCGGTTCTTGGTTGCAGCAGTTTTACAGTTTCAAATGTTCAGATGAAAAGGAGGATTAGGGTGTATTGGTTACAGTTGACTTACATAAAAAATGTGAGTCTCAATATAAAATACATGGTTCCTATGAAAACTGAAGTAAGAGCAAAGATAGTTAAGGCAAATGATGAGTTTGGAACCAAGCAATTATGATAAATAAAATAGCATTTATAAATCATTGTTAGCAGCTACTGCAGTTTGCTGGTCACCAAAAAAGAATGTCAAACTTTGGTTTACCGTTAGATTTGAAATTCTAAAAATGCTGGAGCAACAACTGTCAAATGAGTTTTTCTCCAAAGAAAAATGCCGAAGTCTCTTTTAACAAGGGTTTAACATAAGTGAGTTATATGCGAGAATCACAGTAAGTTATGGAGGCCTGTGTAAACAAAATTAAATGTTATGATCACATTAAAAACCTAAAGTTGAAAATAGGCACTGACATAGTTATTAGAAATCGTGTTAAGTGAACCTTAAAGGTAAATAGTGATAGAAAATAAATGGTAGAACCTTGAGTAAAAGAGCTCTGTACTGTGAAATATCAAAGAAAAATTGTTGAGAAATTGGTTTGCGATAAAATATTTACTAAGAGATATATAAGCAAGACTAAAAATCATATTGCCTCTGGTACATACTCAGTAACACCAAAATGTGGCCATGCAAAAGAAAAGTATTTTTAGGACAAAAGAACAATGAAAGGATTATAGTTCCTGCACCAACTACAGAGAGAATCGAAGTTGCTGGAGAAGCTGTTGTACCGAGACTCTTTGACATGACAAATGTCTTGTTAAAAGAAAAAGAAATGGCGAAAGCGTGTGGCATGTCTATTATTACAGTTGAGTATTGCTCATTTTATAGTTTTTCATGTAAAAGGATATGCAGTGTCAGCAAAAGGCTTATTTTGGCTTGGTTACCTCTAAAAATCGTCAATTATGTTTTTATCGTTCTGCTCAAATGAACACATCTTATTGGGTCAAACTACAAAAATCATGCGCCACCTCCAACTATTCAATTTTAGAAGATCATTTCCAACTAAATGTTGTTCAAAGTAAACTTAAATCTTTTACATATCTTTTAACTTAATAAAAGTAAACTGATATTAAAAGTGTAGATTTTAATCTGTCTGCTTTGTTTCTTTCTAGTGCCAGTACAAAAACAAATAATATTTTTGCCAAATCCTTCCAAATAATTGTGAGGCGTATCAAAAACATTAAACCTAAAAATTAACCAGTATTTACAAAAACCTATAAGTAATAGATAAAGTAACACATATTGGGGCTAATTATATTGCTAAAGTCTTGTCGCAGTAATGCAACAAAATTGTATCGTACAAAAATTAATTTTTCATTCTTCAGTTTAAGGTTTAGTCTTTGTCTGCACATGTTACTGTTAAATTAATTTCATTATAAAAAATGTCCGGAAATTATCTTTTCTGGTTTACAAAAACCTAACCTTTTTTTATTTTATTTTTAAAGTTTTTGTATTCATACCTCGTCTCTCATTTGTTTCTGAAAAAATGTTCCCAGAATTGAAATAACTAAATCTTTTTAAACAGTTTCTAAACTTTTTTATTGAAACAGTGCAGAGCAGTTTCAAAAACTATAATAATTGTTCAATTGAACAAAACGATATTTTTGTGTTTTATTCCCAAATTTATTTCTTCTGACACAAATAACCTTTGCATAATACTGTGTTTCTAAATCTTTGGCTGCATCTCCTCAAACCAACCACTTTAAGTAGGAACAAGTGCTAACAATCTCATCTGGTATTCTTCCTTAGTGTTTTCTTTATTAAGAGGTTCCATCAGTTTATTTATTGTTCTGCATTCGTTCATTTCATGATTTAGAGATTTTAGTACTTGACATCTTGCAAATTTTTTTGAAAAGAAAGCTCATTTGAAACCAAAAAAGAAACTTGGTAAGAGGAAAAGTTGATTTACGCTAATGAAATAATTTTTAGAACAGGCGCAAAAACCACAATGTTTTTAGCAGTAATTTCGGCTTTGAAAGTTTATTCAATTTATTGAAAAGTTATGAATGTATTAAAAGATGATGTTTTTTACCAAATCCTCAAAAAATAACAATTATTATTATTATTTTATCAGAAATTAACGCCTCATAATTTTGGGATGAGGCTGAATTTTTTGGAACTGTGGTCAGAACACCTTACATAAAATATTCAAAACCGTCCTTAAAATTCTAATTGATCTCAGAAGTGCAGCAATTCGCACATTTAGCATTTCTTTCCTTTAAACATTTATGCTGATTAGCTCTTTTTATAGTATTTTGACTGCATTTAATGCTTTGAACATGATGAGTACAACGGTCACAGATGCCTTCCAGAATATTCTAAGCCCCTTGCAAACTTGTAATATTTCTACACCTGTTTCTGTTCTCCATATTTCACGCTCTTATTCTTTGGTACAGGAAAATTCATCAGTCGTGTTTGGTCTAGCTTTTTGTGATCTATCACTGTACCTGGTCTTCAGACATGTAGCACATGGTCTGTTTGAATGCTCATAACCCAACCTAATTTTTTTAGTTTCTTATTCTCTACGATTGCATCAGTCTTGTGGAGTACTTACTAATTACTAGTAGTAAGTACGTACTTATCTATTATGCACTTACTCATACAGGTTCAATTCTCATTCTGACTCCATTTGTGAATAGTTGGACTGTCTGAACTTAGCTTTTCAACATTTTTTGTTCTTTTTTATACAGCTTCAGATTATCTATAAAAAGTAACTGATCGTTCTAGTCATTGGCATTCTTTTTCATCACTTATCATTGCTTTGCAGGCTGTATTAAAACACACCTAGGTATACGACTATTGACAAACAGTAAAGAAAATATTTAATCTTTTTTACATATACTCATTTCATGTTCACTGGCACAATGTTTTCTCAGTGGGATTCTGACGCTGTGGGACCCATTTCCAGACTTTGCTATAGAAAAACTCAAATTTCCTTCAAGGCTGTTGTCTTCAGAACTGTTTCTACATCCATGTGCACGGTTTCAATTTGTAATTTTTTCGGTAATCAATTTAAACCATAAAGAGATTGATCTTTTTTGCTTCAAACAGTTTTAATATTTCCTGGTCTAGCAACGACCTATTTTCTGTTCTTGTTTAATTAAATCAATTCATTTGTGATATTGGTAAATATTATCTGAGATCATCAGAAACTACAACTTTTAGATAATAAAAAATAGATTTTGTGTGTCTATAGTTGTCTGCTGCTGCACTCTTTGTTCTATTTTTCTGAACAAAAGTGTTTTTTTTCTCAGTTGTCATATTGTTAGTAGTCTCCCATTGGTCAGGCTATCATCAATATAGTTTTAGTTTCGTCTATGCACTCTAGTGATGTTATTTTATTGGAACTCTTGTAATCTATCAGGTCTAGGGGAGTTTAATCGGGGCTTTCTCTTGCGAGTACTTTGTCAAATTTTCATGCATATCCTTATATCATCACTACTGTAATTTCCTTCAAGATTTTTTTTCAAGTTTTTCAGGTAAAAGGCTGGGTTATTATAGACTGCAGTCTTTCTCTAAATTTATTTTCTAAAAATCATTAGATTTTACTCTGTTAGGTAATCTAGTTTCTCTCTTTTCTTTCCATATTTATTAACAAAATATTTTCCGATTCTCGTTGATTAACGTTTCACTGTGAAATAGTTTGACTCTGTCAGCATATTTTCTAATCCTAACCATATTTGATTGTAGTTGCTGCTTTTTTCCATAACTATATTGAAAATTTTTTTCTATATGTTGTGTTTATATTTTACCTCATTGCTGTAATTATTTTAAATTTTTTCTTTTTTTCTTGTTTTAGTCTTCCAAAGTCATGCCTATGCTTTTTTAACTTTCTTATATAGTCTGATTTGTCATTTAAGTTTTTGACTACCTTCACTCTTTCTCTTAGGTTCCTGTGTTACCAACAATGGACTCACCTACAATGTCTGTTTCAAATGTGCACTATTTCTAGTAGGAGCACATTCAGTAATGTTATTGATCTTATTTTTCTTTGCAATCAAATTCTTCAGAATATGTTGCAGGGGCATTATTGTTTGTGTTTTTTCCAAGCTCCACGATCGTAGCCAGAATTTACATCTTTTCTGTTCTTTGGTCAATCACTCAAAATGCTTTATTCCCTAAATTGTTCAATCAAGACCACCTCTAACTAAACTGCAACTGTCACTGGTACCTTCTTTGTACTTTCATGTTCAGTTGTATGTTGGCTAACTCTTTTTTTTTATCTTTTCCCTGATCTCCAGGGCTCCACATCAGCTAGTCGTTGCTTTCTCAATATGGTCTTGGTTTGGTTTAAATTGTTCTTACCTATTAAAGCCATTCGGCTTTTATCTTGCTAAGGTTCGATAATTCTTTTAAAAAGGTTTTTTTTTTCAAATCACTACCGTAGTAACATTTTATCATCCAGATATTGTTCAGCCTTGTGTTCTTCATAAGTTAACTTACAGATCCTGCATCTTGGCAACTTATTTGATGACAACAGGTGTCTGTTTAGATTGTTTCTGTATTTGCTACCTAAAAACTGCCAGGCAAAGCATCCTCTGCAAGCCATATTTCTCATTCACGCCTTTAACCATTGTTTGCTTATTTTGGTTTTTTAAGTTTATTTTCATAAATTTTTATTTTTTATTTTATTTTATTCTTATTGTTTGTTCTTGAGGTTGTTCTTATTATTGCTATTATTATTGTTATTACTACTATTTTCGTTATTATTGATTACTTTGAATATTTACACAATATCAAAACAATAAAATGATGCAAGGTTAGGTAGTTTAACAGTAACATTGAAAATCTATTTACCTTTTACTGATAGCAAAAATATTTTGAAAAAGTTATTACTTAAGTTTGGTGTTCTAACTTGTTTAGGTTTTGGACTGTTACATTTCACTATTGGAAAAACTAGAACTAATTTTTCTAGCTGTAATTGTGTATATTAAAAAATATCGTTTAACAGTTTTTTTTGCTAATTTTTGCTATTAAAATCTATGAAAATTATAAGTAAGTTACGAGCTAAACTGATGCTGTTTTAGTAAACCTGAACAATAGTGTGAAATTTTTTTCAGCTAGCAGAAGTTGTGATCCATCAAATAGTAAAATATTTGGAAGAACAAGATACGACAGAAGTTGGTCGAGCAATAGAATGGTTAACAGCTACTAGCAACACAAGGCCTTTAGGAACTGGAGGAAGGACAGTAAAACAGTGGATATCAGATGTTGGGTTCTGGGTAACTTGTAAACCTTCAGCACAAAAAACTTTAAACCTATTAGGATATTTGTAAAGATTGCTTTTTTTTACTAAAACATGTTGTGTCACAGCATGGCTTAAACAAAACTCTAAAATTAAAAGCTTAGAGTGCCCTAGATAAAAGGCAACCATGTGTAAAAATGGCAAAATGTGTAACAAATCATAATATGATGGTAACAGTTAAAGAAAACCTAAAATTTAACAATAAAGCTGAACAGTTTATATTTATCAAAATAAACAGATACTCAACAACAGCCCAAAATTAAAAAAATATTAAACATGATTTGGTCACATCTTCAAGACATTCTTTAAAAGAAAAATCAAACAAAATCATATACTGTAAAATTTCATCTCTAAACTATTACTTGAAACCCTCATTACCATAATATTTTTAACTTTTCCATTTTGTAACATTTTAGTTGCCTTAAAAAACCAAATTTTCAATCTTGCAACCACATCTCTCATTTGTCAGCCTACAATTGCCGTTGCAATATGTTAATTAATCTGGTTTTGAATATTTATATTCACATAATAAACAATTGTGTGCGGTGAGAACTTTTTATCAAAAATAGATTTTTTTTTTTAATTTTAGCAACAACTTTCATTAAAGAGGCCATTTAATTATTCTAGGTTTAATTCCTCTGATGAAAAATAAAAAAGTCTATGAAGACTAAATTACCATGGCTAATTATTATGTTCGACTCATTCGAAGGAAGTAAAAATACAATAGTAATGATGTTTACATCGAGGTGTAACGAGTTGCATCATATTACAAAAAGTAGGTTAAAAAACAGTAAGACCACTTACACGTAAGCATAGGTGGAAAGATGGGAACTGAATAAAGTTTTGCAACTTTTGCATTTTTATAAGTTTGTTTTCTACTTTGTTTTATTGAGGTTAATAAAATTATGTTTTACAACTCGAACTACCTCGACGAACCCTATTGTTTTTAGAATTAAAACTGTTCCCGGTTACTACGGGAAGAATTGGGTTATCCAGGGCCCGTTCTCGGATTCTACGGGTTAAATTTTGATTCACTCTATTGCTTAGCTGTTTAGGTACATCAGTTTTATTTATTCACCAAACTAAGTTTAAGAGCCTGGGCATCATTTTGATACCAATTATGTGATTGTACAAGAGAGTTTTAACTAACAAATTACGTGATAGATATCAACCTTTTTGAAAACTGGTTGATCGCCATTTTGGAAAAGGTTTATCCGAACAATGGCAAAATGTTTAAGTGAATTAGATGTGGTAATCAGCTCAGGGGAAGAAAATAGCAATGAAAGTAATGTTCAAGAAGAAAATGAGAACTTTCTGATGGAAGCAGGTAAGTTTTACGTGGCTATTTATAGAATTTTACCAAAAAAAACGATAAAAAGCCGAAATTTATCTTGTGAATTTCAAACAAACTTTATTCTAACAGTGTAAGATATGGATTTTTTCATGATGCACATGATTATAACATTTTCAATCCAATAAAATTTAGATCTTTTTGCAGCATGAACTCCTTACTCTATTACCCCATAATAAATAATAGTTTTATGATTTCCTTGTAGAACTACAAGATAATAAAATTTTCTTATCTCATTTATATCCAATTGTTCAACCCACAGTTAGTTAAGCATATAGTTCTCAACATCTACTATAAACTAGCCCAAACCATTAGGCTCTAATATTGGTTGATAGGGGACACTTACCACAGTAATCATCGTCATGACTTTCTGTGTTTATATCCACAAGATCAAAAAATATTTGCAATTTGTATTACCAATTGTTATCTGCAGTAGACTGCTTATTTTTTAATTTCTATTAGGTATTTACCCTGAAAGAGCACAATTTTTGGCTTACTATACCGATCATATTGGCTACATGTAGGTAAAGACAGTCAAGGTCTCGTGGGTGATGATGCCATTGATGATGTCCCATCATTTACCAATGTTGCACTTCATAGCTCCGGAACTACTATGTTGAAAGCAGTAAAATTTATGTTTTCTGATAGCCAAGAAAATACTGCATCAATTAACTTATAATGAGAGCAAACATGCATGTGTAGTTGGCATCAAAAAACTCTCACTGTGTCATCATTTTTTTATGACCACACCCATATTATACTTTGTACATCTATATATTGTTTCGTTTTCATGCATATTAATTTTTACTGTATTTTTTACAATATATTTTACTGTATTTTTACAAATATTTTTTTGCTGGTGATTGTTTGTTAGCTGGTAACTTAAGTATCTTTTTTTAGGCATAATACAGTGAAACTCGGATAATTCGCCCTCGGATAACTCGAAAACACAACTAACTCAACGTATTTGTTTGGTCCATTCCCACGCAATGATAAATGGCTTTAGATAACTCGACCGAAACTCCGTTAACTCGAACATTTTTTTGCCAAACGGCTACCGAGACGGTTGTTACAATTGCTTTAGTAGAATATCACTTTATTCCAAGCAATAGAGATAAACATCAATTTTTAGTAGTTATTAGGCCTCGTTATTACCAACATCGGCAAAATGTTTTCATTAACGACTTTTCTAAAGGTTTGCAAAAATAAAATTTTACCAAACATCCGCTTAGCGATAACCCTTCGAAAGCAAAAAAAGCGAGGTAAAATTCAGATAAATTTAAAGTAAAATTGGCAAAAGTGATAATGGGTTTTTAATAGTAAAACAGTTTTGTAATAACTGACTTACTGCAAAATTGATCTTGGTTAAAACGCTCGGTAGAAAAATACGTATGTATTTTTTTCTGAAAGTTTTACCCGCGATCAAGTTTTGCCAATTTTAATCTGAGAACGTCCTGGCAGTCACATCACCTAAAACAACAAACAATTCTCAAGTGATAGAAAAATATCTATACTTCCTAATTAAAAATATTTAAGACTTCACACAAGAGACCCTTTAACTTGCAACAAGCAATCTATGCTTTTGATTTATATATAGTTTGTATATGTACATTTATCTACTGATAAATAAGTGCACTTATGACTGTCCTGATAACTTGAGCGCTCTAATAACTCGAACACTTTTGTTCGGTCCCTTGAAGTTTGAGTTATCCAAGTTTTATTGTATATTCATAATAACCTCTGCTATACATTTCAATATAAATTACCAAATTGTTTGATTATATAATTGATAAAACTGTCAGCGGCGTAGTGTTGGTTAGAAGCTCGTAACACCTGTTATATTGCTTGGAATTGAAAAATCCTTTTTTTATTTGCTGCTGATAAAGTTTGCTATCAATCTAACATAGATCCAACTATGTATGTCAGTACCAAAAAACTGCTTGTGAGCTGCTATGAAACATAAAGAATAATTTTGTTCAAAAAAAGGTTCACGGAAGTATTAGAAATTGTGATTAGTATAATTTGTAAAGGTGCACAGACATTTATATCAAATTGTAGCCTAGAATGTCTTTGTTAAGCTGCAAAAAACAAATCAAGATTATTCTATAAAGAACTCTAGTTATACTCAATTTCGTGTAGCTCTATTTTAATTGTAAGGCTACTGAAAAATTAATTAGGCTAGTGGGGCAGTCAACCAATAACTAATTAGTCCTGAATGGGTTAAAGAGGCCAATTAATTATTCTAGGTTTAATTTTTGATGAGAAATACTAAGTCTATAAAGACCAAATTACCATGACTAATTATTATATTTGAATCATTTGAAGGAAGTAAAAATACAATAGTAATAATGTTTGCATCAAGGTGTAACGAGTTGCATCATATTACAAAAAGTAGGTTAAAAAACAGAAAGACCACTTACACGTAAGCATATGTTGAAAAATGGGAACCAAATAGAATCTTGCAACTTTTGCATTTTTAAAATTTTGTTTTCTACTTTGTTTGGTGGAGCTTAATAAAATTATGTTTGACAACTCAAACTACCTCGACGAAACTTATTATTTTTAGAATGAAAACTAAAATATTCCGCTACCGTAAATTGCTGCTACATGAAGGCCTATGATATTTTGAATAAAGCATTTCATATCCACGTCTAAGAAAAAAGTAAGACAAACAATAGAAAAAGAATCTATAAATATTTCAATTTGCTACAAGCAACTAGTAGTTGAATAAATCTGTATATAATCAATATGGTGAAATAGCAAATATTCGTTATTTTTATTTTTTATTCAAACTGCTAAATTGATTCTATTCCACCAAGCTTATCTAAAGTTATTATATCAGATATATTATACCTGTTTTTCACAAAAACAACTAGCGTAAATAATGGATAAATTATGTTCTTTGGAATCACTGCTAAATTTCTGGAAGCCCCAAAAGAAAGAAAAATAAAAGGGGAAATTTGTTGCAGCCATTTACTTTTTCTGATTGGCATCAGTTTCTCAAACAAGTGCAACAAGAAAATTGTTTGTGCTCTTTCTTGTTGAACTGCATTTGACTCACCGATTGTTTTTCAACACGGAACACAATAAAGTTTATATAAAGTTTATTTAACAATTTGGTGTCTGTTCATCTGACCTTGTAGCTGTCGGCAAAATTATTGAAAATTGACTATTTCAAAAAGCTAAATTTAAAGGTGCAGTCATATCTTTCTAAATTCAAGAAAATTATTAGTTTCAATATTTTGCAACTCAGATTATATAGTCTCAAATGTCATTAGCAAATATAACAACTAACCCTGCAAATCATATTTTAATATTTTTATGCACATGTATTTGGTGGTTTACCACAAATATAAATGGGAAAAATGGCACATTTTTGGTGGCATTTGTTTTACCAGTAATCACAGAGCATGTGCTCTCATTCATGAAATATGTAAGGAAGATGTTTATAAATCAACCGGAATCAATAGAAAAATATAACAGTTTTGGCAAATTGACTAAATGTTAGCATTTGTGTGAGCATCCACATGAGCAGAACCTTGCACAGAAGCGAGTCTACCTGTGCGCCTTTTTATTGTTCAGTGTTGTGGCCGGTAGGTTGAAATTTTTGATTAATTTTTAATTAAATTTTACGGAAGTACCTCGATATTGTTGTGGAAAACTGTGGGTGACCACAGATTTTGTCACCTGATGTGCAGATCTGCTTAAGCGCATTGCACAGAAGCAAGTGTGTAGTTAGCCCTATTGATAAGCACATTAAATGTAAAAATGCACAAGTGTCAGTCATGTAGATGTATGTTTAGCAAGATAGTGAAAAAATAACAATCGAGTTAGGATAACTTACCTGAAAATATTTTTCGGAATATATCAAAAACTATAAGTCAAGTGCATCAAACATTTAGCTGCAACAAACAAATGAAAACGGTTCCACCATTTATTTAATTAGTCTGCCATACTTCAATGCCATGTTTCCTTCTCTACATGATGGTTTTCCCTAGCTTTGCTTCCTGTGGCTTTTACTTTTCAGTCATGTTTGTCTTTCAATTTTTGTATTTTATTTATTTGTTTGCTTTCTACAAACTGTACCACCTATATTTGAACATTGTCATGTTTTAAATTCTATTAAATCTCTACAGTTGTTCATATATATATAGGTTGTATTAAAGGCTGACTACAATTTTTATGTTGAATGAAAAGATAGATATTTGGGAAGATTAACATAATATATTTATGTGCAAAGTAAATGCCGCCTATGTTTTGCATTTTCTGGACTGCGAGACGGTATTTTGTTTAGATGCCAAGATTCTGCTTAGTTACCTTCAACTGGTCAGAGGTCTGCAGATGAATATGCATTTGGAAAATGAGAAATATCTCTGCCAGTTAATATTCATGGCTTGCAGCTACCCTTCAATGGGATTATAGCATGTGCACTGATTGGCAGCTTGTTGGAGTTTTCAATTTTTGTTACCTTCTACATGTAAGATATAATTTTTATTTTATAACCATTTTTTTTGTATCATATTTTATTGTACTCATTAATATGTTTCCTAGAGTTTGCAGTCAAAACTAAGCGACCCACTGTCTGTACTGAAAAATAAGTGTGCAATAAAAGTGTTGATTTATTTTTAACCTAAAGTTTTAGGCATACTCTTTCAACAAATTGCGATCAACTTAAAACTACATGAGTAGTATGCACTGAAAATAGACTAAACTAGTAATTCATAAAATTTTGCAAATGTACACCATTTTTCATATACTTTTCAGTCGCAAAATCAAATTGAAAAAATAAGCTCCATTTGCCTAATAGAGTTAATAATTATGTTGTCAGTGTTGCTTTTAAAAGTTTTCAAAAACATTGAAACTTATCAGAGCTAGCAAATGGTCGTCGACACAAACAAGAACACCAAAAGAAGTAATAGTTACAGAGGTGATTGAGCCATTATTAGTACAACGTTGTGAGCAATTTTCTCTTTACTGTATCAGCTGCTAATATGGATGTGCCAATAATAAAGGATGTCAAAGAGTCAGTCAATTGAAGGTGGCATTCGATAAAAAAATGACTTAATTTTGAAGTTTTGCGGTTTTTCACTTTTTTTACCATTGATCACTGCTCTTATTTGTTTTTAGGTTTTTCTTCAATTAGATAAAAAAAGCTAAAAAAAATTGCAAAAAAAAATTAAAAGAAATTAAAGAAAAGGGCTCAAATAAGTTTCCCCATTATAGAAGCAACTCAGACAGTTTTTTGTAATATTTGAGAGCCTGGCAGTGTTTACAACTATCATTAACTGGCTCAATAAAACTGTTTAAAAATATTACACTGAAAATGATTTGCTTTATGTCTTAGTGTGCTTTATTGTTGTCCTATTTTCAAGGTTAATTTCTCAGTCTCTTTCGGTCATGTCATTTTTAAACTTCTGATATATCTTTTATTGATGGATTATGTTTGTTTTTTGTTTTCATTTATTGTATCTCATCTAACTTGCATCAATTGAGTTTATTAAATGATACGCTGTTAATTTTCATTACCATAAACTAAGTTATATTTAGTTTATTTGATATATTCTAGATGGCCTTAACTGTTGCTACTAAAGTTGTATCCACTTCGGGCTTTTGGTTCTTAATTCTTTACATTTTCCTTTCTATTCTATGCAATGCTTGTTTTTTATCCACTCGTTGCTTTTCCTGTCTTTTTTCTTTCACAGACAGCCTTTCTATGTTGCTTCGTTGTTTACCTTTGCTGAGGGAAGCAATATAATATACATGTATATACTCACAATTGAATGTTATTTTTTTGTTTATAGTTACGAAAGAATTGCCAAGTCAATCCTATAGGTGTTTTAATGGCAACAATTTTGTAAGACTTTTTTTTCCAATAATTTCAAGCTGTATAATCTATTTATAATTTTGTATCAAAAGTACTACAAACCTTTTCCCTCTAGTCATGAATACCTACATATAAATACACAGCATAAATACAATTGTTCTCAAATGTCACACATGGTTTAAGCCTTGTTTTTGTTTGATTGCTGTTGAGGCACACTTATTGTTAAAAGTTGACATACACTTTAAAGTTACATTTTACTTGTCTATTTTAACTTCATCAAACATTAAAAAAATTTTAAATTATTCTTCACTTGTTTTGTAGATTTAATTTTAATAATTGATCAGTTAATAATATTTAATATGCAAAGTTGCATTTTTAAGGTTTACATATATGTTGATAACCCAATTCAGTAATTTAGATTTAGCCTGTGATGAGCATTGGGACATAACTGCAGTTTAATTTATCACCTAGTTTAGTTTTTGCTTCATACAGAGCATGAACAAATTTAATGAAATTTTAATATGTCTAATTGAGTTTTCCGCTATATGGTTAAGTACATTAATGAGGTCAAAAAACATACTTTTTTGGATTCTTCCATAAAAGTTGCTTCAAATAATAGTAATTCAGACTATTTGATCTTCATATATTCAATATTCCATTTGCAGGAAAGGTTGTTATTATCATGCAAACATTTATTTCTATAGTAAAAATTAATGCCAAAGTGTGGCTGCTTTTCAGCAGTGATGTCCGAGACATATATTGTGATACTAATTAAATTCAAATTTGAGGCTCTTACAGGCCATGCACTCCCAGTTGTGAAAAGGTATAAACAAAATCTATTAAGATGGATGTAGTCACTGCGAAGGAAAAATTGTGTTCAAATATGTTGAATCGTTGCGCGGTTGGTAATAAATGACCTATTTTGTTATAAGAAAAAAAGGGAACACAACATTCTGAGCATTGATATATACATGTACTTGCAGAAATCAATAGAGAAAGAACCAGTGAAACTGAGAGTATGTGAATGTGGAGCTGAAGTTGTTAGAGAATTTGGATCTCTTAGATTTCAATGTCAATGCAGAAGTTTTTATTGTCTGGAATCAGGCTGTGTCCGGAAACTAAGAACAACTGGTGCATTACAAAATCACTTGATTAATGTTCATTTTAAGGACGCGGATCGAAACCGATGTTTCCATTGCAAAGGTGTAAAGGACCGTCAGACTACCACAAACAGAAGCACATGCCCAAGATGCCAAGCGAACTGGTGTTTAAAAGGTGATTGCACCTTTGAAAGTCAATATTTGGGTTCCTTTACCGGTCATTTCAGGCTTTGTCAAAAGTAACTCAAAACTGCCACCAACTTGTAAAAAGTTGTAAGAACACCTGCCAGTAAATCATTAGTCAATTTTTCATTACTCTTTAATAATTATTAATGGAACACCAGTAATCAATATGAACATTCCATCAAAATAAGTAAAACTTTTGTTTACTACTTCAAACTTTCCTTTTACAAATTATACACTTTTTTCCAACTGATAACTTCCAGTGATACATAACATTTTCACTTTTAAGTATGAATAAAAATGTGAAAGACAGCGTCAAAAGTTGAGTCATTGTGCAGAATTATGATATGAAATGCTTTCATGTTTACATCTGGGCAAAGAATTATTTTTTCCAAAAAGCCTTTTTTCTTCCAGGAATCATTTTTTTCTTTATTTAGTTCATACATATTTATTATTTTCATTTAGTTATGCTAGACCACCTTCTCTGGGTGAAATTGTACTTTTTGAAATTAAGCAACGCAGTAGACTCTAGGTATATTTGATTAATTGCTTTTTTGCTGGATCATACGGCTGTTTTCGAGACTCTGGGATGCAAAGACCAAATAAATTTCTGTAGTAAACAACCTCTGTGAGAACGCTATCCGAAGTATTTCATTCCTAATGACCAATTTGTGTGCTTTATTGTTTTAAAAGCTCTAAGACTCTGTAAATAGTTGCCTTCTGACCTGGATAGATAGAAATGGCTAACTGTGGCGTACCATAGTCTAGGTGATGGATGACATGGTAGTACCAGCCAGAAATATAATGCCTGTTTCTACAAGGCAATGACTAGGGACTACTCTACCTTGGATGTGACGAAGGGTTTTCCGGAATGGCTGCTGCTTGCTATGAGCTGGAATCGGTCAGGTTGAAAGAATTGCTGTGTGGTTCTTAAAGCGGTACTTATATTATAATCAAATATGTTTTCATGTTGACAAAAATTATTTTATTATGAGAAAAATCTTTTTAATGCAGTCAATTGGAAAAATAGGTAATGCATTTTGCTAACAAGCATATTTATTTTTGTCCACTGAATCACAAAAAGCAATACCAGAATTTAAAAAAATATTTTCTTAGCACCGAACTATGTATTAGTCAATAAACTCACATATCCTTACTTGCCTTTGTTACAAACTTTATTTTCATTGCATGATACAGTGTCAAAACTTAAAAATTGTTTTTTCTCAAAACTGTAAACTGTGAAATCACTGGTTTTTCCATTTTAGTTTTAATGTGTTCAATGGTTTGAACTTTTTGAATTTTTTTTGGTAAACTAAAATATTGAACATAACTGTAATATTTCAAGGCTCATTGAAAAATAACCAGTTTAATTTTGAGTTGGCGAATGCAAAAATGATTGTTTTAGAGAACTTTAAAACATTCGATTTAATTGTCAAGGGAAATTTTTTTATTTTTTGGTAAATGGGTTGTATCAGAATATTTTATGTGAGGAATAATCTCACGTATCACATGTGGGACACTCATTTTGGAGATGCGGATCAGAAAAAAAAGGAGCTATGGTAAAAAAACCGTAACACAGCCGCAAGTAGAAGCACCTGCCTAAAGTTTCAAGTTTTATTATGTTTAAAAAGATATCATCCTTTTGAAAGCAGAAAGACATCAACTTCCAATGCCCATTTAAGGTTTTGTAAAAAATAATTCAATAGAAGTGAATAACTAAAGATATTTTTGTTGCAATCGATCTGATCATCATTAGTCAAATGTTGTTAATTGTTTATTATTGTTGAAAAATTAGCGTCAGTAAAACCATTCAATGCAACTAAGCAAATCTTATCTTCAGTACTTTTGAATTATCTTTCTAAAACTTCCGAGAAATATGATACTTTATCTAAATCAATGCACTTGCGAGAAAAAATAACTATTTGTTGTATAATTACATTTTGATTATACAGATAAGAGTTAAAGTTAAAAATTGAATGGAAAAAAAGAAACATCACAACGTATCATTGTACAGATCGTGGATTGCAGGTTTTCAATGCTTATACAAACATTCAAGATTTTTTTAGATAATTCAGATAGAATTTCACTGTTGTTGTTATGTGCGGCCACTATAAAAAAAACTGAAAAATATGCATAGCTTAAAATAATGTTTTGCAACAAAAATTACGTAATATTTGAAGTCATTTAGCCAACTTACTGTTTATGTTTTAGTCCATTTCTGAATTAGTTGTCATAGTTGACCTTTGCACGAGCATTTACAAGTGACAAATTATGGCTTACTTTAACTGGTAACTAGTATAACAGAAAACATTGATGACCAAATTATTGTTACTAACCAGAAACTTGTGTTTTACTGATAGAAGGAACCAAATCAGTTAGTTTAAAGCTTCTGATTGGTCAAGATTTTGATGTGATCTGTTTATTACCGAAAGTAAAAATTGTGTCTGCCTAGTCAGAAAAGCCACAACGTAAGCGTTCTCGGATGTTATAATTAGTCAATTGTTTGAAATGAAACATTTTCTGCCTTAATCTGATTTGTGCATTTGCACTGTCATTTTAAAAATATTTTGGTTTGTAGACAAATGTTTTTTACTCCTATTAATTGGCATTCAATTTAAAAAATAAATAACAGCATATACTTGCACAAAAGTTGGCATGGGGTAAGACTCTGAGTTGATTAAATAAAATGATGAATTTATGAAAAAAATTTAATGTTTAATCTTGATTTATTTCACCCTTTTACTGCCATAGAAAAGTAAATGCGTTTTCGTGAGACGACTGACATAGATGCTTTTTTGAGACTCTCAGAAATTGTGTAGTTACTTAATTTTATTATTTATTGACAACATAAATCACGGTTTTTAAAACCTTTATGAACTTTATCCTGTTGACAGAAATATTTTTGTTGAAATCAGCTTTAAATAGTAAAGAATTTCTAAACTTTTATTTGAGAACTTCTAATTTAAAACCAAACGTTTGTTTGTGCGAGTTCATTAATTACTGCACACACGTCAAAAACAGGTAAATAGTTATGTTGATGACATTATAGCCAATTCAGATTTTTGTGATTATACAGATAATTAAAGCAGCAGCACTGTCTGTGATAAGAGTGGAAGTAATTATTTCGTTATAGTAAGGAACATTATGGAGGGTCATTTTAGCTTTACATCGATCGTAGTTTCATATGGCTTTAGCATTGCATAAAGTATAGATCTTTTAATTTTTTGCATATCAATGATAGTTAAAATGTTGGAAAAATAAAATATGTCACAAAAATGATCTAGATAGAAATTGAAATTTGAAAAAAATACTTTTTAAACATCGTGAAGTTATATCGGGATTTTTGCTGTAAAATGGCTGGCACTTGGCAGATACTCAAATTTGTACATGGGTTAATATATTGGCCAAAAAGCAAAATGATCAACCAAAAAAATAGTCTGATCATTGGTGATCTTGTTACTTTCATGTCATTTTGCCATCCATTATAGGGCAAGAGCCAACATGAGAAAAATTAGCTGGAAGTGAACGACAACATTGCCTTTAACTGTGCAAATTATCCAAGTTAGGAAAAATGCTTACATGACTACTATGATCCCCTTAACTACCCACTCTCTGTTTTTATGACAGTGGCATACAATGATGCAATATCAAACTTTTATAGTAATGCAGATGTCAAAAGACAATCTCAGTCAATAAAACAGACAAACAACCACCACAACAATAGACATACCCTGCTGCAACAAGGCCATACTTTCTTATACTGTTTCTGAAGTCAGAGGTCATAATTTTTCTTTTATCTCACACCCATATCTCTCCATTTTCTTTGCATTCTCTACGCAATGCAAAGGTTTTAAATTTCTCACCCCACAGTCAGTGGTAAAAGTAGAAACTAAAATACATACAGCAAATAATTATATGCAAAATATATAACATAAATACAATCAAATCTATAATCAAGATACTTACATGTATGTTCAGTTAACTTTGATTCTACTATTTTTGTGAGTGTTTTTTTAGAAAATGGTTACCAAACTATTGTTATAATTTATTTGATAGCAAAAATAGTAGAGGGTAATCGTGTGGTAGATGGCGTCCGCCTGCATCAAAGCCAAGCCAAGTAAAACGAGAGACAGGGCCTGCCCGCTATATTAGCCTGACCATTTGCGTTAGAGAGCAGAGCGGTTATGGGCCTGTTCATTGCCTAGCTTATTTAGGATTGTACTCTCATGAACTAAGCAGAAATGTATGTGCAAACTCATGCACCGAGTTTAGTACTAGTTGAGGAAATTAAAGGTGGCACAAAAACCTTTACATTATATGTTTTACCTGTCACTGAACAACTAGCAACGACATTCGTGAGAGGGTACACAACATTATATGTAAAATATTATTCCAAGTAAACAATTTTAGCATGTTCTACAAAATTTAAATGATGATTATCATATTGTTATGCTTCAAAAATCTGACAGGAATATTTTACAAAAAATGTTTAAAATTTTAAGTGTGGTGTTATATATAGAATGTGGAATGAATAAGCTGTGCTAACGTTATCATTACATCGTATGAAAAAATTGTTATAGAAAGTCTGAGCATTCCTCCAGGAGTGCTATTTTGAATTTTTTAACTGTAAAAACCGTAAATGATTAACGGGCAATATAGTTGGATCTATATAGTGTTAAATTATTTTACCTTTAAATGGATGTGCTAGCAATGCTACAAGAATGCTATTTTTGAACATTTGATAGTAAAGATTTACATAACAATTGCTTGCACGGTGACTAGAACGTTACAATTTGACATTCTTTTTACTAACAAATGACTTTTCATACAATGTCACACGAATGTTATTTTAGAATCACTCAGTGTAAACACCTATATAAGATTGGCTTGAAATGCAGTTGAAAACATACAATTTGGTATGTTGTTTATCTTCAAATTGCTGTCTCAGCTAACCTACAATGAATGACCCTGACAGTTACACCTGTTATAGCCTGGTTCCTGCTCATCAACTTTCAAATGAGCAAGATGCAATGTTAGTTGATAACCTCTGTGTTTATAAAATTGATGAGCTTGCATCTCAAACCAATCACTATGATAGAATATTATAGTTGCTTTAAGAAGGCTGCTAAAAAACTATTCTTGGCATACCAAATTGCGAAGGAAATGCCTGTTCATTTTGGAGTAAGATAACTTCAAGCGACATGTTAAGGTTTTTGGAGCTGTAGCATTATGTTTTACAAGAAGAATAACCTTTAGTTTCTTATGAGCTTGTATTTTAGTAAACTGCAAACAGTCTTGAAGGTTACTGAAACTAGTGTAGTTGAAACAGCTGCAGTCAAAAAATAGAAAATTATGATATCGATTAGCTAAGTTTTATACCAAACGCAGGGCTTTTTATTTTTCACGCTGTTCATAGTCGCAGTTAACAGAGGAAGCCAAATACAAGATCTGTAAAACATAGTACATAAATTTATGCAAGAACCACAGACTAATACTGTATACATTTTACCATAATTTTGGCATCTCTTAGTAATAGTTTTTGACTAAAAGGTGAGATAACCACAAGAGTAATCGAGAGGATAAGATTCTATGAAAAACACTCTTGAAGCTTGGTGTAAAAAAGGGAAGATTAGGAGTTTTGATGAAACACCATCTGGAGCAAAATTAAATGCTAATAAAGAGTTTCCAAAAGTGAAGATATAGGAGAGATATGAGATCAATGAAATTGAATTGCTGCAGCACTTGGTTGATCACATTAGTCGATAAGTTCTACATTCAAAGTGAAGGGTATGATTAAAATTTGAGAATTGAAATGAGTATATTCAGTGTATTTATTTAAACAAAGACTTCATAACAACTTTTTGTATTTTTTGGATCTTTTTTAATTAATCCATTCAAGTTTTCTCAGCTTGATAAAAACTATGTTTTAGCATAGTTCTTGAAATATACATGCGCATGTAGTTTAAACAAATTACTGTCCAATTCTATTAGATCTATCAATTAAAAGCAATTCATTATATCAGGTGATAAAATTGTGTAACATTATTATTTGGCATTTGATAATTATTCTTTCAAACATGAAAATAATTAAGACTTTTGTATTGTGATTTGTGGATTACCTTTAGTGACATCACTTATTACTATAGTTTTCTATTTTTTGATTAACGAAGGAGTTTTTTTGAACTGGCAAAAGCATTATTGACAAATTATTATGATAGTATTTGCCAATATTTTCATCATGCATTTCAATTTTTACCGTTTTTAATGCTTTAATTTCCTCTTTTTGATTGATGGTGAGTTTTTTTTAAATTTCAATTTAACACTGAATATTGACAAATTACTATGACAGTATTTGCTGATATTTTTGTCATGCACATAGTCTATGAGCTGACTCATATCAAGAAGTTGCTACATCATTAATGTTTCATAGTGTCATTATAAAGATAATATATTAAAAGGTGACAAGTGACTGGAAATTATTTACTGTTTAATATTTGTTTTGCTTTCACAGGCTTATTTTCTGACCAACACCTATGTTTAAGTTTTACAGATTATTCTACATCATTTGTAACTTTCACAGTTTATGACTTGTTTTGCTGCCACAGGCCTTTTTTCTGACCCAATACCTGGTTATAAGTCCCCAAAAAAATAAATAAATGACAGCGGATCTGGTTTCCTTCATTCAATTTTTCTATTACCTTCTTTAAATCTGATAATTTTTTACCATAGCATGCACTAATGGTATAGCAGAATATTACATGAAATTGAAAAAATACATTTTTACAATTAACATCCTTCAATTTGAAATGTATAATTACAACATCAATTTGATTCACTTTGCTGATGGTTATTAATCTGCTATTTACCAAATTAATAGTAGACTGATCACCAACTATTCATATCAAAGGTTTAATTTTGTGTTAGATTTAATGAAAAAAAACTAGCACTAATATTATAGCTAAGCATAATTTATGGTTCTCGATCTAACAATTAACATATTTTTGGGAAAATTTCTTTTTAAACTGTACATAATTGATATGTGGTCATCGAAAGAAGAATTTACTAAACGAAATGAGAGTAATTTATACCGTAATAGTAACTGGTTAAATCTTATAGTGTCTTTGTTATATTTCCAAAGATTTGTTTCCATTTTTAGGATTTTTTCGCAATAGTAATTGTTTCATATATTATCACTATTTAATATACATTGCATAATCTCATGCAAAAATACTTGTGAAGCTTTAAAAGAAATTCAGTCAATGCTGCAATTAAAACAGTTCATAATTTATTAAAGAACGCTTGCAGAGTTAAATTAGTCAGCCAATTTTCTGACCTAAATTTTAACAGGAATGTTCATATTTTGTTTTTGCAAATTCTCTAAGTTTTTTAAAATTTAAGAAATGTATAACACATATATTATACTTGACAAGGGTTCATTCTAAAGAAAGATTCAGGAAATCTTATTTAATCTAATAAAAACTGGGCATATCACGATGGCACCTGACAATGCAAAAGTCTTTATGGCCTATATATGTCTGAAGTAAAATTCTCTACATGTATTTGTGTGAGCCACAAAAATTAAACTTATAAATAGCCAATCAGAATAGAGAGCAGCTTTGTATTATCTCCAACCATCAGCTCAGAAACTGTTTTTCCTTAATACTTTTAGCTAAAATAACCCAACTCTACTTTGCAAAATAAGGAGACAGCTATTGAGTGTGAAAGACAAATTGTATTTTAACATTTTATGTAAAAAGTTTGGTGTTTTTAAAACAAATTATCGCTTTTGGCAAAATATATTATCAATTAAATTGCCTTAGTTTAACACAAATTACTAGTTGTAACGTAAATGTATAAGATTGTGAAAAGGTTTGACCCATGTCCTAACCACTAAAGAGCAGGTTCTCTGTTGATGCCACCAAGTTATTTTTAATCACATGGCGTGTTACTCGAGTCACTAATATTGAAAGAATCACTAGCGACCTTCATGAGACTTTATTATCAAATGGCCTCATTATAAGGAAATATTTCTATGGAAATTACTGGAAGGGGTTTTTCCATCACTATTGCTAAATAAAGTAGAACGTGAAATCTTTTTTTATTTATTCTGTATTTTTGTAAAAAAATTCAAATATACAAACTAAAACTAGCATTATTCAATTTTTGCTTTTTTCAGATAATTTTTTTCAGGCGATCACTAAGTGGTTTGTTCACCATCATAAAGAAGGAAATGTTTTAGTAGTGGGTAACTACAACTTGGATGTAATCTAATACCAAAAGTAACTCCGAGAAGCTAAATCTTTTTTTTGTTTAAAAATATCTCCTTTCTCAAAGTTTGCTCATTATTTTAAAGTCTCATTATAAACTCAGAATTTCTTCAGCAGCTTTAAGAGTTTCCACTAAAATAGCATTAGACTCATTTGATGGGGAATTAGTCTCGCAGGCCAAATGGACTTTTGATAAATTTATCAGTTGTTTGATTTTTTGTTAATGTATAATAATCTGCTTGTTCTCTTGACTCTAAACATAAAGGAAAGAATATATACACCATTTGCAGTGAAAACCACAATATTTATATACATATGTATGTGTATCTACATATATATACATAAATATATATGTATATCTACCAATATATAAATATATATATACTCATGCTACAGACAGTACTATATTTCGGCTATTGAAGCCCCATCAGTGCAACTCAGAGCTGATATATATATGTATATATATATATATATATATATATATATATATATATATATATATATATATATATATATATATATATATATATATATATATAGATATATATATATATGTATATGTATATATATGTATATATATATGCATACATATATACAAATTATAGATTCATTGAATTTTCGCATAGCAATGTTGGTTAAAATGTTGGCAAATTAAAATATGTAACAAAAATGTTCTTGATAAACATTGAAATGGGAAAAAATACTGTTTACAAATTATGAAGCAATATTGGCAGCTTTTGGAAATATTGCTGGCACTTGGCAAATATTCCGAATTTGTACGTGGATGGCAGTGGAAAGGTTAAAGCCACAAGCCTGGCTTTTAACAGACAAAACAGGCAAACAAAAACACTTTTCACAGCATTTATTAGTTGGTAAATTAAAAAAGTAGCGAGCATTTCAGACTATCAATGTAGCAAAAAAGCAAAACATAATATTTGTTTACTAAAGTAAAACTGTGAGACTTTGACCAATCACTGGGTCAAAAAAATCATAAAAAATTGCTGCTCTTCTAGATTATATGGCCGGGGCCGTAATAGTTGACAGTCTAGCATTTTACTTGATTTGTAGCTGATGTTTTTGCCACAGTTGATGCACCAGTGATCCAAACTTATAAAGAAAATCAATGTAATTATGCACATCTTCTAATCTATTCAACTGACTTTGTCATAATATCACCAGTAACTAGTGGTTCCAATAAACTAGTAGAAGTATTGTTTTTTTCCAAGAGGCAAGTAATATCTTAATTTGGTATATGGATAAAAATGTCTGTTTTGTGTAATTCAAGTATTTTTTTCTCTGCTTATCATTTTCTCCCAATTCAGCTGCAGTTTAGCGACAAAGATAAGACTATCCGCGCAATAATATACGTTCTCAAGGTTAAAAAGCTAGAAACACTTAGGGTTATTTGTGTTGACACTTATCCTGTCATGAAAATAATGTTGTTTATCAACTTTGATGAGATAGTAATTATTTTGATGCTGTTTCACAACTTTATGTTGACTCACATTTACAAAACACTTGAACAGAGACTTGTGGTTCTATTTCAAACTAATCAACTCTCTAAATGAACTTTTCAGCTAATTGGTTTCTATCTTGTTACAAGATCAGGGTAGTGAGCTTCCGCTACATTTCTGTCTGAGGTCATGGCAGTTGCATGTGAAAAAAGCGGTTGTAGAACGTTTACATTGTACAGAAATTAGGCAAAACATAACCAAAAAGAACAAAGAACCCAGATCTTTTCATATGTTTTTTATGTAGTACAAATGAGTGTATATTCATTTATACCAGACAAACCTTTCAAAAAGAGTTATATCATGTAAACACTTGGTGGAGCCTCGTTAATGAAAAAATATTGACGATGATCTTATGGTTGCATAACTACATGCATAAGGTGTTAAACAAGCACACAATACCACACATTTTCAAGAATTAGTGATGGAAATGTAGTAAGTAGGCACATACTTTGATGATCTTTGGCAATTTCTTTGGTAGGAATAGGAGCAATGATATTTGCAACAAGCCGATTAAGCCTACTTGTTAATTGAACACAGTTGCAGGCTGGCTCTCAGTTATAAGATGAACATCTACCAATCGTTGTTAACAAATTGATTTATACCTATAATACTTCTAAGTAAATTTCCAAATTATCAAAATAATAATGATTGCCTAGATAAAGTCTAAATGAATATTTTGTTGATTATTTTGATGTTTTGTGCTTTTTTTTAAATTACAAAGCAAGGTTTAAAACAAACTAACTATGACATGACTAACTGCACCCAACACAATTTCACAGCAGGATCACTGTTTTTACGTCAACAAAAAACTTTTTTAGCAACCGAGTATTAACCTACTGTTCTGAATTTCAGAAGCAGAATTTAATGTAAAAAGAAACTTGACACGCTTTAAAAAAACTGTGGAAAAACATGCATTGAGATTTTATTACCATTCAATCAACTTTATCGATTTACTTACACAATTCCACATATTAGTATTTTTTCAATTTCAATAATTTCAAGTGAAAAATGTTTAGTTTGGCGTATTAATTTCCAACAAATAAAAAAAATTATTCGGTCTGATGATTTGTGTTTAACTGTTTGTAATATTTAAGAACAAGAGTCACAATCATCCACAATTGTAAATTGCTTGCAGTTTGAAAGCTAAAAAGTGTTTCAAACTATAATAAAATATGTTTAGAAAAAGGCAAATGAAATGGTGGACTTTAGCTGGTTGAGTGTTCAAAAAACCAAGTTTTTCAACCAACAAAACCTTCCTTTCTAACTTTTGATGATGGACATTTACAAAAGTGATTAGAAAATAACAAAAAAACTATTTCCGTTTCTTGGTTGAATTAGACTTAAACAAAGTGAAAAGAACAAAATAAAATCTAAAACCTAAGTTTGACCATTACATAAAATAGTTTTTTTTTTGATGGCTGCCATTTAAAAAAATCCTCACAAAAAGGAGATATGAGGTCTACACAAATTTCAAACAAAGATTGAATTGGTTTAGGTGTTGTATCTCATTAAGCTCCTTCAATTGAAAAGATGAGTATTCGTTATTTGTGTTTATAATTTTTCTAAAATATTTTTGTATAATAACTATATCTTTGTAGACTTTCAGAATTATGCACAGATGACATTATTGAATTTTGTGAAGAGGAACTTTCAACTGTCCTTATCGGTGAAATAACCGGCCATTTAGTAAACCATGAGATTAATGACTATGCTCTCAAACTGGATAGAATTAGTAAGTTAACTTTAATATCTTTGGTAATGCAATGGTCCACTACCTTCTGCCTTTTGAAACATATTAGATTTGTTAATCATGTTTAAAATACGTTGGCAGAAAACATAACTTATGGTACTGAAACTTAAAAGTTATGTAAAAGTTGCAAATGTGAAAAAATGTCGAAATATCTGTGAAATTTAGCTACGATGTTGTAAATGTTAAGATATTTTTTGTTGAAATTAGTTTTTTCTGTCATTTGTTAAAGCTAAGTCTACATTGCGGCTCTCATCTGCAGCAGTTTTACAGTTTTAAGTTTTTTGATATAGAGGGGGAAAGTGTGTTTTGGTTACCTCGGACTCACATAAAAATGGTTATCTCTAGTATAGAATGCTTTGGTATTGTAAAAAAATAAAATAAAGGCAAAGACAGTTAAAGCAATAACGAGTTAGAAACCAAGTAAGAATAATAATTGAAATCACATTGTAAGAATCATTGTTAGCTGCTACTGCCATTTGATTGTCTCAAAAAATATAGCTAACTTTGGTTTACCGCTAAATTTGAAACTTACAAAAAATGCTACAGCAACAACCGTACGGCAAGGCTTCTCCCAAAGACAAAAGCTCAAGTCTGTTTTAACAAGCATTTAACATAAGCAAGGTAAGTGCGAGAATCACAATAATTTCTATTGGCCTGTGTAAACAAAATTAAATTTTATGACCACATTAAAAATCTAAAGATGGAAATAGGCACTGACATAGAGATTAGAAATCGTGTTAAGTGAACCTTACGGGTAAGTAGTGATACAAAATAAATGGGAGAACCTTGAGTAAAATCGCCCTGTACTGTGAAATATCAACGAAAAATAGTTGAAAAATTGGTTTGCAAAAAAATATTTTCTATGAGATATATAAGCAAAACTAAAAGGCATATTGTTTGTGGTACATACTCAGTTACACCAAAGTTGGATCATGCATGAGAAAATGTTTTTAGGACAAAAGAACAACGAAAGGATTATAGTTCCTGCACCAACTACAGAAAAAATCGAAGTTGTTGGAGAAGCTGTTTTACCCAGACTGTTTGACATGACAAATGTTTTGTTAAAAGAAAAAGAAATGGCAAAGGCATGCAGCATGTCTATTATTACAGTTGAGTATTGTTCATTTCACTTTCTTTTGCATTGATTTAAAACACATGGGATTTGAACAGTTTGAAGTTTAGTGGACACATCAACAAATTTCTGGGACAAAATATTTTCTCTTCAGCAGCTTCCAAATTTCAATTTATTGGTACAGCGACCATATAACATTTTTATTGCAGTGCATTCTGATCATACAATTTTGATTTGTTCTACAAAGGGTTGGCATCAAACAATCATACGCAAAGGTATAAAAACCATAGTAATTATATAACGAAAACATCCCTTGGTGAAAATTTTCAAAATTTGTTACAAGTGTTGTACATAATAGAAATTAGTAACAAAATAGTATGTTAGCCTTCCAGTAGTAGTTATAGTTACTTACAGTAGGTTTTTTAATTTAATTTAGCTGTTATGGTCTGCAATAAAATGAAACTTTATATTGCACCATTGTGAAGCGCATGCCGTAGGCAGAATTTACTTGAAGAACAAATGCATACATGTATAACATAAACTTTGATCTCACTTCAAATAAATTTAGTTTACTATTATACACACACATTTAAAGCTAAGCTTCAAAACAAATTTTTAACTATTTTACTAAACTCAAAATTTGCATTTCTAATTTTTTTTAAACTTGCCAGTTTTTGTTTTCACTATTAGAGCTTTTAGCGGACCTGTTTACGATATATTTTCAAGCAAATTTAGCAACAAACCTGAATGATGCTGTATGGTAAAAAAGTGGATTTTTGTTAACAAGTTAAGGAAAGTCGTCATATCTTCTGTTTAAAGAGAACAAATCTCTAACTTCGCTACTAGTTTTTAAAGAGAAAGTTTATCGTTTTACATGCAAAAATGGCTAGACTGTGAGAACTAATAAATCCTACGTTGTAAAAATATTTCCGTGTGTTTTAGAATTTGGATTTTGTTGCTATTTGTCCATAAATAATACACAATAAGCACCACAACTGCCAAATTGGAATTCTGGCAAACATTTGGCTGAAGATGTATGGTGAAATAAGATTTTTAATGTGAAATAAAAAAAATCATCAAGTTCCACTTCGGAAGGTGAAAAATTTATACATCAGGTTGATCGTATCCTGAGAGTGCACTGCGATTTGGCGTGGTGATGCAATGCTTTACTACTACACTCAAAGCCTTTTGAATTTTGCTAAGTTTTAATTACATGCAACCAAAACTTTTTGAGCAAGCATGACAATTTAAAGCTGATTGCCATAAAAATCAGTTTTATATAACAGAGTTTGCAGAATAATTTATTTTTTACTGCAGTAACTTGAACCAATTTTTTTTCATCTAGAGGTAATTTTCCATAGAGATACATCATAGGTTGAGTAATAACAGTGTCAGCGAGAGGCTTATTTTGGCTTGGTCACCTCAAAAAATCGCCATTTATTTTTTAGTGTTTTGTTCAAATGAACAATTCTCATTAGGTCAAACTATAAAAATTGTGCACAACTACAGATTATCTAATTTAAGAAGATCATTTCCAACTAAACGTTGTTCAAATTAAACTTTAATCTTTTACATATTTTTAACCGTGATAGAAATAAATTGACATTAAAAGTATAGGTTCTTAAATTTTTGCTTCATTTCATTCTAGCGCCAGTGAAAAAATAACTACTAATATTGCCAAGTACTTCCAAATAACTTCGAGACATAACAAAAACAATAATCCTAAACATTCATAAGGAATCGCAAAAAATTATAATTATTTGGTTAAATAACACATTTAGGTCTAATTATGTTACTCAAGTCATGGCAAAGTAACACAACAAAATTGTATCATACCAAAATAGTTTTTTGATTCTTCAGTTTGAGGTTCAGTTTTTGTCTGCACATGCTCTTGTTATAAAAATGCCTAAAAAATTAGTTTAACGATTTAGTAAAAACCTAACATTTTTTTACTCAATTTGTTAAGTTTTTGTATAATATCTCGTCTCTCAGTTTTTTAAAGGTTTCCACAGTTGAAATAACTATAGATTTTAAGACAGTCTCTAAACTTTTTTATGGAAACAATGCAGAGCGGTTTAAAAATTAAAAATTTTTTCCAATAATAAACAATACTTTTCGTTATAGCCACAATTTTTTCTTGTTTTGAAACAAATAACTTTTTTATGATGCCTATGATTCTGAATCTTTGCTTATAATCCTTCAATTCAACCACTTGAAGTTGGAACAAGTGCTAACAATTACATTTGCTATTATTCTTTTCTGTTTTCTTTAATAAGCTAATCAATCAGTTTATTTATGGTTTTGCATTCATCCAGATCAGGTTTTACAGATTTTAACATTTAGTAACCTGCAAAGTTCTTTAAAAAAAACTTCAAAGCTAGTTGGAAATAAAAAAGTAACTTGTTGATAGAATAATTTGATTCAAGTTCATTAAATAATTTTAAGAACAACTTCAAAAACAACAATGTATCTTTTGCAGTATCTTTGTCAATGAAAAGAAATGAACTCATTGGAACAGGGACTTTTTTTACCAAATATTAAAAATTATTTTTATTATTTTATTGGTAATTAACGCAAAATAATGTTGAGATGGTGTTGAGCTTTTAGAAAATAAAGTCAGAACATAAAATATTCAAAACAATTTTAAGAGCTCTAACAGATCCAAGCAGCGCAGCAATTTGCACTTTTAGTAGTTCCTTCCTTTAAACGTTTATATTGCTTAGCCCCTTTTCTTGTACTTTGACTGCACCTGATGCTCCGAACATGATGAATAAAATTGTCACAGATGCCTTCCAGACTTTCTTAAGCGCCCTTGAAAACTCCTGATACATCTATATCTGTTTCTCTTCTTTGCATATTTTGCTCCCATTTTTCGGTACAGCCAAAGCCATCAGGCATGTGTGGTCTGGCTTTTTGTGGCCAATCATACTACCTGGTCTTTTAACATGTACCACATTGTCTGTGTGGCTTCTCATATCCCAATATAATAATGCTTTATCATTTTCTACGACTGCATCAGTCTGGTGGTCAAACCAGTTGTTAAGGTGTTTTGAAACTACCCTGACTAAACATACTTTAATGCACTATTTTTGTCACTCCACTGTGTCTTTTGTTGTACTTTATTGTTGCTCTTTTGTTGCATTTCTTTAACATAAATTTTTTTATTTTTTCACAGTTTGCACCTATTTTACACAATGCAGTGTCTATGAAATTTTTTATATATTTCCTTCTGTGTCTAGTGGGTAATGTCTGTTCCTGAATTTCTTTCAACTTCCCTTCGGTGTCTTTTTTCTTGAAACCCTTTTTTTCCACGCATAGGATGGTTTCCTTCAAGTGTCTGACACTACATAAATATATTGCTTTTGTAATTAATTTCCTGTCTGATCTATATTTTGCGTTTACCTCCTGTTTATTTTGCATTCTTTTTTCCACTATTATTTTTCCCGTGACTCCAGTAACTTGTTATAGCTGTTCTCAGTGTATTTCACCTAATATTTTAAGCCAGATTTGTATTTTGTTATTTTCTCTCTCATTGCTGTTAGTCTTCCTCCACAATAATTATTTTATAAGTACAACCATAGCACTTAGTCAGCATTACATATGAAGTCATCAAAGTGCAAGCTTTCCGATTTATGTTTCTGAATTTTTCTTTTATCCAATTAAGTGTTCTAGGAAAGTATCTGAGTGAAGCCACAGTTTATACATTATTTGTTGTATTTTTTTGTTTCTTCAACTGATGTCTGAGTAATAATATTTGCTTTCTTTTATAATCCTGCTCATTTTTTGTTTTTGGTTTTCATTTTTATTGCACAATTTTTCAGTTCCCAGTATATTTATAGTCACAATTCTTGAGACCTTTCATCATTTCTTTGTCAAGTAGTGTTGCCTCTTTTAAAGGCCAGCACAGTACAATATTCAGGTTCAATCCTCATTCTTACTCCGGTTGTAATTACCTGAACTGTCTGAATTTGGCTTTTCAAGTCTTCTTTTCTCTTCTCATACAGCCTCAGATCATCCATGGAAAGTAAATGATTTGTCTCTAGTCGTTGGTGCTTTTATTCATCACGGTTCCTCGTTTTGCATCCTGTAGTAAAACAGACATGCATGCAATTATAAGACTGATGACAAAAATTAGAGGAAAGAATTAATATTTAGGAAATAGACCCATTTAATGTGCATTGACACTATGTTGTCTTTGTTGGTTTGCGGTGTGGCCGCCCACTTTATCAGAACTCGCGCTATAAAAACTCAGATTTCTTTGGAATCTTCTTTCATCTGAACTGTTTCTAACATCCGTGTACGCGGTATCTAATTGTAAGCTATTTTGTTAATCAGTTCAAAGCATGTATATTGATCTTCTTTGATTCACATGGTTTTAATACTTATTGGTCTAGCACTGTCATATTTTATGTTTTTTTCAATCAAATCAATGCATTCAGGATATTGGTAAAGATCATATAATATCATTGAAGACTACTATACTGCCTTCTGCTGCTAAAACCACTTATCTCCCTAAAAAATTGTTTTTCGCTATGCAGCTGGTAAATTGTTCTCTGATTAATTAATTTGAGCAAAATTATATTACGTAATTCCTTCATCTATTATGTAATTTAAATTCATCAATAAATGATTATTACTTTCTGTGTTAATCTGTTATGAGTAGTTATATCCGCAGTTCACTTAAACAGGTTTTGAGAATTCTGTGGATAAAACTACACTAGTTATCAGCTGTTAAGTAGTTTTATGTGCAGTTGAGAGAATCTGATTCATGCAATATCTGCTGCAGAAACTATTAATGAAATTAATAAAGGCAACAGGCAAAATTTCTAAGCTTACTAAACAAATATTATCTCTTTTTACCTATTTATAAAATTTGACAGCTCACAAAAAGCAGTGCTTACTTACATATTGGCATCTCAAAAACCTGACAACTCGCTAAAAAACAGTGACGAGTTTTAAAAGACAAGGTACAGTATGAAAGATCTAAGCATCTGTTGAGACCATATTTTGATTGTTCAAAATTATACAGTCAAAAAATAAACCAGTTCCGAGAAGTTTGAGTATTTGTAGAGTTTTTTAAAATCAGTTACAATGATAAAAAAAACATTTATTCATCTGAAAGTTGACTAACAAGCAGCAAATAAAATTGCTCTCGCTACAAGAAGTAAAGAAGTGAGTTTGTATAAAGATTTATATACTTTACTTATATTATACTTTACCTACTGTTCAAAGTTATCTTAACATGGGGTTTTTCTTTCAATATTTAATATAAATCTGAATGGGACATTCTTCATATGTCATTTAATTGTTCTTCATATACCATTTAATTTTTCTCCATATTCTATTTTAAACAAAATTTCACATAATGCTTTATAAAGTACTCTAAATATAAAATTTCGCAGAATAATTATTTTCTTGACACAAATATTTTGGAAAATTATTTTATTATTTTGAACACTATGTAACAAATAATATAAGTAAATCATATAAATTATTTTACAAGCCTAATCTCTAGCATTCAAACTAATAAAATAATTTTGCTGAATATTTGCGTTAAGAAAAGAATTATTCTGCAAAAAAATTTTTGATAGTACTATATAAAGCAACATTTGAAATGTTGTGCAAAATGGTATATGAAGAATAAACAAATGATATATGAATAATGTCCCATGCCGATTTATATTACATATTAAATGAAAAATGACGTGTTAGGATTACTTTGGAAAGTATGCAAAGTATAATATAAGCAAGGTATATAAATCTTTAGACAAACTTACTTTTCTATTTTTTGTAGTGAGAGCAATTTTATTCGCTGCTTGCTGGTCAACACTCTGATAGATAAATGTTTTTATCATTGTAACAGATTTTCAAAAACTCTATATATACTCAAACTATTCTGAACTTGTTTATTTTTTGAGTGTATAATTTTGAAACATCAAAATTAGTCACTGCTTTTTAACCAGTTGTCATTCTCTTAAGATGCCAATGTGTAAGTAAACACTGCTTTTTGTGAGCTGCCCAAGTTTATCTACTATATAAACGGCAATCGTTGTCTGTCTATCTATCTGTCTGTGGGCTTTATAGAGTGCCGTACTTTTCGGACTATTAGCCGCTACTTTTTTCTGACGGTTTGTGAGCCATGCGGCTTATATAAGGGTGCAGCGATTCTGTGTTTTTTTTCACCACTAGAGCGCATTAACGGGAATCTCTGGTTAGTACACGCCCCTACTAGGGATGGAAGATAAATACTGATACGCTAATATTGTATCTTTAGGAGTTGTCTGTTCGTTATATCGAGTTGCCATAACTCCCGAATATTGGGATGCAATCAACTTCCTACCGAAATGAAATATTTATTGACCTATCACATGATCTCTGGTTAGCATGTCTCTTTACAGTGCCCAACGACACTCTTCCGTTTTAAACAGAAAAGTTGCTGCCACTTTAAAATGTTCTGCGGCCTATACAAAGGTGCCTATACAGCTATAAAAATGTACTACTCATTAAATAAAATAAATTAATGAGTAGTTATTTACATGTGATTAATATTTACTGCCAACATGTACGGAGAAGGTCAGGTAAACGTTGGTTTTTTGCGGCCACTGAAAAAACGCAATTCTCACCTATTAAAATTTCACATTAAAAAACAAGTACTTCTTATTCAGTGTTGCGTTGTCTATGAATTGCCAAACTTTCAATACACAACCCTTTCACTTGCGTCCATGTACAAATTTAGCTATCGGCCTACAGCCAGCCATTTGCCGATATCGCTTCAAATGTATACAATAATTTTTCAATTTCAAACTCCATCCAGAACGTTTGTTTTGGTTATACATTTTATTTTGCCAACATGTTAACAAGCGCTGCTATGCAAAAAATTCATCGTATTTATACTTTGTGCATTGACAAAGCGATGTGAAGCTACAAATCAAAATGATCCTCTACATTGTTCCTCATTCTTACACAACCATTACTTTAATCGCCATCAGAGTCAGTGCTGCTATTGCTATTTTAATTATATGTGTAATCACAAAAATCTGAATCGGCTATAATGTCATCAACATAAGTAACCATTCATTTTCTAACTTGGTTGCGTTTTCATAACTTACACAAAAAATGGTTGTTTTTAACTACTTTGGGTATAATTGCAAAATCCAATTTTGCGTTCAGGTACAATAAAATCATGGTGCTCTACAGATTATGACATGGATCAACAAAATGTCATTTTAACCATAGAAGCCCTCACATCTTCACATAGAACACCTATACTTTTTAGAAAGCAGAGAAAATTCTGTCTCTGATCATTTTATCTTCATTGCAAAAATTAAAAATAATATTGAAAGTAGCATGACATAGCGGTTTTATTAAAATTCGTGTTCTACAAACATATTTGACTGATAAGGGTAACAAATAAATGTATAAACGTATATGTAATAACAAGCAATTAAAACATTATACTGTGTATAAAATGCAATTTACAGTCTTTTCCATAGCTGTTAACTTATCCTTGTCACCACTCCACTGAAAGTCTGCCATTTATATCACTGAATTGAAGTATATACGCATCCATTACTAGCTACTACGCGTAGTTACTAATTGATCGCGATGTTCAACTTTAAACACAAATTACTCGAAATTCTTTCATTTGACCACAGCTGTTTGACGACCAGTCCAATATCTGCAAACATGCCTGATGGTCATGCTTAGCATTGTAGATAGAGCGTAACTGTAAGCAGGCTCTAAACATAGATGGATGAGAAACGCTACTACGCAAAGCCTAAAAACCGACTGATGAACTCGAGAGGAATATACTCAAAGCCGCCATAGCGCGCATGCACCCAAAATGGTTAAGTTGGAAATTCTAAAAAAAAAACTTAAAATTAATTTTTAGGCTAATTTTATAGATAAATCTTTGGAAAGCGCTGTCACTACCATAAAAGTCCTAAATATCTTTGGTTATGTTATCAATGTATAATAAAATTCAGTTTCTAGCAGTTTCTGAAAAAGTCGCAAAAATGTGTCTGCGGCGGTCGACTATGGAAAACCCATGAATGAGTCTACTTCAGTGAAATGGTTGAAAACATTAAATTTGTAACTGTTTGTGGTAATAAGCATGTTCATTTCCTTCCACAGCTGAGTTACTTTTACTTTTTTCCAGCTACGAGTACTACAAATTTACAGCTACTACAGAACTTTCACGGGCACTCCGAGCGTTGCGATAGGCGACAGTATGAAGAAAGTGAGCAGCGTATATTACAAAAAAGCACACCATGTCATTTACTTTTAGAAATGCCTGAAGCAGTACAATGCCTCCCAAAAAAGCTACTACCCAAACGCAAGGACAGATTGATTCCCGTAGAGAAAGAAACCAAATTTGCAAAGCAGCAGCTACGTGTACGAGCAGAAACTGCAGAGCAAACACAGCTACGCCTACAAAAAAAACCAGAATAGCAGCTGCTAGAAGAGCAGAAACTGCTGAACAAACACAGGTACATCGAAAGCAGCCAAGAATAAATCCTGCAGTTGCTAGAAGTGCAGACTGCTGAGCCGACCCAGCAGTGACTCAAACGGCTCAGAGCAGCCGCTACATTGGCCAGATGTGCAGACACTTCCGAGCAGATGCAGCAGCGACAAGAACATTATGCACTAGCTACAACAGCTGCTCAGCGAGCTGAATTTTTAGGGCAGATGAAACGGTGACAACAGAAATATGCACTAACTACAGCAGCTGCTACCGGGCGCCGTGTATGGGCAGAAAACTTCGCACTTGACTACAGTCCTGCAACACAGTATCGGGCTGAATTTTTTATGGGACGAATGTCCAAAAATGCTCCAGATGTAATGCCTTACATTGGAAGGGCGAGAGGCCATATATGTAGTTTATATAGTAGATTTCAGTGGTAATAAATGTTATCAACAACCGCATTACTGCTGCACAGTTTTTATATACCATGTCAAAACACAGGCTATAGACGAAGAGCTGGTGAGTCATGATTAGTGTTTTAAGCATGTAGAAGTCTCAATTCAGTGAATGCTGGCGATAGTTTAGCAGTGCAATAGCAAATTATTTTCTATTTTAGCAAATATGAATTCTTAAAATATGGAAAGTTTTTCAATACTGCCAGTTTGAAGAACTTCAGTTTGCCTAGCAATGTCAACTTCATAATCAGTTCTGTGTACAAAATTAGGACAAGTCCGATTTGAGTGGTTCGAGACTGATGCATTGTACACTAGCTGTAAACGACATTGCATATTTCTATTGGTCTCTCCAACATTATTGACATGGACGACTGCATATGTGTATGCATTCTGATCAGCACAAAAATTTTAGTAGATTGCTTATATGGAGTTGTTTTACAGTATGAAAGACAACACTCAATAAAACCATTGCTTTACGTGAATCTGTTCCCAAACACGGGTAATGCAGCTAGTAAATAAGCAAAAAGATACAGTATTTGTTTAGTAAACTTTGAAATTTTGTCTGTTGCTTTTATTAAGTTTTATAAACAGTTTCTGCAGCAGACATTGCATGAAATAAATAACCTCAACTGCACATAATACTACTTAACAGCGGATAAGTAATTTTATCCGCAGAATTCTCAAAACTTGTTTAAGGGTACTGCGGATAGAACAACTCATAACAGATTAACACAGGACTTAATAATCTTTTATTGATGAACCTGAATTACATAACGGATAAAAAATTTATGTAATAGAATTCTGCTCAAACTAATTAATTAGAACAACATTGACTAGTTGCATAGCAAACAACCATTTTTATCGGAGACAAATGGTTTTAGCAGCAGAGGGAAGTATATCTAGAATATAAGAATATAGGTTTGTGTCCATAGTTTTTAACTGCTGTGCTTGTACCTTTATTTTCCTGAAGACAAATGAGGTTGTTTTTAGTTGACATATTGTTAGGAGTCTCCCATTGGTCAGGCTATCATTAATATAGTTTTCAGACTTTTTTGTGTGGTGGATGGCGTTAACCTGAATTTAGCCAGGTCAAGTCAAGCCAAGCAAAAGCCAAGCCAAGGCAGAACCGAGTCAAGCCGAAGTGGAGCCAAGCCAAACTGAGTCCAACTGAACCAAGACGGGCCGAGCCGAGCCCAGCCAAGTTGAACAGAGGCGGGCCTACAAGCTCTATAAATACCAACATTTTCAGTAAAAAGCAGAGCTGTTCTGTGCCTGTTCATTGCCTGTTACTTGAGCATTCTTGTACAACTCATGAACTAAACAGAAATATATATATATATATAAACTCATGCACCGAGTCTTGTACTAGTGGAGGAATGTGAAGGTTGCGCAAAACCTTTACTTTGTGGCACCAGTGAGATCTCGGATGATCCCAAAAACTCAACCACAGAAGTTGCATCAGGATCGCGGGACTATGGACGAACTGGAATGCCTGAAAAATGGCAACATTGCTCTTACCAGAGGAACATCTTGGCAACAGGAAGAAACCCAAAAAGACCTGTGGAAAGCCTTGCAGTATCAGACCTACTAGATGCACTGCTTCAGGAGTGGAATCCTACTGAAAGCTCTGACAGGACTTGCCTGAGGAAGCAGCTTTCATTGGCTGGAGGAAGTGTTTCAAAGACTCCACAAGACCGTACTAAAACTAAAACTGTCCAAATGCAAACTGGTGCAACCCCAGGTTTGCTACATGAGTCATATAGTAAGTCAGGACGGAGTCTTTACAGACCCCGACAAGGTAAAAGCAGTTGCGGAGTGTCTGAACCCGAGCGGAGTGAAGCAACTCCAAGGATTCTTTGGGACCATCGGTTACTACCAACAGTATATCCCAGAGTTTTTCACAATAGCATATCCCTTGCTCTGACTGACTGCAAAAAGAGAAACCTAGAGATGAATATAATGAGAACAGGTCGCCTTCAACAAGCTGAAAGACAGTATCAGCACTGCCTCGATATTGGGCTACCTGGACCCCCAAAGGCAGTACATCCTGGACACGGACGCCAGCAGATGTGGAGAAGGGGCCGTGCTGTTCCAAGTACAGGATGGCTGCAAGAGGGTCATTGCCCAATCCAACAAAACCTTCAACCCTTCGAAATGCAGTTACTGTGTCACTCGATGAGGATTGCTCGCTGTAGTTTAGGCAGATAAGCATTTTCGGCCATTTATGTATGGTCAGGAGTTTTTCCTACGGACCACACTTGACTCTGATGATTATGTAGGAGTGGGGAGCTTTTGAACCAGGTAGCCCTGTGGCTCGAGATCCTGGCTGTTTCTACTACATTCTTGAACATCGGTCAAGGACTCGCCACAGGAACGCAGATGGGCTGAGCAGGCAATCCTGCGAGGACTGCCGGCAATATGTGAGCATCGAGCAGAGGGTTGAGAGCCCCTTACAAAATGAGTTGGCAAGGGAACTAGGGCCATTTGCCACGTAGGTACTGACCAGTTACCTGGATGGGACTCCCGCCCTTGAAAGGGCGGGATTGTCCATGGGCAATGTCACATACCCAGGGAGGAGGGATATGCGCAACTCCCGCCCCAGCAGTAGGGGAATTGAAGCTTGGTGCCAGTGGTTTTTCGGAGGAGCTACCAGCTACACCAGACATGATAGGGCCGAAGGTCAAGCTGGCAAGGACACGAGCTACCGGACAAGGACCAGCCACCATCATGTACCGTGCCATTGCCACAGGAGAAAAGGTGCCAGCGGAACACCTGGAAAACCTATCAACCGGAAGCAGAGAGCTGAAAATCCTGCATCACATGCAATGCTCTCTGCATACAACATGACGACATGCTGGAAACATGCAAGACCCTGCAGGGCTACGTCAGATGGTGCGCCATCTGCCGCTGGCTATGCGGGAGACCACAGTGTAGCAAAAACACACCCCGGCTCACTCTTGTGCGGAAATATTGATAAGCCGTCTCCAGCTGAATTGGTACTGGCTCTGACTGACTTCTGTAGTCAGATGGTTCATCGCTAGGAGGAACAAGTGAGGCCTGGTTCTCACCGACTGCTTCACCCTATGGCAGGACAAACTGGCATTACCTGACGCCACCGCCCTAGTAGTCATCAACGCACTGGATGAGCGGGTTTTCTCCGATCTGGGATTACCTGAAAAGATCCACACGAATCAGGAGGCACAGTTCAAGAGCCAACTGAAGGCCAAACTGTGCCAACTCTGGATCGAGTTAAAAACCCATACGACTTATGATCACCCACAGGCTAACAGAATCATTGAACGAACCAACCGAGGACTGAGCACTCCTTGAAGGCACTACTCTTCGCCCAAAGACAGGACAGGCTGACCTGCTGCTTTCTCACCTAATGAGGGCATACCGAGGCATCCCCCACTCTGCATCTAAAAAGACAGCCATCATGTGTATGTTTGGAGGGGAGCTGAGGTTGCCGGACTAGCTGAAAAGCCAACCACCACTGACAAAGTTCTTTCCTGCTCACGAGCACGCCCTTGAGGTGCAGCGGAGGCTGTAGGCAGTGCACGAGACGCTGGCTCTTTACTTTATCACCCCAGGGTATGACTCACAAACAGACGCCGGAAACATGAAGAAATTCTCAAGCTGCAGGCAAAGTTTGTGAGGCCATACCAGGTCCTGAAGACCTGGGGAACCACACATATCTAGTGGAACAGCAGGACCAGTCTTCCATCCAAAGCGAAGGAAGGCTGAAGCTTTACCATGATTGCCCGGAGAAGTTGGGACCAGCCTCGGCCACTCTGGAACCAAGGAAGTGCCACAACATGAAATAAGTTCCACCCAGCAAACCGGAGAGAAAACCGGAAGGGGTCAAAATTGATGCTGTACCCATACTGCCACCCCTTCAGGAAAAAGAGGCTGCAGAACAGCGAAGACAGGAGATAACTCTAGGAAAAAACCCAGCCGGACCAGTAGAGGGAGAAGCCAAAGACACTCTTCGATTTCTGAAGGAATCAGTCTGCTCCCACAGGAAAATGTTCCGGGAGAACCAGAATCAAGCCCAGCTTAAACCAGTGAGATTGCAATGCCAGATCCTATCAACCCTGCAATCCCTTTAACTCTGGTCCGGCACAATTCAAGATCAGCGCGGACCACTGGGAAGTCGGAACAGCACCTAGATAATGTTTGTTATTCTGTGTAATTGCCAGAAAATGGTCCGGAGGTCGCGAGGGAAAATTGCAAAACGGCTCTCAAGGGGGCAACCAAAGTTTTCCATTTAAAGCACTCATTTTTTTGCAACAACAAAACGCTTGAAAATATGGAAAACGAAGGCAACACATCACTACAGGACATACTGACTTAGGTCACAATTAGCTTGACAGAAGCTGGAGAATGGAATAAACAGGCTTGCTTCATGATACACTATGAAGGGAAATATTGCTTAATGTAGTTGTTTTAACTCGTTTTGATTTTGGCAAAGCTACATTTCATTATTAGGGTTACTACAGCTAAAGTTTGATAACAATATTTACACTTGTTAAAAATATTTTTTTGCATTTTTATGTTCACTTGCTGATAATGGTAAAACCCCTTAAATTTTTTTAGTGATTTCTAAACTAAACTGATGCTTTTTCAGTACACATGAATGGTAATGTTAAGTATTTTTTCAGCTAGCAGAAGTTGTGATCCATCACATAGTAAAATACTTGGAAGAACAAGATACTGCAGAAGTTGGTCGAGCTATAGAATGGCTAACAACTATTAGCAACACAAAGCCTTTAGGAACAGGAGGAAGGACAGTCCAACAGTGGATAGTGGATGTTGGGTTCTGGGTAATTTGTAAACCTTGATCAGAAAAACTTTAAACCTTTTAAGATATTAGGATAACTTTTTTTCTGGTTTACTAAAACATGTTGTCTCATCGCACCACAAACTTATCAATGATCTAAAGCCTAGAATGCCCTGGTCGAAAAGCAGAAGTGAAAATATGTAAAAAATCATGATCATACCAATTATAGAAAAACATGAAAATATAAAAAAAGTTTCATGTTTATTGAAAAAAAGCAAATAGTAATCACAGTCATGGATTTAAAACATAAACAATCATAATTTGATTGCTTTTTAAGAATATTCATCAATTTGAAATCATTATATACTGGAAATTCATTTATCTCTAAACGGTTACTTGCCCTCAGAATCATAATAGTTTAACCTTCTTTTTTTCTATCTTAGATCTAGCAACATAATTTCTCATACTTCAACTAACAATTGATACTTTGATATGTTAAGTAACCATGTTTTTGATATTATTATTCAAAGTATAAAAAATTGTGTGAGGCATGATTTATGTGGTAAATATCAGATTGCATGTATCAAAGGCCAAATTAACAATGGTTAGTTTTAAGTTTAACTCATCAGAAGAGAGAAAAATTACAATGATTGTGGTGTTTAAAAAAGATGTAAAAGGTTGCATCACAATACAGTTAAAATGTATAGGTTAGAAAACAGAAATACCACTTACACGCTTTAATATCTGGACAAATGGTACTTTGAATAAAGGTTTGCAGCTTCTTGCAGTATAATAATTGTGTTATATTTTTTTTTGCCTTACCTAATAAAATTAAATTTTAAACTTCAAACGACTTCAATTCAATCTAGTACTTTAAAATGAATACTAAAATAGGCAGTTACAGTAAATAACTGCTATATGCAGGCCTGAGCTATTTTGAATATAACATTTTATATCCTAATTCTTGCAAAAAAAGGTAAGTCAATCAGAAAAAAATCCTTGCGTATTCAAATATGCAACAAGCAACTAGTTTTGGTTTAAATTTTATTAATTAGACACAGTGAAATAATTAATACTTGTTATTTTTTCATTTGTTGGAATCATTAAATTGATGCAATTTTCACAAGCTCATGTGAGATTCTTTCACCAAATATTTTAAAGCTGTTTTTACTAAGTAATAAGCGTAATTATTAAAAAAATTATGTGCTGTGGAATTACTGATAAATTGGTAGAAGCCCTAAAGTTTGTGAAAATGAAATTTAAAACTAACTTTTTCTTTAATTAGCATCAGTTATTAAGTGAGTGTGGAAAGATAGTTGGTTGTGCTTTTTTTTGCTCAACTGCAGTTGGCTCACCAATTGTTATTCATCACTGAACCAAATAATAATTATCCAAAAAAAGTTGTGTGCTTGCTGAACTGATCTTGTGGCTGCCAATAAAGTTATCAGATCATTTATTATTTTCTCTCTCATGGTACTTTAACAAAAGTTATTTTCAAAGGCTCTGCTCTTTCTTTCCAATTTTCGTAAAAATTATGAGCTTCAACTTTCAACTCACATTATATAGTCTATATATATAGATTATAAGTTTATATATAGATTATATAGTCTAAAACACGTATCAATAGCAAGCACAATAAATAAATCTGCAAATGATAATCTTATATTTTTAACCCACATGTATTTAGTGGCTTAGTACAAAGTTACATAGAAACATAGAATGTTTATTGCAGCAGTTTCACTTGCAGTAAATACAGGCCATGTGCTCTCAATCACAGAAAATGTAAAGGAAATTGTTTAATAAGCAGCGGAATTAATACAAAAATGATTATTGTTTTTGCAAGTTGAGTATAGGCGAGTGTTTGTGCAAGAATCTGCGGGAGCAGAATTGTGCGCAGAAGCAAGCCATCTGGTGCGAACTTTTTAATTGGTCGGTAATAAGGTAGTTAAGTGGAAATATTTGATTAGGTTTTTAATGAAAGTTTATGAAAATAGCTCGCTAATGATGTGGAAAGCTTTGTGTGGATACAAAATTGTCACCTGAGGAGCAGAGCGGTTTAAGGGCAATGGACGGAAGCAAATGTGTAGTTAGCCCTATTGAAAAGCCCATTAAATGTTAAAATTCCCAAATGTCATTCACGTATGTTTAGTAAGATTTTGAACCATACAATCAAGTTAGGATTATTTACCTGAAAATGTGTTTGGAATATTTCAAAAATTATAACTCAAGTGCAAACAAGTCAACTGTCTTTTGTTGTAAGTTATTGCATACCTCCTCATCCGCATTCTTTTTTTTGAGTGAGATGTTATCAAATTTCTTTTGATGTTTAGTTTATTTGATTTATGCTAGCCTGCCTGAGCTTTTTCTGCAAAAAATCTGTACCGTCTCAGCACGTTTGATTCTTAATTCTCCACATTTTTCACTTCCCTGTTATGTAAGGCTTATCTCTTGTCCAATCTTAGCGGTTTACATCTGTTTGTATGTTGTTCTCTGACTACCTATTTTGGTGGCTCAGTTGTTTACTCATGCTGAAAGTAAGCAATAAAATATATATATTCACAATGGTAGGTTGGGTTTTTTGCTTCAAATTACAAAAAAAGACGAAACCAATCCCAGCAAATTCAGTTTTTGCAAATAATATTCATTGAACACTGTCTAATCTATTTAGAATATTTTATTCAAAGTTTTAAAGCTTTTTCCCATTCAGTCACTGAATACCTCAATTCACAGTAAACTAGCAGACAAACTAGTGTCCTACAGTCTAGTATGGTGTGAGCAACCATTGGGTCTTGTGATAAAGCATAAAAACTAAGTACATATACAGTTATTTTCAAATGTCACAAGTTGTTGAAGTCATATTTTGGTGAGTTGTTATTGTGCCACTTTTATTATTAAAAGTGAGGATACGCTTTCCAGATAAATTAAAATTTTACTTTTCTATTTGAACTTTCTCAGAAATAAAAAAAGAATTTTTTTCTTTTTTTTTATAAATTTACTTTTAATATTTCATAAATTATTAATATATATTTTACAAACTTACAGTTTTGATGTGCACAAGTTGATAACCAAATTCAGTTATCTAGACTTCGCTTCTGATGAGCGTTGGGTCAAAACTCAAGTTCAATTGCACATCAAAATTAATTTTTGCTCTGATCAAAGACATGATAAGTCTAATGAAGTTCAAATATGCCTAATTAAATGTTTTACAATATTGTTAACTAAATTGAGGAACTCAAAGATACTTTTTATTTTTCTTCTTTTCAAAAGGTATTGCAAACTAATTGTAACTCGGACTATTTGATCTTCATATATGAAATGAAACATATCAAAGAAAATTCTGTCTGATGTTATCACCTAAACATTTACTTGTCTAATAGAAAATTTTTGCTAAGTTATGACAATCTTCTAGCGGTGATGTCCAAGGTATGAATTGTGATGCTAAGTGAGTTCAAATCTGCAGCTCTTACAAGCCATGCACTCTCAGTCATGAGAAGGTAGAAGGGAAATGTATATTGATGACCGTAGTCATTGTAAAAGGAAAGATTGTCTTCCGATATCGTGAAACATTGCCCGATTAGTATTGAATGATTTGTTTTGTTTTGAGCAAAAAGTCTACACAAAGTATTGAGCATTGCTTTATCATTTCAGAAATCAATTGAGAAAGAACCAGTGAAACTGGGAGTATGTGAATGTGGAACTGAACTTGTTAGAGAATTTGGAACTATTCGATGTCATTGTCAATGCAAAAGTTTTTATTGTCTGGTATCAGGCTGTGTCAGGAAACATAACACAATTACTGCACTATCGGGTCACATCAATAACATTCATTTTAAAAACGCTGATTGAAACCAATGTTTTCATTGCAAAGGTGTAAAGGATCGTACGACCACTACGGACAGAGGCAAATGCCCAATTTGCCAAGCGAACTGGTGTTTAAAAGGTGATTGCCCTTTTGAATCAGAAAATGGGGGCGCCTTTAACAGTCATTTTAGATCTTGTAGAAATTAACTTAAAATCACAACTAGCTGGAAAGATTGTAATGTTCTTCTGCTAGTTACAGTAATTCTTAATCATTTATTGCTAATTGTATATTGTTATTTGAGCACTAGCAGTCAAAAATAGCATTTTGTGCAACTATGCAAAGCTTTTATCCACTACTTAAAAAGTTTCCTTTGGGAAATTATACACTTTTTTTCCAACTGGCAACTTTCAGCCATACAACATTTTTTTTATTTTAAATTTGAATACAAATTTTTAATAAATCATGAATGGTGTCATTGAGCAGATGGAAGATCTGAATTATTTTTACTGTTTACACATGGACTAACTATTATTGCTTCAACAGGCTTTTTCATCTAGGAAGCCTTTCTTCCTTCTTTATTTCATACATAAATATTGTTTCTATGAAATTGTGCTAGACGTGAATAATTATTTTATCAGTCACAAAAAAAAAATTTAGCAGCTAACAAACCATGGTTTGCGTGGGAATTATTCAAGTAAGTATAACTTTTTACTCAAGAATAATTAAACTAGAAATTTCCTCAACATACAGCTCATGACCAAAGTGATAATGGAAAAAAAGAAGGGATACTGCTGGTTGTTGAAAAAAAGTAGTTGCCAACAGGAATTGGCAGAGTATAGTGTAAATGAGATTTGTTCAAAATGTTATAAAATAAATTTGAGGAAGCACAACTTCAAAAAGGTGCAACTAACACTTTATTTTGAAGGTAAAGGTCGGTTGATACCAGGTATATGAGTAATTTGTTGATTGTTGATATTAAATTTGTATTTGGTAGTTAAATATAAATGGATATATAAAAAAGAAAAATTATATTTTAGAAGGGTAAGTATAGAAAAATGTTAGAAATGTTGTGAATGGAAATTATATGGGGAATGTAAAGTTGTATATAAAGTAAATAAAATGGATTAATGGTTTATGATATAAAACAATGTTGTAAATAAATTTTTATGGAGGCCTTATACAAGTAAATGTAAAGTATTTTGGATAAAACTAATAACAAAGGAAATATATAATAATAGAAGTATAGAAAATGTGTGTATACAAAGTTTTTCGAAAGTGTTCATATAAAAATAATAGAAATAGTTTTGTTAGATAAATTAGTATTAAACATATGTAGACAGAAACAGCTAAACAGTACTCTTAGATTCATGTGCATGAGTTTTGACTTTGGCTGTAGAAGTGGATAGTTTTAACAATGTTGAATTTGTGTTCATGGTTATATTGTTCTCAGAATCTGTTTTTTTATCCTTGTGGTCTTTTCACTTTAAAGTAAAAAGGATGTTGATAAGATACATGTAGATGTATGTGAGTGCATCTTAATTAACATTTGTCAGTTAACACTTCTGTATAATTTTTGTTTGTAAATCTTTCTTTTTTGCTATTGTGATTCTCTATGAGCGGAGCTTTAATAGAATAGAACATTAAAATGCTAACAGCTGCTAAACTACTCACAATCTAATTTATATTCAAACTAAACATTAGCCAGAAATCATATCACAAACAATATTATCATCGTCACCACCAGTATAGAAGCTCACCTTTTTGTAAAATTTTGTTTTATTATTTCAAGTGAGTTAGGTGTGAAACTTCATCCTCTCACAGTCTGAATAGCGTCTTACTGAGTTCCAAATAAGTTATAATAGGTTTTTTTATAAATTAAACTTATTGAAAGAATACATTGAAGATTCTGGAAATAAGTTATTTCAAACTTTCAAACTTTATCTCACTTTTTATCCTCAAAACCGCCACATCATACAGCAGTCATAATATCTAGATGAAGCACAAACACGAGTCTTTTTAATGGTTAACACCAGTTATTGTTAGTCAAACTCTATTAAGTTATGTTGTATCGATAGTAAGGATTAGGATGCTGTTGGAATTTGTAAAAAAACATAAAAACACAGCTTTGCCAATTGTCCTACATATATTTATTAATATAGATTGATGATATAACTGAGCCTCTTGATGGTTTGATGCCTGCATTTGTGCCAATAGTTGTCTATATAAGTCACAACTGATATGTTTTGATCAAGAATTAATAGTTTGATATTTTTACTTACTATTAAAACTGATGTGTTTAAAAAGTCAGATGAAGAAATGCCGAGGTGTAAGTGATTTGTGGCATGTAAAACTTTTGCACCAGTTGTATACCAGCAGTGTAAGTAATCAATGTGAATAAATCCTTATTAATTCAGCAAAGCCGAAGGCGTTTTCATAGCTTACTAAACAGAGTGAGATTATAAATGTAAGTTCACGCCATTCAATGGTGCACACACAAAAAATGAGTTAATTTTTGTTCTTTGAGTAGAGATAAAAGAGGATCAGTTCCCAAAACTTACATAATCAGCCGTGAAATTGAATTTTTCTCTAAAAAACAGTTCAATCATGAAATCAAGTTTATAACACAGAATAGCAAATATCAACAAAGCCACTTTCTTGTTTTGATCAGAGTCGTATATCTTCACAGAGTTCCGTGACTAATGGAAGTGTATATGGGAACTCGCTCGTTTCCAAACAAACAGGCCGCACCAACTAGTTTTATATATTGCTAGTTATAATGGAGAAGCTGCAACATTAACCAACAAAAACTACTCTCATCGGCAGTTGCTGTAAAGTTGATTGTTGTATCATACACCATTTGAAAGAGGACAAAATTTGATAAAAGAAACTTCAAATAAAAAAAAAGTAGTAAATGCAAAAAAGAGAGATGTTGAGAGTGAGGTAAGAATATTCCATTAAAGGTTGACTTGCAACAAAATTCACATTACCGTTATTTGATATAAAAAAGATTCACCATGTCTTACTCTGTTGTGTTGTAGGTGCAAAATATGTGGGAATGTGATTACGAGCTCTTAAAAGCTCAAAAACAAACGAAAAATCGCAGCCACACGAGAGCGCCGTAGTTTGGATTCCCTTTCCAAAACGGCTCAAATGTGATGTAGTTGTGAGAGATGGTTTCTGTTTACACTTTCTTGCAACCTTCTTCGTCGAAATATTTTCACAAATATACTTAACACATTCAATAAAACTATGTCTATTTTTCTTACGCATCTGTTTTATCGTCATTGTAATGCTGTCACTTTTAGCACCGAAATCTTATAAGTTACCGTAAAAAGTTGTTAAGCTTTTTAACTTTAGCTCGAAGGAGTACATTTCATTGTCTGATAATCATGACGAGCCTGTTGGTCACCTGTGATAATCGAAAATTGCTGTGGAAATTATTTGCGAAGCATTGGGTCACATGATCAGATTTCGACTTGACGATTGAATAGTGCCCAAACAAAACTGTAAAGTAGCAAGCATCTATATTTGATTCGGGGTCTTCGGTAAAACCCAAAGTGTTTGCCATAAACTAGTACTACGATAAGTTTTATATTGAGCTTTTTATTAGCCTTCCAATTCACGTGAGAACATACGTGACAAGACGATAACCAAATTTCGTGGTTACGTCATCGAAATAAAGAGATTCCAATCTATGACGGCTTTTTGTTTTTGAGCTTTTAAGAGCTCATAATCACATTTCCCCATACTTGGCACTTACAACGCAACAGAGTAAGACATGGTGAATCTTTTGATACCAAATAACTGTAATGTGAATTTTGTTGCAGGTCAACCTTTAAAGATCAATATGTCCATCGAGTTTCTCTGGAAATAAGCATTTTTGTTTGCTGTTTTGATGCGGGACTCTGAAGCTATACAGCTCGAGTTCTGATAATTTCATATAACAGGGCACAATCATGCTTTCTTGACTTCTCTCACGGGTTTTTTTGGGTGTTAATTTCCTCTCGCCCGTTGCCTATGGGCGTTTTGTTGGCTGATCTTAGTTTTGATTAAAAAGGCTTGTCAGGTTTAAATAGCGGTTTCAGGCCTAACCAATGTTTCTAGTTATGTATCATCTAATCAGATGGGTAAGTTTTGGGATATTGTAGGCAATTTTCAAAGATTTTGTAACATACTTAAATAGGTGTATAGGTGTATAGGTGTTTTTTATCATAATTTGACTCAAACGACTCAAAAAGAACAATGGTTAAAAGATTTTCTCGGATTTCGGTACAAGGGTTTGGGTATGGCTGTCGGTGGATACTTTTTGGGATTTGTGTAAACATATGCGTTTATGCAAGTGCTTGAAAAGCTTCCCTAGGTTGCGACCGACTACTTAAAAGTTGGCAGCGCTCATAGATTCTGGATCAATTGGCCCAGTTGCCTTTTCTGCAGAGTCGTACAGTTGTTCTATCTTAAGAATGCCATTCCCAAAGTAACACTAGTGTACCATAGAGTTTCAGTAGCTCCAATACCTCATAAATGGTCGCCCTCTGATCTGGATAGATAAACATGGCCAACTGCTGCTTCGCATGGTCTAGGTGATGCATGACATTGTAGTACTAGCTATGAATAAAATGGCTGTTCAGAAAAATGCAATGACTAGGAACGACTGCTCCTTAGAACTGACTGAAGGACCTACGAGTGATTAGAAATGGTTTGAAGTTTTTCACAGTCTCTACCATCGTAATCAGAATTATCTCAGTCATGTATTAGATTTTCTTGGCAGGGTTTGTTTCATGCTAAAAAGACACTAACACTCTTTTGGCTCTTGCTTGTGATGGAAAAAAGACGGCACCTATTTCGCAGTAACTGGTGTTCATATGGATAATATAAGGTCGACTTGAACCCAAGTAACTAGCACAGAGATTGACAAAAGACGTTCTTTCAGCATGTCAAAGGTTATCTGATCATTATCTATATGTAGAAGGAACTGTATACCATATAGAAAGAGCCTAAAGTCTTTTTCATGGCCTCTACCATTGTAATCAGCTTTTTCCTGGTCACATATTAGTTTTTATAGCAAATACTGAGACAGATCCTTCTCCTGCTAAACAGAGTGATACATGGTGTCCATCAAACCCCCAGCTAGTTCCTTGCATCTGAGCTTGCACCTTATTGTGGGCTATTAACTCCTTACCTGTGCTGGGTGGCAGGGTACCCAGATGACGTCAATCAATCCAAGTTCGACTCCTTCAGCTGTCAATACGGCCAACCAGCCCATTCAATGAATTGTCTCAAGTCCAGTCTCAGTGACCCCTTGCATAGTGAATGGGTTTTCTTTGGGTCCATACAATTGAAGGCTAGCCCTCCAAAAGAATTTTTCCGTCAGTTGGTATTTTATCTCCCACAATAAACGGACATTGCCCAAAGTATTCACAGGAATGCCCACTGAGTCAATCAGAATTTCCTTGACAAAGACTGGTTAGTTGTTTTCGTGTGTACCTGAGCTTGGCCAGGATCGCCAACAGTGTAGCCACTTGATTGAAAGTGTTTTTCACTCTGCTGGTTTTCTGGGGTGTAAAATGATCAGCCGGCTTTCCCTGACCTGGGACTGGGAAGGAATGACCCCACACTGAAAGTGCTGATCAAACCCTAGTAAGTATGCGGTAATACCAAACAACTGGTGGTAGGCATATATTTTATGCTGGGCACCCCTAGAAGGTTTGCACAAAACTCAGATGCCGGCCACTCCAAGAAAGAATATGTGGATATTAGTACTCACGAACCACCTTATGAGATAACAAAGTAGCTTTGCTCTTTCTGGGACTAGCGGTGCCTAGTATACATGGTGAGCAGATGTTTTACTAACAAGAATACTAGAGCCGATTCACACAAACCAATGAGCATAGGTTGAGAGTCAGGTTATGACTGAGCTGTGTAGACTCTAGGGTGTTTAGAAGTCAACACAGAATCAACACTTCATATAGTGACTTGGGCCCATATAGCTTGAATTCAACTCACCACCCTCGCCTCTGATCAGTGTAGGAAGTAGAAGTGGTTAACAATGGTAACATATCATCAGTTACACAAGGTTCAGAAAACAAAGGGGTACTGAGGAGATTACTGGAACAAATGTTTTTGTTTTTGCACCTTGTCAACATCCACTTACTTAAGAAAACACAGAAACATATCCATTGCAGCTGTTATCGTTATTTTTCACACTTGAAGTCCTCTGATCTAAACCGCTGCTGCAAATTTAGGGGAGACTCTCTATTCCTTAGCAGAAAATTTGAACTGGTTGAAGCTTGTCAAGGCATGAGAAGAAGAGTCGTTGACAGGTTTTCTGATCTAAGAAGAGGAGACTACTTAAGTGTACATGTATTAGAGTTCGAGCCCGACAACCGCTGATAATACAACAAAACTTTCTAACACGGAAGAGTTTTTTGATCAGGCTGAAATTTTGGGCTAATGTGCTTCCCATATAATGGCTCAACAAGACACACTCTTGGTCTATTGACTATAGACCAGAATACACAGGTCTATATAGGGCTTGTCAAAAAAGTGTCAAAGGTCCATCTGACCAAGGGGTTTTTCAAAATACACAAGCTCCTCAACTGGGTGGAAGAGGTAAACAAGGCAGAGTTGTCCAAATCAGCACAAGTCTTGAGTATCACCAAAACCAAATTTATTTGGTAGCATGCCCTCTTGCAGCCACTTCTGCAGACGCTACAATTCAAAATATACAAACTATATATGAGGCTTCAAAAAAGGTTGTATGCACTAAGCCCTGATCTGTAGAGCTTTGGCCTTGACCATAGCTGACTGTACCCTAAAAAGCTGGTAGCACCGTATCTTAATGTAAAGAAGACAGATGAGGACCTTAAACAGAGGTCGTCACACAGGACTGACCGTAGCTAACTGCAGTTAGCTACGGACAGTCAGAGGACATGTCCTCTAAAAACCCGGCAGCACGGTATGTTAATGTGAAGAAGACAATTGTGACCTATCGTGTGAAAATCGAACAAAAGTCGGCATTCACTATCGTTAGTAATGGAGCTTCGAAGTTTGCATTAGGTTTATTGGGGAGCACATGGCTACTTTGTTTATTATTTTACCCTAGATCAATCAGAGTGTGAGGAATTACTTTCTGAAGTCAAACAGTGATTTCATTAGCTCCTTATGCCGAAATTTTGTGATCGAAGTCGTTGCTATGCGATCGTGACATCATCAAAATGGCGACTCGTGAAGATTCTAAAACTTCGAAATTTTTTTTAATCTGAGGAATCTGAAAAAATTGGCACATTGCTCGATAAAATTGATGCTGAATATGTAGAAAGAAATGTCTAAAGATACATATTTTCATGTTACCAATGACCTGCAAGCTCGGATTCTCGAATTTATTAACAATGAAGAAGACGATGTTGAACCTACTGAAGGATTAACTCGGTAGTTATTCACTCGTATAGTACTCCGGTTAATGACTCAGAATCACCTGCTGCCAGCTTTCCAACTCATCCTATGGTGTCTGATGAACCTATTAGCTTCAGTTGCAAGTGTGACTGCATCAAAAGATTTGATGGAACTCTGATTTTTAGTCAGCTGACTTACAATAAAGGAATTTCAAAGACAGAGTTAGATTTGATTATCATGGGCCGAATTTATACTTGTGTGGATGATGGAAACACCACAAAACCTTTCGAGCATAAGGAGAAGATCAGAAAAAAGCCTAGATGCAACTTTAATTATCATGGTGAGTCTTATTGGATTTTTTCTGATTTACCCTGTTCAGTTTTGGTAATAATAGTATAGGTGTAGTAGCCTACTAGTTGCTGGCCCAGTGTATGCCTCCCTGAGTCACATAAATTACATCATACAATACATGACTCAGTGATCAGTCATACTCACTGGCCTGAGTTAGGTGTGTTTTCACTCATAATTGATTGCCATATGTCACATGACTTATTCAATGTGTCAATGCTTGTGTGTTTATTTTTTTGCCCTGCTGTCATTAATCCTATGGCATGAGCAACCAATCCATTTGTCACATGAACACTGGGCCACTAAGTCTATTACTCGTAAAAATGTCTCAGAGTCAGAATCCGTTGCCAATCACCTCATAAGCTCATTCTTTAGATTTTTTCTAAATTTATTATGAATTAAAGAAAATTCTAAATTAAAGGAATTTAATTTTAATTTAAAGGAATTTAAGGATTTAATTCTAAATTGAAGGAATTAAGAGATTTCATAGGTTTTCATTCAGCCAAGCTTACCTCGGTATGATGACAGGTTATTCTCATAGATTGTTGCGTGTACTGTTTGCTAACCATGCTACCAGGGTCACTTTGATGCACAGCCATGTTTTTGTTTTGTTTAGAAAAAGTAAAAGTTCAGACGTCTCTAGCCTCCCCTGCCATGATGTAAGACTCGAAGGTATCAATGGACTGCCGAATGTGATATAACCTTAAGGTTTAGACTATGATCGCCAAAAATACATACATACTTACATTCGAGAATTTTGCCATTTTGGCACTGAGGGTTTAGCTTGCTTGAAGCCTCAAGGTAAAAGACGTAGAACATGACCATAGCATGATTTTTAGCCTTTTTCTGAGTCAGATGTGAGTAGGAATGTAATCGTTGTTTTGGTTCTGATACCCCTTGTGTTTTTTACACTCACTGATTTGGCAAAATAAACCTCAGTATAGATTTCAGATGTGATGTTAAATCCTGAAGCCTATCAGTCAGTGGTGATATACCTAGGAGCCTCTCATCTCATTCCTAATGTGCGGTTAGTGTAAAGTACGGATGCGTAAAAATGACAATTTTTTCCTAATTGAGAGCAGTGTTTACCAGTCTTCTGTTGTCCTGGCCTTAAAATGATGTACACCAGCTGTTTCAGCATGCTTACTTACCCTAAACACCAAGTTTCACCTCAGTCAGTGAAATACAAATGGCCGTATCCAAGGAGAAGCTAACATAAACAACCTATTTCTGTGCGTCGTGTCTTTATTCGCGACTTTCTCCATTTCAGATTTTTAGAGTTTTGGCTGACGTGCCTTCCTCAAATTCGCAATATCTCATGAACTACTTAAGCTAACTCAAAAATTCAAAATGTTTTAAATGCTCCACAAAATTCTGCATCTGGCTGTGTTACTAATTTAAAATCTGAAAATCCCTTATTTTGGTTGATTTTCACATGAGAGGTCACAATTGATGACCTGAAAGAGAGGTTTTCACACAGGAATCATGCTGCCGCACCACAGGTTAGCCCACAGAATCTAGCCGAGTTTACAGTAACTAATTTGCCTCCCAGATAAATGTATCCACCAACTAGCACAGCAGCATCTATGCCAAAAATATCACACAGAGGCTCAGAGCCCAACCCGCGGGTCAAGCTGGAGGGTTGAACAGCTAGGTAGACCAGTCTTTTTGGTGTACCAATCGCTGGCGATAACTTGTCCAGTCACTAAAAAGCAACCATCAAATGATTCCTAAAGATATCTGGCACTGGGATATCTGGTACATATTATGGACATTGCTGTGGGCAAACTAATAAAATCCCGGTACTTCCAGGAAAGAAACAAAACATATTCCAAAACAAAACTGACAAAGCAAACATTTTGTGTTTTACAGCAGTGGCTTCAGTCACAGCTGCTCTCGTTTTCCAGCTCTGAGTAGACAGCCTCAAGGGCCATCATTGAGAATGAAAGTTTTTTGACCAAGCTCTATGGATGTAGCCAGAATGATCTAACACACATTCACCAGCTCCATCGAATTAAGTTGCTTATCATCAGAGAAAACTCTGTCATCGAGGAGCTTGCTCGATTATTTAAGCAATAACAAAGACAAGTGGGTGGAGCCTATAGTAAAACGATCGATGTATAAAAGGAAGAGTGTTATTGTTTAGCAGAGCACACATAGGCTCTCGATATGATTGTTCATTGTATGCACAAACTTGGATTTCATGTATTGATATGTTTTTAATAAAAAGTATATATATATATTCTAGTGATAAAAAACCCAGTGTGTTTATTCAGTTATTGATGTTTTGTGAAAAAGTAACGGGAAGAGGCAGTTTACTTTTCACTTAAACAAAACATTTGCAGTTTTTGTCAAGAACTTCTAGTTTTTCCTATCATTTGCGATTATTGTAAATTTTGGAGATGATCTAATTATTTGAGTGTTTTAATATTAAAAACAACAAAACATAAGATAAAAAAGTTGTACAAAATCATGAACCTAGTTTTTATCATTGCAATAGGTGATATTGGCTCATGTTCATTCAGTTTTACAGAAATCTATGCCACTCATTCACAAGTGGCCAGTGTATTAGTGTTTCCTACTTTCGTAACATTTAGCTGCCTATTCTGTTGAGTAATCAATTAGGGAGGTGTAAAAAATGTAATAAACTTCCTGTAGACCTTGGGAATTCTATCAACAAGGTATCGTAATTCAAATTATTTTATATTTGTAATATATTTTAATTGGTTTGAAATATCATGCTTTTAACACTTTTGAATTTATTGAAATCTCTGTTCATTGCAATGAGCCAACATGTCCAAAAACTTTTAAACACTGAACCTGCAACAAAGGCACATTCATTAGAACCACATGGGGTTACAAAGTTTCAATTTTACTGAAAAAAAAATTTTTCTTCTTGTGGAAATATTAGCTTTTATTTAATTTTATGCACATCTGTCTGCAGATTTACTTTCAATCAACTATGTTTTCAATTATATTGTTTTATATGATTGGTAATGCATGATATCATGTTAATTGAATGAGAAAACAACATTTTAGCAGATATTTCTACTAGTTTAGCAAGTTCAAAGTTGAAAAAATATTTTGGTGCATTTAGGTCGGACCATCACTGAATCTTAACAAAGCTGTTTCCGGCAACGATTTTTTACTTATTAGTTAGTAATTCAACGCATTTTATTTTCTTTCAACTACAGTCAATTAATTACGATGGGGAGACGTCTCTTTGCTAGTTGTGAATCTGACACTAAAAGTCGTGGCATTACTTTTTTTTAGAGTTCCTGTCTCTCAGTTGCGAAATTTAGCAAAACTATCGCTGTCTAAGGCAAAGCGTGCCGACTTAACTTTTTGCACAATACCTGCTAGTGAAGTTGTGTGCATTAGGCGCTTCCATAAGAACCAGCTTTATTCGGAGCAATTTGAGACAACTACAAGATTAAGAGTGAAAGAGGGAGAGGTTCCATTCTCTAATGGTGTTGTACCATACAGCAAGAGAGCAATGTCAAACAGGAAAACCTCAACCGTAAGTAATATATGAAGAAATTTAAATAAATATTAATAACAAATATAGTTATTTTATAAGATAATTTAATAAATATAATCAGTCAAAATATGTAGTACTGTACATTAGTACAAATAAATGACTTGATATGACTGGGTTACAATGACACTCAGGCTGAGTTTAATAGGCTACGTTTGATGTTAACCTGATTCACTTGCATTAACTTGGTTAACTGAGTAAACGTTAGTAAGGGAATTTAAATTTTTGTCTGAATTGTCAGAAATGCTCTAACTGTTCATAAAATATATGACTAATATATTCATAAAATTTGGATTCCATTATTATTTATGATTCATGCTACCATTACTAGTATAGGCTTTACAGATCACTTGAAGTAATTAGCCTGCATGATTATATTTGCAGTATTTGCGTTAGTTTGTAACGTTGTTTCAACAAAAGAAAACCTAGTTTTTACCATCTAATTATATAATAATAAATTGCACATTTAAATTAGGCCTCAGTTTGTTATTGTTTGTGTTGGCATTTATTTATTCCTCTATAATTTTAGCAATCATCCCATGCAAGTATACAAACCGTGTCGCTAATATTCTCAATAGCTTTCCAGGACACATCAAGTTCATCCAGTGCTCTCATGGACCAATTTATCTGTGAGTGATGAAAAATTATATTATTTATACTCAATGTTGGCATGAAAGCTGTATTTTGAAACTAAAAATATATTCAGAAATATCAAAGCACAGGGAGATGTGTAATATGATATTTTATATATCACTTGAAATGCCTTTGCTTTGTGATATAAGAAAATGCAGTCATTTTTTGGATAGTAGTAAACTGAAATTGTACAAATGGTTAAGTATCTTGCAGATGGTGGACATTTGAATAAAAAGAAACTTTGCAAATTTTTAATATATTGAAGAATAACAACGAATAATTTGATATGTTTGCAGAAAAATGGAAGTAAAGGTGAAATGGTTAATTCTAGGAAGTGCAGGGCACAAAGTACTTGTGTTGCGTTAGGGCATGCTAGACTGCTAAACACAATGTGCCTGTTGAACCATGGCCAACACACTGGTGCTTTAGAAAATCTCCACAGCCTCATATTAAGTTATGCACCAAAGCGAATAGACTTTGATCCCCCAGGATATTTTACGAGAATCAAACTAGCAGTGACAGATCACAACACGAATGTGGGAAGAGGTTCTGACTAGTAAGCTGTATCTGCAATAAAGTTATACATGGATTATACTACTCTTCAGCCAGGGTACAACTGTTACAGCTTGTACAACATGAAAAATAAATTTATGCAGATATTTTAATAACACAATTGATAACTGGCTTTAAATTTAAATCTTTTCAAAATTATTTATTTAAGATAGCGATGAGTAACTGAAGATGACAGTCTATTACTCTAAAAAAGCTAAAGGCTTTTGCACAAAAAATGTAAACGCTGAAAAAAGATTTGAATTTGGAATAGAGCTTTTGAAGATTATCTGTAAGAAATTTATTGGATCAACTCAAAAGGTACATGCAGTAAGTCATACCTAAAATGTAATGTAATAAAAGCACATTTTTGCGTCAAAATGTTGGTTCAATTAATCACTATCAATGAGTCTGCTGAATAATGCATGAACATACAGTCAACATGCAGTCTTAAATTACCCTAACACTGTACTGTGCAACATTCTGAAATTACTATGGTGGTGTAATATACAAATATTTGAATTGCAGGACAGAGCAGCTCTACTTTCAAAAAATCTTATAAAACCAGATGGCAACACGGCGAAAGAAATGCATAGGTCAAAATTTACATGAAAGTTAAACTCATTCCCTAGTTTTATGTGAGAGATTTTTTGATAAAATTAGTATAAAAGGCTATTCAAATTATAAATATTATGCAGTGCTTTGATAACACAATTTGGATTTATGTAACGTAAGCTGTTAAATGTGGTGTTTTTATGTCATGGCGCAAGTCAAATGACTAAAATATAATCATTTCTCAAACCTTACATTATTCAGTTATTCACTGCACATGTCATGTAAATCGGCTGAGTAACGTTGCTGTCAGATTCAGTTAAAAGATCTAAAAAACCATATTCTGCTCAACTCATAACTGAACTTACATTAATTTCTTTCATCCATAATAAAAAGCTCTACATCATCTGCGTCATTCTGATCTTCATCTTCTGATTCCACGATTTTGAAGCCTACATACCTCCCATTTGGGTCAGGCCACATTGTGCGTATGTAGGCAACAACGCATGAATGAATAACTTTTTGGTTTCTTCTTCCAAGGTACCCATAGGCGAAATCTATATAGTTTCTATAATCATGGTGTCTGTAGTTTAAATTAGTCATGTTAGTAAACAGAAGAGCATCCCCTTCGAAGCCCAGATACATTTGATGCTTGAACCATGAGAGTTGTATGGCAACTTTCCCCAATATCTGATGTATTAGTAAATTAGATCACAGGATGCAGCTAATTATACCAGGAATATACTGATCATCCTGAAAGCTTGTATTAGCCAAATTTTCCGTGTAGTAACATACTATTTCAATAGCTGTCCGCAAGTCAGAACAATTGCCACACTTGCAAAATTTATCTGGATTTGGTAAGACGTCAGTGGAGGCAGTTGTAGGCTAAGCAATTTTGGTTAAAGCATAGGCAGTAATAGTAGTGGTCGTGGTCGCTGCTATACTAATCGTTGTTGAACATGACGATGATGAATCTGATTGTCTGTTTTGCTTGGGCTCATTGAATAGTTCACCACTATCATATTTATATCATTGCCCATCTCCAACTTTATCATCACTTGGGTAGCTGTTATAAGGAGTGGTTGTTTTAGCTGTGAATATTTTAGCCATTGTATTGTGAACGTAACAGAACAACAACGGAAACAAATTTAAGTTGACATATTTTAGCGATAGGTGTATTAACAACGACGATCAAATATTTGTTCTAAATGTGCACTTGTTTCCGGATTGTCACAATTGCGGGAAATGGGCGATGTGTCTCACGTTAGATCATGTCTCAAGTCAAACGCTACGTGTCTCCTGATTGGATGATTGATTGACATTCAGTGCTCCCAGTGGCGAGTCCGTTTCACACTTATTTTCTCAATGGCGTTGTCAATCTGATCTTTGGAAAATATGCAATTGTAAAAAGACTCTATACTAAGTTATAAGTAAATGCACCAGCATATTTTGCTGTTAAAATATTATTCTGAGTATTTATCTGTTGTAAAAAATAATTTATGTTTTGCTCAATGCAGTAAATTACACAAAACAAATAGGGTAAATGTTGGTCTTCATCAGTAAATTGTGTTTACTTTCCCTTTAAGGTGAGCCGACAATTCATTGGCTGAAGTAGAACCAGCTTTGACTAGTAAGAGGTCGTTCTCTTCAACCTGTGGGGTATCCAACCCCGTGTATGTGCTAATGGCAGCTCCGTACCAAAAAGAAAAGCTAATGTTCATACAGTGAGTGATGACCTGCCCCTTGTGTCCCGGCTGATTTAGGCTACTTGCCATTGGGTGTTTGTCGGGAAATCCCTCAGTCAGCCTCATTGGGCAGTAACTGGTGATGCGACAATGTATCACCATCTCTGCCAGTGCTGGAACCACCACTCCCTTGATTACCTGCACTTTGCTCTGTAGCAGTCGTCTATGCTGTTCCGTCCAGATGAGCTGCCTGCCATCCAGTCGGATCACTGATTGTTCAAACTTGAAAAAACACTGATGGGCCACAAAGAATGACATTTTCAGTATGGCATCTTTGCTTAGACAACTGACTATAAAAACTTCCTCTGTCCTCACGTCCCTCAGACAAATTATCAGCTGGATTATTCCATAAAAGCCAGTAGGTCGTGGTTGTCGCTCTCTTTGAGCTGGTCTCGTATAACTTAAGGTAATCAGTCAAATACCTATTTATTTATCAGGTTCGTGGTGCACGCCGTGTCTAGGATAAGCTGGATGAGCCACCCCTCCACTTTTCCTGGAAAGAAATAGCTGGTGGAGTGAGGTCGGCCGAGGGCTTGCGCCATAGCAGTGTTCTCCAAAGCATCTTTTGAAGGGCTTGAAGTATCTTCCATTTGCAACGAAGCAACGTTAGTCCTTGAAACCGCCCACGTCCGGAGCCGACCCACGGCTCCTGAGATTGCCGCTCCTTGTAGGAGTGAGTGCAGACCCGGCCGCTTTTAAGGAAGGCTTCTGACTATCCCGTTCTGTGGGAGCGGTCATGGGTGTCTTGTGTTGAAAGGATTTGGTATTCACCCTCCTATTTTTCTAGTAACGTCTTTACCGCTAACTCAGAAGGGTGTAGGCGCCATCTGGGATTGGAAAAGCATCTAGCTGGCCTCACTCAAAGCCTGATAATAATTTTGGGTCCCCACAGGCTCTTCCTGTGAATAAAATTCCCTTGGTTTAGTCCTTGCTGGTTGAAACTATCAGTTCAACCAGTATCAGTTCACCAAATTCCATGTGGCTTTGGCACGTCTCCAGAGTTGTTTGGATGAGAACAGTCAGTAGCCTGAGCTACTGCTGTGGCCTCCCTTCGTTTCCTGAAGACGGTTTGGAGTAGCGAGGACAGTTCTTTCAAACGTGCCTGTGTCGGCCACAACCTAAGCAAAGGGTTGCTGGCTGGCATTCTCTTTTGGTATCTGCATGAACTCGCTTCTGAAGTCGTTCCACTTTTTCCGTGAAAGATTGGACCAGCCAGGCTAATCGACCAATGACGTCAATTTCGACTGAGTTAACTTGGTCAGAGAATCCTCCTTCCAGAGCTCGCATGGAAGATCCCGCGGGTTTGCGCTCGCCTTGGTGAATCTGGAGGTAGTCATTTCTAGCTATTACGGTATATGTACGGCCAACAAATGTTGGCACAGGGCAGGGTCCCTTAGCGAGCTACAGAGCGTCTCCCTGGCCATGTTATTCCAGTGACAGTTTGGCAGAATGCTGTATGCAATGCCTACCAGCCTTTTGATTTTTATAGCACGCTCCTGAGGTGACGTTCTTTCCTCTTGTCTAAAGGCGTTAGGTTGACTCAGTGCATGTCTGGCGTATAAGCCGAGTCTTGTCCGGCGGGCATTGAATATGGCTTACTGGTCCTCGGACCGTCCACCATCCTCGGCTTGTTTTCCCAATGCTTCTCGGAGGTGCAACAGTGTTGCTCCTTTCATCCACTGGTTGGCATCGGCTACCTCCAGTAACCGGTCAATAAAATATTCTACATCTCCCTTTCCTGTGTACTGGTGCCAGTTCCTGCCCTAATTGGCAGCAGTAATACCCATTCTAGTGCTTTGACCAGTCGGTCGGGTCATGGACTGGCGATTTGTGCTATTCTATTTGCCATGTTTGGGCTTTAAGTAAGTTTCTGCTACTTTCTCAGAGCAGTACATCTACTGAGCCGTAACTGTCAGCCCTTTTATTGGCTTCTTCCTGTTGCTAGAAAGTTCTTCAAGTAGGAGCAATGCTGCCTTCTCAGGCAAATCCTGTTAGAGCCTTTAGTAGCTTTCTGCTACTTTTCCACAGCGGTGCATCTGCTGAGTCCACTCCTGTCGGTAGGGTTTTGTGCACCTCTGTATGGGTTTTTCTTGCAGCCGCTTTTAAGGCAGTAGAAAGTTTTTCTAGAAATCCAGCGATCAATACAAGTTTCATGGTGGAGTGTTTCTTGAGATCGTAGTCATTCCACTGCTGCCGCCAGTGTACAGGGTTTGCGCCATCCTTAATTTTCTCCACTAGTACAAGACTCGGTGCATGAGTTTATACATCCATTTTCTGCTTTGTTCATAGGAGTACAAGAACTGTCCTGTGCATGCAATGAACAGACCTAGAACACCGCTGCTCTCAAGCACAAATTTTCAGGTTTATATAGCGGATAGGCCTTGCCTCTTGTTCTACATGGCTGGGCTTGACCTGGCTCATCTCGGTTTTGGCTTGGTTTGGCTTTGCTCGGCTCTACTTAGCTTGGCTTGGCATGACTTGGCTATACTTAGCTCAGCTCGGATCGGCTTGGCTTTACTCTGACTGGCTTAACCCTCACCCCATTATTCTGCTGGGCTAATGACAGCCCACCTCAGCTTAGCTCAGTCATAGGCTCAGCTTTTAGTAGATCACATTCCACAACAACATCACTAAAAGCAGTATAAGCTGTCATTGTTCATTTAAATCTATTCTTAAACTCAGTAATATATTAGACTAAGTCATACAGGTTTCTTTGCTGTCCAATTAAAAAAATAGCCCAACTTATTTTTCATTTGAAAACCCTGCATTGATGGCACATCACCAAACAAAAAAACAGCATCAATATCATGATAATTAAAAAATTATTTACAAAAAAATATTTTTATCCAACGTCTATTAAAATTAGGTTGCTCGCAAAGTATTAAGTAATTTTCAAGTTGGTTGCAACAACTATTTTCCAAAATCATCTCAATACGTTTTTACAATGTTTGTTTGAGTTTGCTCAAACCAATGCCAAATTTAATTTTTTGAATCAATAACCGCTAAAGCATTTGGTCTTTTAAAAAAAGGGAATTTTTTTTTCCGCACATGTGAAAGAAGAGGTTTATTGTCAAGAAAAATTGGAAGAATTTTTTAAAAGCTGTCTAAAAATTGCTCAATCTTTAGATCAATGCATAGTAAAGGTTTGTCGGACCTTCACTTTCCTCCACTAGTACAAGACTCATGCATGAGTACATTACATATATTTCTGCTTAGTTCATTAAGGTGCACAAGAAATAATCAAGTAACAGGCAATTAACAGGCCCAGAACAGCTCTGCTCTTCTACACAAATGTTCGAGCTGATATAGCTAGTAAGCTCCGCCTCTGTTCTACTAGGCTGGACCCGGCATGGCTCTGGCTTGGCTGAACTCTGACCTCATTAACACGCCTGACTGAACATAGCTTGGTTCGGCTTAACTCAGCCCTATGCTCAGCTCCCAGTGGACTACATTCTACAACAGTATTACTACCTCATCTTCAGATTAATTTAACATCTTTTTTTAGATTCCTTGAAACAAATAGAAAAATTAGTAAATGTGATGAAACTTGGTTTTCAGCCAAAGTTTACTGTGGCTTAACAAACCTAATTACCTAAACTTAGAAACAATGTTTTTTGAGAGATAACCAACATTAATTTACTATTTATTATTCTTCTTTGTTTGGTTTGTATTTCACTTATAATATTTAGTTTTGAAATATTTCGCATTTGAACAACAGTTTTCTGATTCAGTTGTAACAAAGGGTTAAAAATTTATTTTGCATTGGTCATTGCTTATAGTGAAATCATTTTTATTGTAAAAACAAACTTCAATCTGTTTCAACCATGCGTAAAAAGTTTTAAAAAAGAATAGGATTTTGTAGCATCATCAAATTAAAACTTTTTTTATTGAGATGCTTAATACATGCAATATTTTTCATCTCCTAAATATAATCTCAATAAATATATTATAGTATACTTAGAGGTAGTTGAACCAAAACGGTTTAAAGAACGACAGGTTTTTTCTGAAGTTTATGGTTTATGGGTCATGATAGCAGAAAGTGGGGTTAGATTGGAAATGATTAAAGTTAAATAATCACTCGGCTTAACAAAGCAATATTTACAATTTTGGTTCCTATGTTATCTAGATCTGATTTTAGGGTCGGAGTTTTACCTATATATATTTTTAAACTGGTTAAAACGTGAATACAAGATAATTCTGATTAAAGTTTCGAGTCACGCGACTATTTGTTTACAGATAGAATCACCTCAGCAACCATGAGTAAATTTAACTGTTATTCAACAAATCTATACATTCAAGGGTTGAGTTTTATGCTGAATGCAAATATATAAATTGAAAAGTTTTAATTATTTTATGTGTATGGATAATACTAGCCACACATTGATAACCAAACTTTGTTGATTGCAAAAGGTTTGATTTTTCTTGCACAATAATAATGTACCAGGTAGAAAAAATATTTTCCCTTAGCAAGCAACACCATAAAACTTAACTCTAAAACAAAATACGTAAATGACAGTTTTTCTATTAGTAATGCTCCCTATTAGTAACGATCTGTAATCAGTCAAAATCAAAGGATAAAATAGGTTGGTGGTTATGGCTACTTACCTTTTACTTTTTCTTTAGTCTTTTGTCCAGCACAGATCTGACAAAGTTTTACAACAGTGTACTTCAGATAACAGCAACTTTCAAAGACTGTTAAAACTGGAGATGCTGAATTTCAATGATTCAGCATTAGAACTTGTTTCACAAAATTAGCTGTGGACATATTTTTAATCACGTTGGAAGGCCAGACATCTGTAGCTTTTTTAAATAGTCCATTCAATTCACCCGAACTAAACTGTGCTGCTGCAAAAAGTTTTTCATGAAAAATTGAAAACATACAGACTGTTCATCTGTGATATTTGTTTTGCTTCCCCGAATTAGCTTCCTTTGAATAATTGATTGGAATGACTTGTAATGATTTACAATCTAGTCCGGTGTGTTGACGCACATAGTGTGAATATATGCAAACATAAAACTGAATACTGGCTTACTATGGTATTTTTACTCAATTTTAGCTTTCTCTTTAAGTTTACACATTCAATCGTTGCTAGGATAGCAATATTCCACTCAGCGCTGAATAGTTTAAAACAAATGCATCAGCAGAGACTGATTTCATTGCTCTCGACACGAGTTATACACTTGGAGCTTCTTGGTTGCAATTGACAGAAACATTTACAAAATATCAAGTGGTTACAAAGGTCAGATATTTTGTTACTAGCATGAACTTCATTTTTTGTGAATGATCTTTCCTAACAGAGTCTGAACACTAACAACTCCCAACGGTGCCATTATTTCTTCATAATCATGTTTGGCATCAATTAAACATAAACCATTTTCACATCCAAACCTTTCTTCTTTTCAGATAATTTTGTATCAATGAAACTGCCAAAGCGTTCTTCAAAATTATCATTAATATCATTATTTTTGATTATGTCAATAGAAAAAAATGCTTGTTTCACTTATGCGACACCAGGTTTATGTTATTTCTTGTTTGCGTAGAACGTCTTGGCGAGGCAAATTTTGTGTAATTCAAATTTCTATTAGTTAAACAAAGTTCAGATTTTGAAAGAGCATACCTCATTGGCCTAAATAGAAGAAACTCTAAACCACAGCAAACGCATGTGGCATTGAGTTTACTAACTTGTTATCACTATTTAGCAAATTGAATCCGTGCGACTCGACCCTCTTACCTAAATCACGACACCTTTGATGAACAATGTACAATAAACGGGAAACTTGTTTTCAGATTTTTATATGGTTATATGTGGAATTTGGTGGATTAATTTAGTTATATGCACAATTGCTTTATTTTTGCTTACATTTGCTAAATTTAGGTGTTGGGTTTAGTAAATCCTATTATTCACGTAAGTAGTTACTAAAAGAGTGCAACAGTGGAAGCAGATTTAGTTATTTTCAGTTATTTTTACAGTGTATGTGATTTCTATATATAATATATACACATATATATTAATATATACTAGTATAAATGTATATGTTTGTATATATAGGTTTGTATAACTATATATACAATGTACAAACATATGTAACAGATGGCAGATGGCCTTTTGGGTAAAGCGTCGGACTGGCAAATGGTATCATCCGGGATAAACTCTTTTTTGGTACGGCTTCTCTATTCCAAGATTTAATGGTTATAGCCGGAATCCAGACACACAACATACGGAAGTACTTTGACAAATATAAATATATATATACATATATTTAGCCCTTTTATTGTAGTCCATTTATGTCTACTGTAAGACTCATCTGCATTTTTGAAGTAGAGAATCAATATGGTTTGTGTTTCTTGATTTACAGTAGGAGACAACTCTAACAATGTTCCTTACTTTTTTGTGGTGGCAATTCAGCTGCAAATTTATGTGCAATAAAAAATTTGTGATTCATTAAATAGCTGTTTTGTTATTTTTTTGCATTGTTTATTAATTGAATAATGGTGTGCAATTATTTATAAAAAAAACAAAGTGTTTTGTCTTTTAACTTCTTTTTATTGTTAATGTCTCTGTAAATACTAAAAATCGTTTAAGGCAATTATAAAAAAGACAAAAGGATGTGTGATCAGGTACATGTAACTGCTAACAAAAGCAGCAATTTTATTTCTTCTTGATAATATGTTTACAATGTGATGCTAAAATAATATGATATCGGTTTAAAATTAAGCAAGATGAAGCATGATTTGCTAAAACTATTTACTTTTATTTTATAGATTTTTTTAGTAATTGATGTTGTGACAGCATTTCACAGCAAAAATGTTAAAATTCCAGTTCCCTTGAATTCATTATTTCCAAAAATTGACTATTCTTTCTGGTTATAAGCTTGAGAGTTTGAGAGGAGAATGTCATAACACATCTGTCTGTGCAATCATGTGCGAAGCAGTCTCATTAATTCCAATACCAAATCCTGACTATAGGTTATGAAAAAAACTAGGTGAACTCAAGCATATAGCGTCAAAGCCAATGACCCACATATTCTTTTGTATCAAATGCAGCCCAAAGTTGTTATGTTAGCTTTAAGTAGGTCTAAATAACTCAATAGGTTTTGAGTTGTCTCACTCTACAAATAATCAGTCATATTGAGCCTAGCTGTTGAAGTTTAACAGGAGATATTTACTCAATTTGTGCAACAGGCCTCAATAGTTTAGTAACTGGACTAACCTGCAAGGAGTTCTCAACTCCTCATCCTAAAAAACTGTAAGTTAAAGTATGTTATGAAAGCTACATGTATACCATCAACACCTTATAACAATTATGTTAAAGCGCGTGCACACTATGACTCAATTCAACAGTTACATTAGTTGCAGAATGCCCAGCAGCAAACAAACAGCAACTTTTTTGACATTATTCCGAACGATAAGAGGTACAAACTACAAGCGATTAACTCTCGGTGACCAAAAACTAACAACAATTTCCAACTTTCATTTCTGTTGTATTTGCATGGACGATTGGAGCTCAAGCAAACGTAAACGTTTACCATTCTTGCTGAAAGACATTGACAATGGAGTTCAAAACTGTTGAAAGTTTATCCTATGCTGTAAAAAAACATCCTACCAATTGCTAACAGTTGTGTTCATTCCTGTCAAAATTCAACACATTGATAGTCTATTGCGACATTGCTAGCAAAAACTCAAAGGACTCTTATCACAAAATGGCATAATAGCAGCTAAGAGTTGCAGTCCATTACACACAAAAGAGTTGACACGAGGAAATATCTTTCTAAGCATTCGGTTTTTTGGAACTAGTCCTAAATCAATATGCAAACACGGTTTACCATTGTGCTTGCTGTCAACTTATTTTTGTGAACATACTGTACCTCTTTCAAAATTTCTACAACCAAATAGGTAGTCTATGTGTTTGCATAGATGCTAACAAACCAAACCATCCGCTATTCAGAGCGATGTGGCAAGTGAAGAAGCCTATATGTACTCAGTTACTCTAAATGTTGCATTAGCTAAGTACAAGTTATGTATATTCTGTATAAGATAACAGGGAGTCTAAACAATATACATGTATCAATCAGTGTTTTTCCATAACTCACTGTGTTAAATTTTGGCCCGTTTTCATAAAATTCATTCTAAAAATGATTCAATGTATTTCAAAAAGTGTTACAACAACGTATTACAAACAGTAATCTCAGAACTTGATGCTATACCATTGATATGTATATTTTATGAAAAATGAAATGAGAGCAAATTTGCTTGTTTTAAAAAAATTTTTATAACAAAGCTAGGCTACATCATGTCAAACATGATACACATTCAAAACATGCAGAATAGAATTATAATATTCCCAAACATTTTTTTTTTAAATCAACAAAAATTATCTGGTTTTTATGTATTGCTACATAGGCAATAGGTTTCCAATGATTTTGTGCAGGTATTTGAGGTTAGGGTTTTAATTTGTTCTCATTTAACAAAGTTAGTTCTGTTATAACAGATCTTTCTTTCCCTGTTGTTACATTCTTATTTATTATCAGATCCTTTCTGAAAAAACTTTAATTCACGCAATGTTAAGAAGGCACGCACAAAATACAAACAATTTCAAATAAAAAACAGTTTTTTATTCAAATTCCGCTGAGCTGACAGCGTGCTATGACTTACATTCAGCTACTTATAAATAAGTATGCATTCTTAATAGCTGCAGTTGGCCAACCATGGCTAAATGCTAGCCAGAATTTGTCTAGTAATTATCAACTGTTGGCCAGTACAGGCCATATTTGGCAGTTGAACAGATGTGACCACACATATATTGAATTTCTTTAGGACTCAATGTATACTGTCAACCATTTAAAAAGCTTTCTGTTGCATATAGTTCTAAGCAAGGCAGAATATATAGCAAATACTTTTTTTTCAGATTTTTAAATCAGTGCATAAAATTTTCACCATTTAGTAATCTATGAATTTAAATGTATTCTCACACTATTTTATGGAAAATATTTTGCTTTCATTATTCTATAGTTACTAAATTCAACTCATCAACACTGATGTATTCAGTTTTTGTTTTTTCTCCACCTCAAACCATTCATGATTAAAATTTACTTACAGAAACCTATCATCTAACAGAAAACTTATCATCAGCTTAACCAAAGTCTTCAGATTGCGGTTACTGATTCTGGCAGTTTTGTTCATAGTACATGATATTGATTGGGTGTAATTTCCCCTGACACTGGCACTTGTACATACATTTACAAAAATTTTGATAAAGCTGCTAACGGAGGCTTGTTTGCCTTTTGAGATTTATATTGGTTGAGTACAAGATGTATGATAGTTTGCTGAATTTTGGAAACTAATATTTTAGTAAGATGGAACCATAATTAAATAAATAATTTTATGAGTAAGTTTTGATTATTCTAGATTCCAGATTCTACAGGTCGACATTTATCTAAAGAAGATGAGGCTGACTTCATTGACAGAATAGCCGTATTATAGTGGTTACATTTAAAAACCAGTGATAAATCTTTCTGTATCCATCAGTGTCGTATTATCATTCCATGGCTTATTTGTAAACTCATTGTATCCATTGTTTGAAATTTGAAAACATGCGAGAAAAATATTAGTTTAAATCTTATAAGATTCTCTGTCTAACCATGCAGGTCGGAATTTCAAACTTTATTGTGCAGTGTTAACAGTTTCCATTAAAATACAGTTTTCCATTGTAGTCTAAATATATGCACAATAATAACCATAATTTCACTACATTCACGTTGAGTGCTACCATTAAAATGTGATATCATTTTAAGCAGCATTTTGCTCCCATTAATGTATTGGCCTGAAAAGTACTCTACCATAACTTGTGATATAAATCATTATTTTATTAACAAATAGTTTTGGTAGCTAATTTTAGTAAAGCATCGATCAGAAATGAGAGTTGAATGAAGTGTAACAGACTAGGGTAGTGAATATATCAAGTCAACAAATTAAATGCATGTATTAATGATTGGTATTTTGAGCATTTTTGATGAGGTCATTCACCATTCGCTCCATCGCTCAACTGCTATTGCTGTTCTTGCTGCAAGTTTCAAGTTCGTAGCAATTTAGCTACTGTAAATTTTTTTCAGTTTTGTAGCTACGCCGTTATAGCTAGTAGCTTTGTACAGCTCTAGTTCAATATGTAAACATTCATCTCATCTCATATCAAGTAGCTATTACATAAGCCACCATATTCATTTTATTGCTAAATTTTTCCTCAGGTCTAATTCCTGGTTGGCTCTGTTGAGCTTCAAATCTTTACAATAAAAAAACCTGATTTGTGATGCTCCAAAAATACTTATTTGTTGATGCATGTTAAATGCATGCAGGAGCAACCAAACAAAGCATCTGTATGCGGAACAAATACTTTAGAACTAGTTATAGTAATTGTATAGCAAAAGCATAAACAGTTTCGATAAGTTCCGTTGTTTCAACTCAATGAACAATATGCTAAAGAACAAATTTCAAAGCATAGCATCCAACAATAAAACCTGTTGCAGACATAAACTATGATTGCAATAGATACCATTGGATTTAATCATCAAACTATTACTATATCTATTCACATCAAAGCCTTTTTTCTCAGTTCGGAATTAAAGCTAATTTTCTCGCAGCTTTATGGATGTAATACACTTATTTTTCTTTGTTTAAAAACCTGCCTTTAAGAATTGGTGAGCTAATAGGTTTTGTTTTTTGGCCTTCCGCCTTTCATAAGAGCTAGCCACCCTTTCTCACTATAAGCTAATATGAGAATGATTTTTGATCAAAATACTAAGAAAAGACGTGATATAGTCAATCACATTTGTACAACTTATTAATCCATAATTATGATTGGCCTTGCATTAAAAATGTAATTCATTGTACACATTTTCTGTTCTATAGATCAGAACTGGCTGTTCGCATTTGCAATACTGTTGCTTTACAAAGTTCCTTCTTTCAACACCCTCAGGTTCAAACACCGACTCACATTAACAATTATTGTAACTAAAATATTGCTTTGATGCTCAGCAAACATCATTCTGACTCTTTAATTGTACACAAAGATGCACTCCGTGAGTTTAACAAGTATCCACAGTGATATCAGCTACACATTCAATTCGGCATTGTTTCTCAACTTTTCTTTGCAAGTCGATCCGCTTCATTTAGTTTCAAGTGTATACTTCATTAACAACTAGTAAACTGCCAAGATGTCTATCTAGTCCAAAATGTAGTTCTGCCTACATGTTCAACAAGTTTTCCATTTAAACTCCCACTAAAAGATAACGCGTGGGTCATTAGCCGTTGAAGCTCTATATTTGAGTTTACATAGTTTCGTTCTAACTTGTAGCAAAAATATGGTATCAGTAATAATGAGACTATTTAACACATGATCGCACAGGTAGGTGTTTTATCAGTCATTCTCCTCTCAAGCGCATGACCTAAATGAGTAGACAAATTTTGCAGAATGCCATGAGGTGATGACAAATTAGATATTTAAACTTTATATTTGTTGAAATTCTAGTGGTAAAGCTTACATAACTGCCTAACAAATAAGTCAGACTTTAATATATGGACATTTTTGCTGTACCAATAGGTCACTGCAAAAACCACGGAAAAAATTAATGAAATAAAAATAAGTAGCCTCAACAAGTTTGTAACTTCTGAACTGGTATCAAGTTATTTTAGTAATACTTGGAAACTTCTCATCAACCAGGATTAAATTTAGTGGCTTTCAATAACTGCTACACATAAGGGATCACACACCATTTGATATTTTTATATTTGCCTAAAATGACTTTTAGTGTTTACAGAGGCATTACAATGAAAATAAGATACATCCCAAAACTGATAACTTTATAATTAATTACAAACTGTTATTCAAATAATTAAGAATGCAGTGAAATAAAGAAGTAACGTATTTAATGAATCACAAATGTTTCTGCTGCACAATAGTTTTCAGCTGAATGGCCATGGTGAATGAGACATATATATATATATATATATATATATATCTATATGTATATAGATATTTTATATAGATAGATATATTATATTTATATATATACAGATATATTTACATGTATATATATAGATATATTTATATATATAGATATATATACAGTACATACTAGCGATGCATCCCCACGTTGCCTGGGTATTAAAACCCAGCTTCTAAATAATAAGAAGTAATGAAAGTTGCTTGCCACTTGCTATTAGTCAGCCAGATTGACAATGGAAAGTTTTAGTAAGCTAACTAATGACGACAATCACTTTGTTACGCGATCACCCTGCTCAGTACGCAAAGACGTTGAGTATTTGCTCTTATATAACATCCTATATTGGCTAGCAAACAAGTCAATCTCTTTGGCCTTATGGTTACAGCGTCAGACTGGTGATAGGGTTCTAGATAAAATATTTCTTGGTACGGATTCTTTATACCAAGATTCTTATCGCTATAGCTAAAGAGACACACATACATGTACTTTGAGAAGTGTAGATATTTATAAATACATGTACATATATTTACATTGTGTATATATTTATATGCATTCATGTTTCATTGTAGTTTCATTAGGTGTAATGTAAGCTCATTTGCACTTTTAAAACAGTTATTCAATATGGTTGGTTTTTTCGTTTCACAGAAGGAAGCAACTCTCACAATGTTCATATCTCATTTTCAGTGGCAATTCAACTGAAAATCAATTTGTGATTCATTTGTTATTCATTAAATACTTCGCTTCTTTATTTCACTGTATGCCTAATTATTTGAAGAATAGTTGGTAATTAATTACAAAAGTATCAATTTTGGTTGTTATCTTCTTTTTCTTGTAATGCTTCTATAAATACTAGAAATAGTTGTAGGCAAATATAAAAATATCAAATTGTGTGTGTAGCAGTTAATAAAAGCAAATATATTCAATACTGGTTGGCAAGAGGTTTATATTGTAATGCTAAAATAACTTGATATCAGTTCAGAAGTAATAAACTTGCTGAGGCAGGGCTTGCTTAAGCTACTTATTTTCATTTCATTTTTTTTGCAGCGACATCTAAGTCTGAAAAATTAGGCATGTGATTTTTAGCACTCTAATTCAACCATTCTAAACCTTAAACTTCCGATTTCTCATCACTTAAGGTCATTTTACAAAATTTGTCTACTCATTTAGGTTATACACTTGAGAAGAGTCTGATAAAACATCTACCTGTGCAATCATGTGCAAAGTAATCTCATTTATTATGTTACCAAATTTTGACTGCAAATAATAAAAAAGTTGTGTAAACTTAAATATAGAGCTTCAAAGCCTAATGATCCACATATTCTCTTTGTTCGCGGCAAATGCATCTGAAAGTAATCAGATTAGCTGTTATATATTCAAACTGTAACACGTTCAGGAATAAAAAACCACAGGATCAATAGACTACTAGAAGTTATAGTTACTGGAAATAATGGCTACGGCTTAGACGTCTAGGAGACACGGGAACCCACCATCGATACATAGTGGCTGGAGACAAAGCTGATGGGCTCTTGTAATATTGAGTTGACAGTGATTGATTAATTGCTTCCCTGAGCAATATATCAAAACTAGGTCATACCAACAACAATCCCGGTAACTTGATAGCTCTTAAGCTAGTTCACTCTGCTAAAAATCTAGCCACAAAAATTGCGTTGAGCCTTGCTGTGAGCGTCGAACAAGAAACATAACTCAATTTACTCAACAGACATCTATAGTTTAGTAAATTGACTAACCTGCTAAGAGGGCACAACTCTCATTACCATGAAAGTTTGTTAGCTAAAGTCATATAAGTAACAGTTCAAAGCAACTATGCTAAGGCCTGTGCACACTATCACTCAAATTAGTGTTTAGTTGTTTGATGGATCGCAACAATTAGCTGTTTTGGAGTCATCACTTATAGTAGAGGGTACACACTATCAGTGGTTAACTATCTGTGACCCCTAACTAACGATCAGTAAAGATTTTGAACTTTCATTTTTGGTATCATGTATAAATATATATAGTTATTTGCCATGCTTGCCAAGTGACATTGGCGTTGAAGTTTACAACTGTTGAAATTGTATAAGATATTTCAAATAAACATCCAATAAAGATGCTAACAGTTTGGTTCATCCGTGTCAATGTTTAACACATTTAAGGTGCATGCTGCTATTGCATTGCATTTCTATGTGCATCACATTGCTGCTAGCAACAATTATGTAGAAGGCTCATTGCAATTCGATGTAATTTCTGTCAAGAGTTGCAGTCCATTATGCAACAAAACTTTTATATGATGAATAATATGCCTGGGCCTTTGGTTTTTAGAATCAACCCATAATCAAATGTAATATATGGCTTAACATAGTGCTTGCAATCAAGTTATTAATATGCGCATATTATGTAGCTCAGTAAAAGCTTTTGTAACAAATAGATAGTCTATGTGTTTGCATAGATGGGAACCAACTAAAACTTTAGCTATTCAAAGAATGGCATCAAATAAAAGTTTTAATGTATTAAGTTATGCAAAATTTTGCGTTTGCTACAATGTAGATATTTAAAGGCAGGTACTTCAAACACTGTATCGTTCGATGTCTTTCTACAACTATTATTGTGAAATGTGACAAGTTTTAAAAAAAATAATTCATAAAATGATTGAATGTAGTTCAACAAATTTACATTAAAGTATGTATCACAAACGTAATAGTCTCAACATTAGCTGTTATACTATTGGTATGTTGCTTTTGTAACAAAATTTATATAAGAGCAAAGCTGCATGCCATCTCAAAATTTTCATGAGAAAGCTGGGCTGCATTATGTCCAACGTGATATAAATTTTATGTATGCAGAGTAAACAGCGGTTGTTTCCAGATAAACGTTTAAAACATCAAAGAAAAATTTTTATTATAACATATTTCTCTTTTTTTTATACTATGTATTCAACAGAAATTATCCGGTTTTCATTCATTGTTTCTTGAACACAATGTTTCCGTTGAGTTCATGCAAGTATTCAAGGTGCGGTTTTGAACTCTTTCTTAAATAAAAAAGTTACTGCCGCTATAACAGATTGTTCTTCTCCTTTAGTTAGGTCTTTTATTCATTATCAGAAGCTTACTGAAATAGCCTAAACTCATACATTGCTGAGAAGGTACACACAAAATACAAACAAATTTGAAAGTAAAATGTTTTTCTATTCAATTTTGCTGAGCTGACAGAATGTTATGACCTAGATTTAGCTACTTATAAATAAATATGCATTATGGATGGCCGCAGTTGTCCAACTCTGACTGATTGCTAGCAGAATTTAGTCACTAATTATCAACTGTTCAACAATCAGTGATGACAAAAATTTGCAGTTGAACAGAGGTGACTAGACCTACAAAGTATGACGTTCTTTAGGACACACTGTAAACTACAGACTATGTGAAAAGCTTTCTGTTGGAGGTAGTTCTAGGAAAATCATAAACGTTTTGAAGATGTTACTCTTTCTGTATCTTTAAGTCAGTTTTTAAAAAATTTATCATTAAAAAGGCTAATCTATCAAATATATCTAAGCACTATTTCATAAAAAGATATTCGCCTTTATTTTACCCCGCTTGCTGAATTCAACTCACCAACGATGGAATATGTAATTTTTTTTATTTAACTTCAGACCGATCATTTACACTTTTTTACTAGTCACCTATATCTTACAAGTTTAAACAAACTTGCCAGGTTGCTGAGACTGCTACAAGTAGTGTTAGTCATAGGGCAAAATATTACTTAGGTAGAATTTCAGTTTACACTGACACTTTAAATTTTGAAAATTTCTATAAATCCATTAAGGAGGCTTATTTGGCTGTTGAAAACTTAAATGTATTAAATACAAAATGCGGCCTAGTTTGTGTAACTGCTGTATCTACGTACCAATTTGGTGAGTAGTTGTCAGGTTTAAATAAATAAATTGGTGAGTAAGCTGACAAAATGATAACAGTTGAAGAAAATATATTTCCTGGCCAGATAATTCATTTAGATTATTTAAATTAAAGAAAAGGGTGACATTGACAATGGTTAAAAGGTAGTAGGCCTATTTAAACAACAACAAGTGTTTAGTCTTTCTGTGCCATTCTTTGTGTGTATGATCATCCCATGGCTTATCTGTAAACTGATTGCACTCTTTGTTCAACACCTCAGAACATGTAAGCAAAAATGTTTGTGCAAATCTTACAGAGTTTCTGGTCTCACCATGTAGGTCTGAATTTTGGACATATCTGTTTTACCAGTTTTACCCAGAAGACAGGTTTGTATTTTAGTCCCAATGTAAGCACACTAATAGTCGTAGTTTCATTACACACAAGTCTAGCTTTACTATATAAATGTGATGTAATTTTAATCAAAGTTTTGCTCAAATTAATATATAGGGCTGTCAAATATTTTAACAGAAATTGTGATAAAATTCTAAATTTCATCCATGAATGCTCAAGTTTTAATATTAGTATAACATCAGGCAAGTAAGACAGTAAAAACAAAGCTCACAGCTTTCAGTAGTGATTAGTTTAGATGTCTAATTTAAACAATCTTCATTATCAATTGATCTTCGGAGCATGTTTGATGATACCTCTAACCACTTTCTAAAGTGTTCCATTATTATTGCCAATTTTAGCACAAGTTTTAGGTACACAACAATTTTGCCACTGTTTCATTGTTCACTGTTGTAGCTACAGTGTTACAAATTGTTTTCCCTAAATACAGTAGAACAAATATTAAACTTTTTATCACTGGTCATATATAATAGCTATACAATAACTGACCATATACATTGGTATTAAAAGTCAATTTTTTTTTGTTGTAGCTCCCTGTTGGTTCTTTTGAGTGTCAGATCTTCAAAATAAAAAACCTGATTTAAGACTCTGCGGACAAAATACAAATACAAAATACAAATACTTATATTGTTGATGCATGTTTAATGCAGACAGGAGCAAACAAGGAAAGCATGTGTATGCATAACGAAAAGTTTAGGACTTGTTATAATTATTTCATAATAAAAATATAACCAAGTTTGACTTCTTGAATGTTTACACTTAGCATAAAATATGCTCAAAAACCACCTTCAAAGCATAGATGACAAAACCGTTTCAAGTTAGAAGTTGTTTGTCATATTAATGATCAAATTTCTTGGATCAAGCCCTTTTTTTACATTATGACCAAAATATTACTACATCAACTCAAAACCATGCATTTATTATCAGTTCACCAATAAACAGATTTTGTACAATCATACTGAGCTAATACATTTTTTTTTTTAATTATGTAGAAACCCACTTTTGAGCATTGCTGCACGCAATTGGTTCTTGTGCTTTAGCTGTTCAACAAAAAAATTATCATTGTATTATTTTTGTTAAAAATAGTTTTTACATCAGCATAACGTAAGCCCAAAAGTTTGACTCTCAAGAAAGTCAGCTGGGCAAATGGACTGAACCGACCCAACATTAACTAGCAGACGAAACAAAGAGTAGTCGGCTTATTTAACAAAGAAGCAGAACAGGATGTAAATGCATGTGAAAGACCCACGCGATTCTGGTTAGAAAACAGCAGGAAGGGAAACTTAAAGCAAAAGAGCAGGAAAACAACTACCCAGAGACCAAACCACAAAAATTATCTTACACCAAGAAAATTTGCTGTAGTACATTCACACTTTTAAAGTTACAAATGTATACTAAGTTGAATTTAAAAGTGCTCAGTTTTCTAATGTGGATAAGTGAATGATTGCGCAGGATTTTACAGTACACTTTTAAATTATTGCAGGTATAGTATAACAATCACTCACAATTGTATAACTATTTAGTTCCTAATTACAAAAAAACATGTGTTAAAAATTTAATCCATTATATACATTTTCTGCTCAAGATCAGAACTGGCTGTTTGCATATGCAATACTGTTGATTTACAAAACTTTTTTTTAACACCCTCATGTTCAAACACCGTCTCACATTAATAACTATTGTAACCGATAATTGCCTTGATGTTCACCCAACATCATTCTGACTCTTTAAGTGTACAAATAGAGGCACTCATTGATCTTATCAAGCATACATAGTGACATTAGTTATACATTTGTTTTCAGCTTTTTGTCTAAAACTTGCTGTGCAAGTTGATATGCTTGATGATTTTATGTGTATACTTCATTAATAACAAAAAATGCCACGATCTTTATCTAGTTTCAACTTCAGTTCTGCCTACCTTAACATGTTTACCAAGTTTTTAATCCCAACTTAGTCTAAGATTTATTACATAAACCTTGTTTTTAACAGAATACTTTTCATCGTTGCTTCAAATCACATGTAGCATCTTTTGATCAGCCAGTTTTCCGACTTATGCAAGCAAGATTCTTGTGCCAAATAATGATACATTAACAGCTAAATTCATAATGGAAACAATTTATGTAAAGTGCCAAACAGTTAACTCACATTCTGGCTCATGTGTTAATGTTGCTGAATCTTCATTATAACCTACTTGCACCTTTGTTGGGTCATTGTGTGTCTAGTCTATGGAGGGAATATAGGGCATCATGGTAGCTTGTTTGAGCTGGATTGAGCCAATGGTTTGAGTTTCGGCTTTGTGTGGCTCAAACTTAACATCTCTTGCTTCATAAACAGTCTACGTTATGATCTAGACTGGTGTAGTTTGGTCTGAACATCTCACATCTTGGGTTTTCATCTCTTATAGCAAATGCTACCCTGCCTTGTATTTGTCAGCCAAGGCCATGCTTTTACATACAACTTCACACTCCTTGTCCATTGCTAAGATGCCTTTTCATAGAACCGTCTTTCTGGCTCAAAAGATTCAAGCTGGTTAAGCATCTTTTCAAAAAAAACCATTTAGCTACCATTGTTCGTGAGAGTCCCTATCATCGGGGTAAGAAAGCAGTCTATTGTAAAGTGAATCATAAAATGTATGACCAATAGTAACACAAATATAAATAAATTTCAACAAAATGGCTGTGGACTTTAGTGCTCCTTCAATGATAATGTATATTTCTGTCTCAGTAAAATATGTTGATGCTTGTCAATTGATCACCAAATTTTGTCGTAAAATTGTTCATGGTATCAGCAGTTCAGTTCCACTTGCAACTGTCTATGTAACTACTTTAGTTGCTCAAATAATTTGTACAGTTTGATCAAAACTTTGCACGAATTAAGCATTATTTCCAAATAGATGAAAAACTCCATTTTAATGTTATTTTCAATATTTTACCAGCTGTTTTATGTCATGAATATTATTTTAAGCTTTATACTTTAGTAGAAAAACTCATTTATTGGGAATTAAGAAAGTTTCAACAACAATTAGATTTCTCATTTTGTGTAGTCAGGGATTAAAAAATCATTGCCATAAACAAAATTACATGTTTTGGTAAAAATGGCATTTACCAACACCTGTTCCATTTTTTCTTTGCATAATATGAAGTTCATTCATAGATTTGTAGCTAAACTATCACCTTTATCTAGGAGAAAACCTAAATTTCTTAGCAGTTTATGCTTTTGAAAAACTTTTTTCGGAAAACGCACTTGACAAACCCTTGTATTAACAAAATGCCAAAAAGGTATGATTTAATGATCCTTGTAAATATTTTTGCTACACCAAATTTGCAAAGTCTTACTCATTCACCCTAGCAACAATATACCAAGCAGTTTTACGGAAACTTTGGGTAATGATGCATGTTTGCCTTTAAGTTATTGTGTGTTGGAAAGAACATTAAAAATCTAATTTGGTCCAAAAGTATGCTTTGTCAAGTATTACAACCAGTTTGCTTGCCGCCTCATTAGTGACTAATGTTTTTCTAAGCATCTAACGCGCATGATTGATTGAGGGCGCAGCTTATTAATGTGACATCCCTGTGTCAGGGGATTATAATATGATCACTAATCCTGATAACCTAGTTATTGTTTCAGAGCAATACGCCCAAAATTTGATTGGCTGTTTTGGCTGTTATATAACCAAAGTTTCCAAAGATTCCGACTCAGAATAAAATTCACCTGAAGCTGGAACGGTAATTTGCTCTTTCACTCGCTTCAACGAAACTTTCCATATCTGCTTTGTGAGTACTTCTATAGCTCTGCTGTTAGAATTTTGTAATAATTATTCTATATAAGCAACAAGTATGGTCGCTTATCAATCAAGCTTTCAAGTGAGCTTTTTTTATTGCTTCTCTCTCTGTAAAGTATTAAAATAATGTGGCGTCTATTAAAGTTGCTTGAAGCATAGCTCTGAAAAATTTTAGTACTAAAACAATTTTACTGCTAAGCAGTTGGCTACAATGAAAACAACCTTAATTTATATTATGGTATGAAGTTTGAAGTGTTATATTAATTTAATTGCACAAAGTTCTTCTCTCAACACATTCCATCAGTGCTGGTTTTTTCAAGGTTTTGAAAGTTGTTAGTTATCCAGAGCCTTTGCTAAAAATGATTCAGCTACAGTGTTTTGGCAATTTTTCACAGCTAACTTATTTTTGCTCTCAATTGACATGAAAAAGCATAAAATTGTTCTCTTATAATTATTTAGCAAGTGATTAGCCTATTTTTTCAATCTACAAAAATTGTCATTTCTTTGGCTAATTATCTCTCACTTACTCCTAATTTTTTTTTAACGAATAATTTGTTATGCAACTATAGTAAGCATTGATTAAATAAAAACACAAAATTCATCATACTCAAACTTATTTTGCAGAGCCATGAAGGATGAAAAGGTCAAAACCATCAAAGTTCTTTTTCAATATATCCAACTTAAATCAGCAAACTATTAAATATTTGCAAGGTAAAGGAAAATGTTTCAATAAAAATCTGAAAGAGCATTAACTTTTTTATATTCGTAACCATTTCAATTTAGTCACGCTTTTAACAAGAAAGTGTGAAACTTTTATTGGTAAACTAATCGTTTTAGCTAAAGCAGAGCAACCAGTTATGCAAGTACTAATAATTTTTAGTGTTTTTTATTTCCGAAATACAAGTACTAAAAGAACTTCAAAACAAGCATATTCTTTGGAAAAAATCACCCTTTTACAAAATCGTTGAAAACTTTGATTGACCATTAGTTATCCTTTCATGATGTTGTATTTTTGGTTGATAACTGCAGAAATGGTTGATAATTTTTTTATTTCTAATATTATACATCATGACTATGATATAAATTATCTATAGCGTTCTTATTCAGTTTTATATACATTGTATTTTTTTGGTTTTCGCACACTACAGTAGATTAAACTTTGTTCTTCCTGCACAATTTGCACACTTCAAAAGCAGCCGAAGTTTATTTATTTAGTATGGCAGATATTAAAAAATTAACATCTTAAAATGAAACTTAAAATTTTAATAAAACAAATGTATTGCAATATTCATTGCTACGTTTTTAAAACTATTTTCTTTTATGTTGCAGACTCAAACAATATACAGCCTCAAGTGCATGATGGAAAAAACTACCTACAAAGTTGTTGTTGGTATTCTGCTGATAAGTGCTTGTAAGTCAGCTAAATATTTCAGAGTGTGACAACTACATGTATTATTTGTTTTTAAACTTTATATAAAAATTGATAATATTAGCAAGAAAACATCCTAACTGATATAACAAAAAAATAATGGCTTCATTTACTCAACATTTTTTGCAGGAATTGTGCATTATTTTGCTAATATTTGTTTAGTTTAAGACAATAACACAAATGGTGGCTTATACCACTTTTCATGTATTCAATTACAGCAAACTTCCAACAATTTGTGTTAGAAAGACGGTCAAACACAATAATACAATAAGTCAAATAGTACTTTAAACTGACTTTGGAAGTTTGATTGATGTGATAGTGATATGTAGTCACTGATATAAACAAAAAAATTATCAACATTGGAGAAAAACATTAAAAATATTATTTGTAAAAACTGTTTATTTATTATCAATTTTATTTGCCATCTTAAGTTGTATATTATTACAGGTGCCAACTTCGAAACATCAGCACAAAGCTGTACTCGATGTACAGTATACAAATTCGATGAATCGGCATGTGTACCCTGCTCAGAGCTATGTGAGAACTCTTTAGGGTGCTCGCGTACGGCGTGTAATGGAGCTTTGGATAGCTGTAGGTGTATGGACTGCGACAATGGTTCCACTCCTTGCAAAGAGTACTGTCAGAGCATCGGCTGTGTGTCTGGAATTTACTACGCTATGGTAGATGAGTGTGACTGTAGGAAATGCAAATATAATATTTAGACCACATTCTATGCTGTTTGTATTTGAATGACTGTTTCACGCTTGCGTGCATCTATTTTACTTCAAAATTCAAAATGATAAAAAGCAGTAGTTAAAACAGTAATTTACCCTCAATATTTCAAGCAATTTAATCTAGAACTGTTTTTTCATTGTACAATTTTTTGCTCTTGTAACAATACAGCAATTTAAACAACAATGCATGGCATGTTCTACAGAAAGAAAAGATTTACTTGCTACTTGTATGTTGGTTTCCCTTGATAACTACCGATTTTTAGGGACCTCTATTTTAAACACGCTGCAGGCTTTTTGTATATGCATCAATGCATTATTAAAGATATACCCTTTCTAAAAATTAATTTCATTTATTCTCTGTTTTTATCTGCAAAGATTCTAAAAAAGGTCTGCTGTTCATTGCTCTCTTTTTGCAAAGACTTGTTGCATGACTGCACAATGTTGTGCTGACAAAAATAAGAACAAACACCAGCTGGAAAAAACTAGTCGTTTAATACATGTAGGTAAACAAACATGCCAACATGTGTACACGCACACACACATGCACACTCCCACGCACACGCACACTCCCACTCCCACGCGCACACACACGCGGTCTTGTAAACGCATGCAATTGGGGACGCGATATTTTTACCATCACTTTGAGGACATTTTTCATCTATCATTAAGAGCTTTAAAAAATAACATATTAAAACAGTTTTTGTTGGGTTTACAAATGCACTGATTTTTGGAGCTGTCATCTTATCCGTTTTTCAGTTATAGCTCATGAGAATTTAACACTAACTTTGGGGACATCACATCACACACATGTATGAATTTTTTATCTAATAAACGGGGACTTTTGCAGAGAGAAGATAACTCTGGCTTATTTTTGTTTTTTTCAACCATTTTGGAGTTGTCGGTATGTGATAATTTTCCCACACTTTCGTAAATGTACTTGTAAAAGTTATCCATCACTAAATTTTTCCCCAAATGTCAACTTAGAAGTTTAATAGTTCTTTATTAAACCTATTTAAAGTACTAATTCTACATATGTATGGTGCGCAAAGGTTGAATCGACCTTAGACTTTTTATGTTTAGTAATAAATTCAGTGTAATCAAGTGCTTCACAGAATTTACGGTGATCTGTTCAAGTTAAGGTTTTGAATTGCAAACAGCCAGGCCTGGGTTGCAGGCTGATGTCTATCTAGATTTAAGACTTTTCAACATTTAACGCGAGTATGTTCAAGGTAAACATTTTAACATAGTTTTCATAAAACTCTTAAGCCCTGAATAGGCAAGAAATTTAATTACTATAATCGATAAAGTATTTTGCTACATCTCATTTTATCACTACCAAAAGCAGCTATCAGAAAAATTACATTGCGCGATCATGAGTTAACTTTTTTTTTAAAAAGTAAAAATAACCAGGCAAGCAAATGTGAGTAATTTTTTTTAAATCAGGAAGCCAAATAAATTTGGATACAGTTAATTTTAGTCATACTTTTCTGTTTGGTTGCACACGATGATTACCACTTTTAATTTAAACTTTTGTGCAATTCTTCTGTTTGTAAGCCATGCATGAAAAGCCAAGCATAGGCGGAGACATATTGGAATCAAGCTTTGGAAATGAAGCATTGGTATCTCCAATATGCCTAATGTAAGCCCAATAACTTTTACCTTATAAAAATATCATTATGTTTAATAAAACGTGTTATCCGTACCAAAAATTTGCCTTCTATTACATTTTCTTAAAATTATATTGAGTTGCCTATCTTTGCAAAAACCATACATTTAATTGTAATTCTATTCAAATATTTAATAACAAGATTGACTGAACTTTTAGTGCAGATATGATCAAAAGTATGCAAAATATTTTAACCATTAGCTTGGGAGTGTTAAATAAATACTATCACTGCACACACTGATTTGAGCTATCTCGGTACTATTGAAATAAACTTTGTTCCATTTGAAGGCGTGTACGTCATTCAAATTATGTATGATACTACAGACAATGTTTTTTGAAGTACTTGGCCAGTTATTGTAACTGCAAACCGTCAAAGATAGTCTCAAATATGTTGTCATACAATTTTTCTGATGTATGATGTAAACATAAAAGAAAAGTGTGTTTGTATTAGTATACAGGTATATTAGTTATTTATGTACAATTGACAAACTACTAGAAGTGCACACGATATCACAAATTCGCTCAATGCTAGTCAAATAGGGAGTCTGTACTTTTCACCATCAACTATTTAGAGGTCAATATGAACACAAGGGAATGTTTGGTATTTTAATCAGCAAGTTTGTAACCATTAGTTTAAAAAATTAGTAGAAATATTATCATGAAAATATATCCCAATATTGGTAGTAGAAAAATTATCGCAGGTGTGTATGATATTTTTACTATTGATTCTGGGACATTGACTGATTATTTTATTTGAAATCACAGTCATCATCATTCCTAATACAATTGCTGCTCGATGTTCCAAATTTAATGCCAAAATATCAACTCCAATGAATGTGTTTTTTAAGAAGTTTTCTGAGCACATTGACCAATTACAACACAATAACTCAGTCAGTCATAGAATATGTCAACACCATTGCAACAATATGTCCCCAATTTGATGGTAAAAATATTCTCACAGGTGTGTATGATATTTTAACCATTGATTTGGGGACATTGACTGATTATTTTATTTGAAATCACAGTCATCATCATTCCTAATACCATTGCTGCTCGATGTTCCAAATTTAATGCCAAAATATCAACTCCAATGAATGTGCTTTTTAAGAAGTTTTTTGAGCACCTTGACCAATTAAAACAGAAGAACACAGTCAGTCATAGACAATGTCAACACCATTGCAACAATATGTCCCCAATTTGATGGTAAAATTATTCTCACAGGTGTGTATAATATTTTAACCATTGATTTGGGGACATTGACTAATTATTTTATTTGAAATCACAGTCATCATCATTCCTAATACCATTGCTGCTCAATGTTCCAAATTTAATGCCAAAATATCAATCCCAATAAACATGCTTCTTAAGCAGTTTCCTGAGCACATTGACCAATTACAACACAATAACTCAGTCAGTCATAGAATATGTCAACACCATTGCAACCATATGTCCCCAATTTGATGGTAAAATTATTCTCACAGGTGTGTATGATATTTTAACCATTGATTTGGGGACATTGACTGATTATTTTATTTGAAATCACAGTCATCATCATTCCTAATACCATTGCTGCTCGATGTTCCAAATTTAATGCCAAAATATCAACTCCAATGAATGTGCTTTTTAAGAAGTTTTTTGAGCACCTTGACCAATTAAAACAGAAGAACACAGTCAGTCATAGAATATGTCAACACCATTGCAACCATATGTCCCCAATTTGATGGTAAAATTATTCTCACAGGTGTGTATGATATTTTAACCATTAATTTGGGGACATTGACTGATTATTTTATTTGAAATCACAGTCATCATCATTCCTAATACCATTGCTGCTCGATGTTCCAAATTTAATGCCAAAATATCAACTCCAATGAATGTGCTTTTTAAGAAGCTTTTTGAGCACATTGACCAATTAAAACAGAAGAACACAGTCAGTCATTGACAATGTCAACACCATTGCAACAATATGTCCCCAATTTGATGGTAAAAATATTCTCACAGGTGTGTATGATATTTTAACCATTGATTTGGGGACATTGACTAATTATTTTATTTGAAATCACAGTCATCATCATTCCTAATACCATTGCTGCTCGATGTTCCAAATTTAATGCCAAAATATCAACTCCAATGAATGTGCTTTTTAAGAAGCTTTTTGAGCACATTGACCAATTAAAACAGAAGAACACAGTCAGTCATAGACAATGTCAACACCATTGCAACAATATGTCCCCAATTTGATGGTAAAATTATTCTCACAGGTGTGTATGATATTTTAACCATTGATTTGGGGACATTGACTAATTATTTTATTTGAAATCACAGTCATCATCATTCCTAATTCCATTGCTGCTCAATGTTCCAAATTTAATGCCAAAATATCAATCCCAATAAACATGCTTCTTAAGCAGTTTCCTGAGCACATTGACCAATTACAACACAATAACTCAGTCAGTCATAGAATATGTCAACACCATTGCAACAATATGTCCTCAATTTGATGGTAAAATTATTCTCACAGGTGTGTATGATATTTTAACCATTGATTTGGGGACATTGACTGATTATTTTATTTGAAATCACAGTCATCATCATTCCTAATACCATTGCTGCTCGATGTTCCAAATTTAATGCCAAAATATCAACTCCAATGAATGTGGTTTTTAAGAAGTTTTTTGAGCACATTGACCAATTAAAACAGAAGAACACAGTCAGTCATAGAATATGTCAACACCATTGCAACCATATGTCCCCAATTTGATGGTAAAATTATTCTCACAGGTGTGTATGATATTTTAACCATTGATTTGGGGACATTGACTGATTATTTTATTTGAAATCACAGTCATCATCATTCTTAATACCATTGCTGCTCGATGTTCCAAATTTAATGCCAAAATATCAACTCCAATGAATGTGCTTTTTAAGAAGCTTTTTGAGCACATTGACCAATTAAAACAGAAGAACACAGTCAGTCATAGACAATGTCAACACCATTGCAACAATATGTCCCCAATTTGATGGTAAAATTATTCTCACAGGTGTGTATGATATTTTAACCATTGATTTGAGGACATTGACTAATTATTTTATTTGAAATCGCAGTCATCATCATTCCTAATACCATTGCTGCTCGATGATCCAAATTTAATGCCAAAATATCAATCCCATTAATTATGCTTCTTAAGCAGTTTCCTGAGCACATTGATCAATTATAACAAAAGAACACAGTCAGTCATAGAATATGTCAACACCATTGCAACCATATGTCCCCAGTTTGATGGTAAAATTGTTCTCACAGGTGTGTATGATATTTTAACCATTAATTTGGGGACATTGACTGATTATTTTATTTGAAATCACAGTCGTCATCATTCCTAATACCATTGCTGCTCGATGTTCCAAATTTAATGCCAAAATATCAACTCCAATGAATATGCTTTTTAAGCAGTTTTCTGAGCACATAGACCAATTAGAACAAAAGAACACAGTCAGTCATAGACAATGTCAACACCATTGCAGCAATATGTCCCCAATTTAATGGTAAAATTATTCTCACAGGTGTGTATGATATTTTAACCATATATTTGGGGACATAGAACAATTATTATGTGTGAAATCACAGTCATGAACAATCAAAAAACCGTTGCTGTAAGATGGCCGTTATTTGACAGCCAAATATCTCAGACATGTTTACGCTATTTTAAACATTTGTATGGTCGCATTAACCAATTATGATCAAATAATGTGCAGTTTTAAGCCATGTAAATTCATCATGCCAAGATGTCTCAATTTGATCACAGAACTATTATCACATATGCATATGACTTTACAATTTTTTGTTCACTTACAAGTCACTAACCATTTCAAAGCATCTGGGCTGTGGGAAAATCTCTCTAATTTAATAGCACAAATATCACAGGAAGTTTTAGTTATATTTGAACCATTAGCTTGAAAAAATTGATCTATAATTGTAAGTGCACACTTATTCGCCAACCATCTTAAAGCGAATGTGTGAGAAGACTTCACCAATTTTGTGCTAAAACTAATATTGCAACTGCGAATGATTTTGCTTTTATTAGTTTGAAACATTGATCAATTATTACCAATCTACACACAGTGATCAAGCATCTCATAGCTATTGTGACAAGATGTCCCCAAATAGATGCTAAAATACCATCACCAGTGTTTATAATTATGTAACTATTCTGGGAAGTTAGCCAATATGCAACTCCGCTCACAGTCGTACAACAGCTCAAAGTATCTGTAATAAAATGTCCCTATTGCTCGCTTCATTATCTCCACAAAGCTTGTATGATTTTTTAACCATTTGCTTGGGGATATTGAGCAATAATTACAAAAGCAGTTTGAGTGATATAGCATCTCAACGCCATTGTGCTATGTTGTTGCTAATTTGAGGCTTCAAATATAACCACGAGTTTGCATGATCTTTTAACCATTGGTTTGAAATAATTGTCAAAATTTACTGGTGCATAAATAGTATTAATTCATATCAAGGATGTTACAAAAAGTTTCCTTCAGTTTGTTGTTACATTTGATGACAAAGAATAAAATATCTCTAATTTGGAAAGATGAATACCACAACAAATACTTATTATATTACAACCATTAGTTTGGAACATTGCACAATGATTATAAGAGCACAATTAGTCGCCACCAATCTCAAAACATTTGTAATAAGATGTTCCCAAATTGATGGTAAAAATATCAGTGCATGAACATTTGCTTGTATGGCCATTGGTTTAAAAACATAAAGCAAATATCATAACTGTACATACAGTCATAAAATTTCTCAATGCTGTTTCAATAACTACGAATATTATCAAAACCGTTAATTAAAATACAACCATTACTTTTAGAATATTAATGAATAAATTAAGTATACTTTCATCCATAAAAAATTCATGAAACATTGAGAAATTGGAGGTGTGTTTGTTGTTTCAACGATTAATTTTGCAAACATTAGTTTAACCAAATAATAGAAATAGCATTGCGATAATATATCCTCATTTCGATTTTGGAATTATTATCATGGGTGTGTATGACATTGAACCTATTAGTTTGGGATTTTTACCAATTCTTGTACGGAAATTATTAGGTGTATTAAAAAATATTTATTTTCTTTCAAATATTTGCATGATAGAAACTATTGAGCCTATAATTGGCACAGATACACAAGACAACAACACTAATGCAATACAAATATAATATAATTTGTGTACAGCTAAAAGACAATTTTGCAACTAAAGGTGATTTGCTGTCCGCTAAGTAGGTATTTGCCAGAATTATTTATCTTCAGAATCTGTGAAACAAAATACAACCTGTCAAACACATTTCACTTGCTATGCCTGTTTGGCTTTTAATTCATATTGAAGTTTTTAAAAATAAAAATAGACAGTAACTATCAAATTCTTTAAGTATTTAATAAATTTTTAAGTATAACATTTCAACGTGAAACCTTCGGCAATATTTTACTAAGTCAGTATTGTTTATGATAATAATCATCTATGTGAGCAACATCCAATAATATGAAATATTTTGAAAAGGTGATTCGTCTTTATCGCTAACTGTTGTTCACTTTACTTTTTCGATTCAAAACGCATGGCATAATTCTTTGGCAACTGTGCAGTAAGTTGATGAATTGTGAAAGCTGTTTAGATTGGCAAATATGTACGCATGTCTTTAAAAAAATGGGCATAGTGGAAACCATGTGATATAAAATAAAAGTGAGCATGACCATCAGATGTTGCAAATAAAGTTTAAAATCTTGTGCCTAGGTAGATTTTCGACAAATTATTTGCAGTGTCTGTGAGATTTACAAGCTACCATTTCATTAACAACATGTCTCACTCACTGAATCTGCTTGGTTTTTAGCTAACCATAAAGCCGCGCACAGAATAGAATATTATAGAACTGCGTAGACAGAAAATGCTAAGTTCATTTAATATTTGTAAAGCGTCTATGCTATTGAGCACAAACTTTATAAGAGTTTAGGATCTTATTTGTCTTTGATTTAGTGTACAAGCAGAAAATGTTATAATCTTGTCATTGTGCAAGAGCAGCGCTGAACTTTACTGATTGCAGTATTGAATAAGTCTCTTTGTTCCCTAAGTTTAATTGATCCTTCTTCAATATTACATAATCATAAGCAGAACAAGACATGTTCAATGTATGACAGGCAAAGTTTTAACAGTCATAAACATGTTGGCTCAGAAAACTCTCAAACAGAGCAGAAAGTTTATTAATGCTGTGAGAGTTTTTCAAAGCAATTATTAATAAAAAGGGGTGGCTATATATACATGTATGAGCTACGCAAAGTAAAGTGAGATGAGTTTTCCAATCTTTAAAACTATAGGTAAGCTTTCCAACAAAGGTAGTAAATGGCCAGCTATAGAATAATTCTAAAAAAAATGTTTAGTTCAAATTAGCAATCACAATAGAACAATAAGTAGGTTATTGCACTATTGCTATTGATATCTAAAATTATTTTGTTACAATGCAATTTCTAAAAAGACTTGTGTAGTTTTTCAAACAAAATTACAAAATGACAAAACAAGAGTTTTGGCTTGTGACCTTCCTTGAGTAAAAGACCAAAAGTAATAACTTTGTCAGCAGTAATAACAAACCGTTGACAAGGATCTTCAGGCAATTTTGCAAGTGTGCTTGTGCGAATTTTTAACAAGGGATCTACCAGTTGGTAATTATTGGTGCTCAACACAAGTTTTTGTTTAACTTCGTGTCTAAATTATCAGAAATATTTTTGCAAATTGGTATCATTCCTGCAGACTTTTTATTATTATGAATTTTATAAGCAATTATCAGCCTCTCTTGCTTCATATAAAATTAGCATTGTAATTAAAACCGTTAAATATTTTTAAGTGTAGTATGTTATGGAGAGCATATCTTTAAAGAAAAAATTTCTTCTCTGGATGAGAGGCTGTGTGAAAGTCGCAAACCATATGATCTTATTATTGCCTGCAAGTAACCGTATTGCATAATTTCCTTTGTTCTATTAATAGATCTTGTTGCTGTTTGATGTTGCATCATGATTACCTGGACCCTTGCTGCTTAATGTTTAGCAGAAAATAAGTGGAAAGTAATAATATTTACTTGGTTCAGGAAATTCTCTACCAACACTAAAAGTATAACAAAACGACGGATATTAAACAAAAATTATTACAAAAACAACGACACTAGAAAACAACTTTGCAATAATCACTCACTATTAAAGTTCTTGCTGTGCAAGCCGGTACATCAACCGAACTATCTAATGTGATGCAAAAGAAAAAAACTTTGAAAGTGTGATATTCCAGCAATCAACTTTGAGAATCATGCATTTTGGGTTTAAAAGATTTTTTCCAATTGCAATTTAAATTAAAAACTAAAGCAAATCAGTAAATACATGACTTCAAACCTTCTATAGTTAGGGTGATATAATTCTATTGACTATCATAATTTTCTTCTGGTATAAGTTGCTCATGGTTAAATTGCATTAAAATTGTCAAAATACTAAATTTCTCTTGAGAAATTGAAAAAGGTTTTATAAGAAATACCCTTCATATTTGTTTTAAAATGTAACTGTTCAACTCTTTGTAAATTCGAGAGTCCAATTAAAGAATTAATTTGTGTTCCATATTACGATTTGTTTTTCATAATGTTATCAAATAAATCATTTGACAATATTGCCCTATGTCAGTATAGCGTATGATAATAGTAGTCTATGGGAACAACATCAATTTAGATGAAATATTTTAAAAATATGATTTGTCTTGATTGTTAACTTTTGTTCATTTTAATTTTTCTATTTAAGATGCATGTGATAACTCTTCAGAAACTATGCAGTGATTTGATGCACTGCGAAAGCTGTTTAGATAGGCAAATATGTACGCATTTCCTTAAAAGATGGGCTTAGTGAAAATCATGTGATCTGAAATGAACGTGAGCACGACTATCATTAATCCAAAACAAATGTAATATTTCCTGTTTGAGGCTAGCTAGGTGATGTTGCAAATAAAGTTTAAAACCTGGCACCTGGGTAGATTCTTAAAAACTATTTGCAGTGTCTGGGGATTTTGAAGCCACCATAGCATTTACAACATGTCTCACTTGCTGAGTCTGCTTGCATTTTAGCTAACCATAAAGCTTTGCACAAAATAGAATACTGTAGAGCAAAGTAGATAGAAAATACTAAATTCATCAAATATTTGTAAATTGTATATGCTAGCAAGAGCAAACTTTATGAGAGTAAACATTTGATTTGTCTTTGATTGGTGTATAAAGCATCAAACGTTATAATCTTGTTATTGTATATGACCATCAGTACTGAATAAGTTTCTTTGTTCTCCAGATTTAACTCCTGATTCTTCGATATTACATAATCATAAGCAAGACACTACAGGCTCAAGGTATGACAGGCAAAGATTGAGAAGCGATAACATGTTGGGTCAGACAAATCGCAAACAGCATCAAATATTCACTAATGCCGTGAGACTTTTTCAAAGTAATTATGGAAAAAAGAGCAACTATCAGTAACACAAAGTACAATTAGATGGGTTTTCCAAACATTGAAACTGTAGATAAAATTTACAACCAAAGTTGTCAATGACCAGTTATAAAATAATTCTCATAAAACTGATTAGTTCAAATTAGCAATCACAATAACAATAGAACAATAAGTAAATTATTGCACTATTGATATCTAAAATTAGTTTGCTACACTGCAATCTATAAAAAATTCTTGCGAATGTCAAATAGGATGTTTCCATGGGAAATATTTGACAACATTGATCTATGTCTGTATAGTTTATGTTAACAGTGATCTTTGTGTGCAACATCAATTCAGATGTAATATTTTGAAAATATGATCCGGCTTGATTATTACAGGTGGTTCACTTTATTTTCTCTATTTAAAACATATAACATTACTCTTTGGCGCCTGAGCAGTAATTTGATGCATTTTGAAAGCTACTTATATTGGCAAATAAGTACGCATTTTCTTAAAAAGATTGGCATAGTAAAAACAATACGATTTAAAGTGAATGTGAACATGAGTATCATTAATACAAAACAAATACAATTTGTTCTGTTTGAGGCTAACTGGGTGATATTGCAAATGAAGTTCAAAATCTCGCGCCTAGGTAAATTATTGACAAATTATTTGCAGTGTCTGTGAAATTTACAAGCTACTATTTTATTAAAAACATGTCTCACTCACTGCATCTGCTTGGTTTTGAATTAACAATAAAGCCTTGTGCCAATAGAATATTATAGAACGGAGTAAATGGAAAATAATAAACTCATTGAATATTTGTAAATTGTATAGCACAAATTTTATGGAAGTAAACATCTTATTTGTCTTTGATTTGGTGTGTAAAGCATCCAATGTTATAATCTTGTTATTACAGATGACCAGCAGTACTGAATAAGTTTCTTTGTTCTCTATATTTAACTTGTGGTTCTGCAATGTTACATAATCATAAGCAAGACACTACAGGCTCAAGGTATGACAGGCAAAGGTTGAGAAGCGATAATATGTTGGCAAACAAATCTCAAATAGCACGAAAATTTTACCAATGCTGTGAAAGTTTTTTAAAATAACTATTAGAAAAACAAGCAACTATGACCAACAAAAAGTTAAATGAGTCGGTTTTTCAAACGTTAAAACTGTAGGTAAGCTTTCCAACAGAAGTAGTCAATGGCCCGCTATAGAATAATTCTCATAAAACTGTTTACTTCAAATTAGGAATCACGATAACAACAGCACCATAATTAATTTATTGCCCTATCGCTATTGATATCTAAAATTAGTTTGTTACAATGCAATCTATAAAAAATAATTGCAAAGTTTTTGGAAAAAAATTAAAAATAGCAAAATAACAAACGTTTACCTGTAAACTTTTTTAATTAAAACAGCGCAAGTAATAACTTTGTCAAGAATAATTAAAAAAACAGTTAACAAGAAATCGCTAGCAGTTTTGCCAGTGTGATTTTGAAAATCTTTGACAGGGATCTACTATTTGGTATTTTTTGGTGATCAACAAAAGTTTTGATTTCATTTTGTGTTTTAATTATAAAAAATGTTTTTCTTTATATTGGTCTAACTTCTTTAGATTTTTTATTGTTGTGAATTTTAACAAATAGGTAGCAGCCTCTCTTGCTTTATATAAAACAAGCAGATTGCCCGATTTTGCACGGGTAATAAAAATGACGGTTTCAAATGAAGGTGTTTTTTTTTATTTCTGCGTACTGCATTTATTTCTGTGTACTTTTTATATATTTGTGTAATTTATACTGTGCCTGTTTCAGTTCTACTACAGCTCTCTACTGATTGTAATATTCTTGCTTATCATATCAATCAAGCTTATGAGAGAGTCATGTAAGTTATGCATTGTTATGTTAAAACAATGCATACTTATTATAAATGAACATACAATAAAAGACAAAAAGACACTGATATTTATATTTAGATTTTCAGTATGCATTGCTTATTTGCTGAGACGTTAGCTAAGCGCATTTGGCTTTGTATCGTATAACAAACAAAGTTTCATGCATTCACTGAACCGTATTAGGCTCTTACATATATACACTACTGAAATCCAGCTAAAATTATATATGATGAATACTACAATAAAATTTTTAAAAAAATTTAATCTGTTGCATTCCCATGAACGAAGTAAAAATAAACATTAAAAAAATCATTCATGTTGACGATTATTTGCGGTCAGTATTTCACACCCATTTAACACCCCAAAAAATATTTTTATTGTTTGCGAGTATGCAAAAACACTTTGCCTTTTTGTATACCTAATTTTTTGCCAATTTCATGTGCTTGGTGGACAATTTCATGTGCAATCTCATGTGCACACTTTCACAATTATGCTATTAAAAGTTATGCATGACTTCATTTCTACTTCAAACTCAGTTCAAAAGTTCTATAGTTGCCTATGAAATCTTTGTTGAGTAATAAATATACATATTATGACACTTTTTTAATTTACTTTTAGGAACTATTAATGATGATACACATGTATGATGTACAAAGGATAACTCAGCGTTAGGCCATTAGCGATTGACATAAACAGACAACAAATTTAATTACGTTACTGAATTAATTTTGTTGCCGTATCTCATTTTATACTGCTAGCAATGCCAGTTATCAACATATTTACATTGCGTCAGCATGAGTTAACTATTATAAACAAAAGTAAAAAGAACAGGTGAGGTGATGACAAGCACTTTTTCAAAAATCCAAAAGCCAAAAAGAATTAAATATATTCATTAAATGTTGACACTGCTGCTTAGTTTTACACATTGATAACTGCAATTGATTAAACTAGAAACTTGTATAATTCCATTGTTTTCAAGCCATACATGAAAAGCAAGCCTAGGGACATAGGAGTTAAATTACAATCAAGCTTTAGATAAAAGATTGGTATTGTTAACATACTCAATATAAACTTGATGAAATATATATATTTTCTAAAACAACTATAAGTATTTTCAATGAGGAGCGATAAATGTATGGCAGAATTTTACATCTAGCTGTTTCATTCTCTAAAGATGTACTACCTTGTCAAACAGCAATGAAAGTTTTTTAGTGGAGCTGATGAAAGAATACTACATAGTAAAAAAGTTCAATGATGGACTGTTGGTCTGAGAAAGAAAAAACAGAAAATTTCATTGAATTCTAACAACATACAGATCTCAGATTACAAATTTGCAGAGACACTTGAAATTGGTTTAATAATGTTTGTTTTAAATGTGTTGAACCAAAATTATCAGACATTCAAATTAACTTTTAAAATATATTTTAAATCAGAATTTTGACCATTATTATTCATAGATAAAGGAAAAATGTAAACGAGTTAGAGAAAGCATTGGAGGCTACATGTTTTATTTTAATATTTTATTCAGTCTAAAAATATCAAGGAAGGATGATGTAGTAAAGTTCTTGCAAAGACATACAATGGATCAAGATTTGAAGTCAATAAAGTACATGTACAGAGATCTTATGCTTAAGACTATGTGAAATTAACCTGAGATTTTATGCAGCTATAACTTATGTAAGAAATGTACGTAATGAATTCAAACAAATCTTTTGAATAATAAAGCGCAATTTTTTTTTAATTGCGTATAAACTACAACCATACTAAAAATAAAAGCTAGTAAGTAAAGAAGGATGCATATGTGAGAATATTTGAAAAAAGTACAAGAGCTCTCAAGGATTATTAAAGGCCTGAACTATTGAAGGAAGCAAACGAGACACACTTTCAAATGTCTTCTGAGCGTGTATAACTGCTGACCAAATACATTATATTGTAAAAAAAAACTCTGCAAATGCTAAACTACAAAATACATTTTTAATGCAGAAGAGCAAATATAGCCTTTAGCTAAACATAAGTTCAAAAATAGTATAAACGCTCAATTTGCTTCTGAAGCTACATTTAAAAAAAAACTCACAAATATTGTGACTTTTCACTCACAAATATTGTGAGTTTTCATCTCTTGTAATTTCATTCTTGTAGCAACTCGCAAATATTGTGAGTTTTTACAAGGTAGAAATTAGCTCCCCAATAAGATATAATGTCCCCAATTGTTAGGTAAAAAGTTTCTATGAGAAGAAAACTCCGAAAATATTTGCCTACTAACAAATGGAAACAGGTCAAATGTGTGTAAGAATTTAACAAACTTAATGGGGACTTACATATTTTTACACACACCCACACTCACAGATGTTCTCGTACAAATGCAGGTAATTGGGGACAGTGCTCAGATTTTGTCGGGAGTTGGATTAAACTATATATTTTTTAGTTTTTTTTAAGAAAAAAGGGTTTAAAAGATTGGGGACGTCCCCAATTTCCGAACGTCCCCAATTTGTCTGTTAAATTCTGGTGTGAGTCCCCAATTGCATGCATTTACAAGTTCACGCGCACGCACGCACACACGCACACACACGCTTGTGTGTGTGTGTGGACGCACACGAGCACACATGCATACACACCACCAAAATGTGCCTGTATACACAAGCATATATAAATATATAATGAAATGTATAATTAGATATTTAGATATATAAATGTACATGTATATATAAAACTATATATATATATATATATTTCCGAACGTCCCCAATTTGTCTGTTAAATTTTGGTGTGAGTCCCCAATTGCATGCATTTACAAGTTCACACACACACACACGCACGCACGCACGCATGCACACACACACACACGCTTATATGTGTGGACGCACACGAGCACACATGCATACACACCACCAAAATGTGCCTGTATACACAAACATATATAAATATATAATGAAATGTATAATTAGATGTTTAGATATATAAATGTACATGTATATATAAAACTATATATATATATATATATATATATATATATATATATATATGTATATATATACATATATATACTAAAACTATAAAAATAAATATAAAACTATATATATATATATATGTATATATACATATATATACATATATATATACATATATATATATATATAGTTTTATATTTATTTTTATAGTTTTAGTATATATATATATGTATATATATGTACTGGTAATCACACCATGATTACAAACTTCGCAATATCACCAGCTCATCTACGCTTTCATCAGTGAATATTTTACAGCATCACATTCTGATTTTAAATGTGGTCTCAAACACTATAAACTAGTCCCGTAGCAACCACCATAAAAGAAAATATAGATTAGGCGGTATTTAATGGCCAATCATCATCGCATTGCACTTGCTGTCACAGATGCCGAATAAATCAGCAGGCAAGTATGATAACTTCAATCTTTCCTGACTTATTATTGTTGTTAACGTTTATTAACGTTGTTAACGTTTATTAACGTTGCTTCGAAGATGCCATCAGTTTACAGCGAGGCTCATTGATGAAAAATTGCTGAGAAGACAACTCTGACATGCAGCGCTTTAACGCAAACCAGCCTTAATACAGTTGCACCGTATATCTGCATGAAGCTATAGATTGCTTGATTGCACTCAGGAATTCTATGGTTGATTGAGTGTTAAACTTTGGTAATACTTCTACACTGTGTAGTTTATTGGCATCCCAATCATGATCCAAGTTTGTTCGCTGCACTCAAAATCTATATAGGTTTATGGCAACAGTTAAGACAGTCATGCATTTTTGAATTTGGTAGTAAATTAACCTTGAAAAGCATAGATGTGTCAAAAGACTTTGTTTTGCCTGACAATGTGTTTGAATTCACTAGCTCTCCTAGTTTTTCTTTCCATTTCTCGATCACATCAAATATATACCATAAAATAGTCCAACAGAATGATAGCTACCAAATATTATGCGACCTTTTTACTATTTTTAAACGTTCTTACTAATCTGTAGTCAAAATAAAGATTAATCAAAATAATAGACTTGTAATAATATCAATGAATATATTAGATTGTATGACAATCAAAAATGGAATGTTACCATTACCTTTTGCAGGAGTATTAACTTTGTACTCAATTTTTTTAAATCCTCTGCCAAGAAATCTAGAATAGGTAAATTACTAACTAGATAAAACAAGTATGTGCTAAATTACATATATCCACAGCCATTTCACATGTAGACTTCTCAGTACAGCAAAAACTAAATTGATTGGAAAAATTTAAAATATCTAGACTTTCTAACTATTTGGGACAAAAAAAGATTTATCCAGATCAACACTGCAGTTGATTAAAGTTACAGCAAAAAATTCAAAAAGAACGACTACAGAGCTGAAAAAGAATACAACGCTCTATAAAGTAACCTTATTACCGGCTGGAATGTAACCAAGATTTTTCATACATGTTCATATGTATATGTGCCAGAAATGGTCTTTTAGCATTTGCGCCTTTGGTACATAAATTTCAAATCACCAGTTAATTGATCATCTTTGCACATGTACATAATTTACTTTGATGTAAATCATATATTACATGCAAAACAATATATGACTTAGCTTGTGTCTTGCATTGTATGTATGCACCTTTCTATACAAAGAATTTCAACTGACATGAAGTCATCGTATGGTACCAACATTATTAAGGTAATTTTCCTTATTGATGCCAAAAATTCGAGTCTGATAAGTTTTGTTAGAGTAGCTTATCGTACAGCTATCAAAAATTGATGCATTTTCTAATAGAATTCTCACCTGCTTTTTAAATTAATTTCAAAAATAATTAAAATCTCTTTAAAAAAAACACTTAATTCATGCAAAATTATGTATTTTTACGTATTTTAATTACCATGTTAAAAACCAATGCTACAAACCAATCTCTAAAAAGTATACTAACTGTGAATGTCTGTCATGGCCTAATGACTTTAACAGCTGTACATGTAAATGATAAAACTATGTTGCATGCAACAATTAACAGTGTTTTTTAAATTGTGGGTTTGGTTAAAAATCACCACAACCCATGCAACCTTAACCTACCTTACCTTAAACTACTTTCTTATCGTATAATGTGACTAAACTCTGCTATTACTCATCTGTAGTTTGTTTTACATAGATAAAAAATAAAAACAGCAAAATGACAACCAGTTTTTGTTAAAGCACCTTTTTGGTCACAGCTAGAGTTGGTTTCTACTCTTTGTTTAATAAATTACAACACATCAAAAATGTATCAATCATACACCAACTGTGCTTGTTAATGTTACACCTCCAGGTTTTATTTAAAATAAAGAAGTATGGTATTATGTACAGTAAATCCAATGCACAGGTGTGGTCTAAGAGATCACCTAAATACATGTAGCAAGACAGCCAAGTTACAGTTCATGGCAATTGAAATAAATGCATAGTCACCCTTCAAGAAAACATTATCAATTCACTTTGGTTCTTGACCAATGCACTTTAGAACAAATTATAGTTTTATGTAACCCGGTGCAAACCAATGTACGCTGGGGTTTGCTTTACGCATGTTTAGTTGAAGCAAAGTCACTAAATAAATAATTAAAGATAAACTGTCAGATAAAGTTATGACATACGATTAAAAAATAAAAATAAAATTGTCAGGTCTTTTAAATTTTTATATTTCTATCAATTCCGTATATCTTGTCTCTTCAGCAAGAGACATAATACAAACAAAAAATATTATTACTTGCAGAAGAGGTAAAACCCCTCTAAACATAAGGTTTATTGAAATTGTTGGTGAAATTAGACTATAGCATGAAGCTCTTTGATTAGACAAGAAGGCTAGTAAAGGTTTAAGTTTACACCGCAAAATAATAAATATAATAATTATAAGCTAATACTAATAAGCTAATAAATATTTCACATCAAAATGTTTCAGCACCTGAAGTTTTGCTAGTATTTATTATGTAAACTAAATAGTAATGCACCAATTTCTGGGCCACTCGACGATATGAGTTAAAGTCACTAAAAGTTAGTTCATTATTTGTGTTTTTTTTTGTTCTGTAAGCCACTTTTCTCATATCAATTCTGTTTAAAAAATCAATAAATATTTATTTTCAAGATTAGAACGATACACTACAGAGTTAAATTAGATTTTCTCCGCTTATAAGGTCTTCATGTTGACTGGGAAAACTAGTGTCATGATTAACATTGAACAACTATCGAGGCCTAAAATGATAGGCCATTCGAACAGTTCTATTGATCTCTTTGGATTTGATTCACAAACTACCAGATCAAAGACTTTCTGTTAAAGAATCGCTATGTTATACAAAACATTTATTAATTGATTATAAAAATATTGAGTCTAACAACATGCCAAAATTAATTGACTTTGTGTACTATTCCAATAAATTAGTTGTTATTTTCATTGTTTAAACTGTTGTCTATTTTAGTCACGTTTCATGTGCGAGAGTTGTGGCATTTTAATTATTCCACATGCCAACTAATGAGGTGCTTGTTTTGAAAGATCCTTATTGCTATAGAGAACTCAAATCACCACAGCAAAAGAGTAGAGCTATACATATTAATCCAAACAACCCTTTATGCTTCTTTTTAGTAATAAGTTTGAAGAGATATTAGTTACAAGAAATTTAATTTTTACTATAATAGGAGCTGTATGTATTTTTGTCAGTTTAAATCTACAGTTGGATACTGCGATAAAATGTCCCTATATTAATGAAACTTGAACTTGCAACATCAAACTTGGTATACTGACACTATGCCGCCCTCTGGTTTCTTTGAAATATTTGAGCATATACATTTGCTTATCATTTATGCTATATTGGTACGCATGAGAATCTCTCACAAAACATCAAACTGTCAAGCTTCTAATAGTCGTTGCAGGCAGCAATAACATAGTAGTTAAATACTAAGAAAAACCATGAGAAAGTAAGATTGATTAATATGAACTTCACATTTTGAGGCAAAACAAAAAGTCATCAGATTCAGAATTTCTTTTAACTCTTTTTTTCTTACTGCTTTCTAACTTTTAAAGAACCCAAAATCCATTAAATGGTCGACTAGAAAAATTTAGAGATTTGCTCCTACAAAGCCTATATTCGCAAGACAATAAGTTAACATGTGCTTGAACACACATGAGCTAGAACACACATGTGATAGAACACACATGTCTGTCATGAAACTATATTGCAAAAACAATGCAAATTCAATTCATTTCAAACTTACTAAAGACCTAATACTTATAACTAAACTTACAAAAAATATATGGTAGTATGATTGGGTAGTTTTTTTATTGCCTAATTTGGCGCTAAAATTTCATAGATTTGCTTGTGCTGTATACTGAATCTTAAAAGATGTGTAATTTCTCATTGGACTGTCACGGCAGCTTTCCTGTAAATAGATAACTATGAAGTTATAGTCTGTAACCATGGTAAAATTTATTACAGTATGATTAAAATGGAGACAAAGATGACTGAGCAAGAAAGTTGAAGTCTACACTAGGCCAATCAAATTACCGTATGCTAAAATAAACTTATGATAAATTTTGCATTGTTGAAACATTGTCCAAATATTTAACGTGTTTTACCTACAGTAAGAATTTTTAAATACCATATCCTGCTATATCTACATAATTCAACCAGTCAAAACAAGCCACAAACACTAAACTAGGCTTTAGAGGTGAGAAAAAATTAATAAAGATTACATTCAAGTTTTTACTCAAGTCAAGCAAGCAGAATGCATATGAACAAGGAAAGTAGACTAAAGACTTCTGATTGTATATTGTGGAGCAGAGTTTATACAAAAAAACCTTAAAGAAAAAAACTTGAAAAACTTTCTTTTGATGATGTTAATTCAAATGTTACAATAAGGATTCAAAATAAAGTCAATGTTTGTTTTTAAAGTTAACCACACATTCCAAAAAAACAATAAATTCACATTCAATCATATTAACTTATATAAAAGTTATTTTATCCAAAGGCCCGCATTGTTGCAGGTTGATCTAGCATTCAAAAATTTGATTCAAATATTTGATTGGAAGCTTTTAAAGTATTGTTTATTATGAGTTTTTCTATGCTCCTAATAAAGGTCATCTAAAAACAAGCACGACTAATCTATAGTAATGAAATATATTCAATACACACTCTAAAGTGTTGTGGAACCACTGCAAGCTGATTTTCTCAAAAAGACAAAAGCGATTTTATGTCCACAAAATGTTTGTTGCAAAAAATATTCATGTGCCATGGTTATGGATAATATTAGTTTAAGGATTGAGGTTTTATTATTTGACTACTAATAGTTATTGAAAATTTACATTTAGGCAAAGAAAGATGTTCATATAATTATTTTACTTTTTATTTGGGGCACACAAGAAAAGACTTCTATAAAAGAATTGACCTGAAATGATTTTTCTATAAGCGATCTTTGCACCTAAAATCTTGTCATTGCATCTTTGTGACTTGGAACTTTTTTGTGATAAGAATAATATAGCTCGATTTGAATCAAACACTAAGGCAACTACTAAACAAGTGGGAGTTTTTGTATTTTATAGACAGTAGCACTCTAGTAGTTTATCAGTAGTTGCCTACCCTACAACATTTAATATTTTATAAACCATATCTTCACCGCTTCAAAACCACTCAACATTAAATTTATTTTAAGAAAGCAAAATTGCCTAACTCATTGTTTTTAAGTCCTACAATTTAAATTATTTAGTAATTGAGAGTCAGCGAAACATGGCAAAACTGGTCAATGTTTCAAAGTAATTGTAGCTGATGATAACATTATTAAAGTGATAGTCAATCTTGATGTATTATAAATGAGAGAAATATCTCATAATGACTGATATTTGATAAGTACACATATAAAATACCATTATAAAGCACGATTATAACCTCTATGAGCAAAATTTGAACGTTTCTTGATCCCTCATAAGCGATGAACTTATATGCAATGCTCACAAGCTGATGTCGTCTATTTAAATAGTTCATTAATTATATTTAGTATGTTAGCAAGTTTGTCAAGATTTTTTTCATATAGATATTATGGCTTGTTGATATTTTTAACTGCAAGAAAAAACATATGATCATTTAGTTGCACTGCATCATGCGCAGCAATCTAAATAAAATTAAGGATTCATTTGTGCTACAATTCTATATCCAACTACAAAAAACATGGTGGTTGCATAAGGTTATCTCAGCTATTTTTCGCTGTAGTGAATAGTTCTCTAATGGCTTTCTAAGTGCATAAATAATAGATGTGTTTGTAGCCTAGGTTCAAGTTTTTTACATTGTCTTAACATAAAGATTAGTTTTTTGAAGAAAAATGATATATAAGTTTATACTGTTTTGGCTTGTACATATGTTCTTAAAATACTTTTTTATTCTAAATGAATTGATCAAAGGAGTCTGTAATGCTGTTTTAACTAGTAATTTTAATTTGGCACCACATACTCTCCATTTATGTGCCTGTTGCTTTTGTATGCCAATACTTCTCTATAACACCTCACCTTCATAGCAGATACAAGGCTTCGGTTTGTCTATAAAGTGCAGCAACTTTGAATTTCTATCAAATCTGAATATGATGATTGGTGACATAAATCGTTAGTGGTATTGCTTGACTAGTTGTAACATGTAGGACTTTACCAACTCCGTATCTAGGTGATATGCGTATGAAGAGTTAGTGAGGTGAACCAAATCAATCCTATTTTAAAAAAACAGCAAGAATGTTTTTGCTTGAATTTTTTTTACAAAACATTCACTTGTGTTTGCTTGTAAGGTTTTAATAGACAGTTACTGTGAAAACATGTATCTCATTAATTTATTATTTGCACGCTGAAAGGTAGTTTGATAAGCATTTTTAGGTTAGTGGCCATGCACTAACCAGTCTAGCTTGTAACTGATCTCACTGCTACCTAAACTTGGAGCAATGTCATAAAATGATATCTTTGGCTAGCTAGCATATTAATTCTTGTTTTGCAATTTAAAACCTTGTCAACGCATAACACATTATCGTATTTTGTCCGAGGCGTTTACATGTAATACAAGGAAGCAACTTTCCAAAATTAGAAAGTAGTTTCATTTCCTAGACAGAACAGAGTAAATCTATCAATTCTTAGCATCACAAGGAAGTGTTGATAAATCACATTAACTCGAGTTCCTTCTTTTTTTATTTTTGCAACTTCAACCAATTTTTGCTCATTTATAGTAACATTTTCAGTAATACTAATTAAAAAGTTAAATTCCTATGCATTCATTTAGAGGGCTCTAAATATTAATTGTAAACTTAAAATAGATTAAGATTGCTCAGCAGATAAATGAGGTCTCGCCCAGTACTCACTACTGACATGTATGATCATCTTACTGAACAACTACATGTAGTTTATTACTAAACCAATATCGGTGATTCCTTTAGAGTCTAGAAAAACTTACCTGTATACACATCAACTGGTTTGAGTTTTATGAAAGACGTTCATGATGACAGTAGAAGCATTTGAGCTTTAAACTCTTTCTTACATTAACAATTTTCTCTATTACATAACCCTGAGTTTTTTACCGACGTAAAGAGATAATAGTGACAACAATTAGTTTTATTGTTTTAGAGTTGTTGTCTTAGCACACAAGTGTGATGAATGACTGTAAGCTGTTCATTAGGAATTTACTTTCAGGTTAAAATAAAGTTGGTTATCCGATAACTATCTAAACTTTTGAGCAGACTTTGCAGCTATTCCATCTCAATTACTGGTAATCACAAAAGTTTATCGACTAAAACTTATGACTTTATACATAAATTGTGATGAGTGACTTTACACACAAGTGTGATGAGTGACTGTTGATTGATCATCGAGAAATTTATTTTCGTTTAAAATAAAGTTGGTTATCCAATAACTACCTAAACTTCTGAGCAGTCTTTGCAGCTATTACATCTCAATTACTGGTTGTTTTAGCAAAAGCTTATCAACTTAAGTTACAACATAAACTGACATTCATCAAATCTATAACTACAAGTTCTGTTACAGGCTCTCAAACTCACAATAAAAATTATTCCATAAAATGAGATCAGCGTTCATGGGATGGGCTCATAGTTTTCCTTATAAGTTTCATAATTTTTACGCAATTGTTTTTCTACTAAATTGTTCCTTGTGCAAGTTATAAGTTTTTAAATTGCATTCAGGCTTCATGCAGATCTATGTAAATTTGTTTGAGTATTAGCATTTGCTGGCAGTCTCATAGTGTCACAACAAGGAAACATATTTTGTTGTAATTCAGTTTTGGTAATCCTCATATGAATGTGCTACTAACTAAATAGAAACATTGGGACAGCTTTTTTCGCAGTGAATATGTCGGAGTTCTTCTAGATATGGCTATGCTTAGCTTAGAAGATGCTGTGTACACTCATACCATATTCATATAAAGCTTTTACACCAGTGTGTAGCAGGGTATCTTATACATTAACATCATGAGCCTAAACTAATATGGCGCAAATTTTATAAAATACAATTTTTTTATATCCATATTTATAGGCATAGAAGAAAACCTAATGATTTAAAATGAATATCGATTGAACACAAAATAATAGAGCACAAAAGATTTGGGAACATAAAAATGTTTTATGATATTCCTTGATACAGAAGTAGACGTACTAAGAAGTACTATATTTCCTACTAGTTCATGCTTTATTGAATATGTTTGAAAAAATCCCAGTCAGTAGTGTTTTATATCAACAGGTCAACCATTCATTTGCATAGCACTAATTAATAAGCACTGTTAAACATGTAGCAATCTGATCACCACCATATTTCTATGTACTTAAAACAGACAGTCTCAGTGCTTTCACAGATAAGCATAGGAGTGAGTAAAATGTTTAAGCTCAATATCCTAATATACCTTAATAGTTGTTATTTTAATTGTTCGCAAACCTCTGAGAAGAAATCACACAATTTTATACCCAAAAGTTTTTATATTAAGACCCTAGCTTCCTGTTTGAGTGGCCGATAATGGAATATAAAAACACTCTAACTCTGGTTGAACAGCCAGGCTAAATTAATATTTGTTAGCAAAATAAGCCTAGTCAAACCTTTAAGACAGTATGAATGTAATGTAATGTCTGGATCAGTAAGTATATTTCAACAAACTAGTATGGTAATAAGTGGTATAGTAACACACATTTAGTATGCCAATGTTATAAAAAATATTCTTGCAAGAAGTTCTTGTTTCAAAAACCCTAAATTCATTAGTACACACACTTATATTGTATTGCATGCAAGTCTTTTTACCTTTACATATGCAGCATAATTTACGATAAAACATCTAGTTTTCATTGCACCAAGCCTACAACTTTTCTTGCACTTATGAACGTGACATATGCATTCAGCGACACAACAGATAGATACCAAAAATTCAAAAGAATCACTGTTATTAATTACTATTACTAGATATTTCGGAAAAGCAGAATGTGATAAGCCTGACAAAAGTACTAAGGCTAATGACTATCATTTGGTGATTTGCCTCCCAGTTATCATTTGATTTCTTATAAGTCCAGAGTTTATGCTAATTGATTCTTCTCAATATATTCTGTTGAACAGATGGAGTTTCTCGATGCTTTGCTTAATAGTAAGCAAAGCATATAATGAATAAAATGTTTTAATAAATTGTTAAGCCTTCTTTGCAACAAATTTAAATAAATGTACAAATTTTATATTATAAAAGCCAACTAAATCAGTATGTTTTTGAGCAGATTACAGCTATAAAACAGCTTAAAGTTAGCTCGCTGCAACACCTAATGCTAGAGCACAAAGATCACACACCTGATAATGGAGTTAAATGAAATGTTTCAACCAATAAGTTGATGTAAACAAATGAAAAGAACAAGAGTCATACGATTTAGCATGTTTTAGTTTTGAAACTAAAAAGAAAGTGCATGCATTATAAAAAAAGTCATTAGAAATTTTTTTTCTCTCCCCTTAAAATCGTAGTATATAAGACCTAATTGAATAACAATTTAGAAAGGACAGTTGATAGCAAGTGATTTAAATACTCAGCAAAAAAGCTGTGGAGTGATTTAATTAAATGATTGCCAATTCCATTCATTTCTAAAAAATTATGAATCAGTAATCACTTTTATCTTTAGCTATTGTAATTTGTATAGTCAGGAGTCATTGTATCAGTGTTCTATATATTTACTCTGAGACACATTAAAATTATCGTGCTGGTACCGACTAGCACAGCAAATGTCAATGTGTAATCATGACTTGCTTTTATCAGTTTCTAGTTGATTAGAATCTTGATTGCTCAATAAACACCTTTAATATAGAGGTCATTATTAAATACAGAACATGGCTGAAGGGAGGCAACAGCTTTCATTGATCACATTTTAGAGCCAAAAGCAGGAATGCTTGCACTTATTTAGCGGTAACAAATATTTCTCCTAATTTCAAGGATGTACTCTAGTATGTCTTTCTGAATACTCCACCCCAGGTTGTGGTCGTGATTTCAAGAATTTAATTAAAATTAGCAGATTCCTTTTACATTTGCTTGTTGTCATTTTTCCTAATGTTGTTTAAAGTTGTTATCATTGTTCTAATTATTGTTCCACATCGCTATTGTTTGCTAAGTTTGCTATTTACCTTATTTTCAGCCTATGAAAATTTTTAGAAACAATACAACTGTTAAAATTTTCAATTTATTAATTTCCAAACTTTTTACTTGGCTGGAAGCTCACAGGATGTCAAAAGAACGTTAACTGTAGTAAAATATCTATGCACTGCACCGGTAAAGATTGTTATTAGTTGGTGAGGTACAGACAAAGAGCCACAGCTGAATCGCAGTATACAAAGTCTTGTAGGGATTGTGATACAATAAAGTGTGGCGTTTCTGATAATTTCCTAAGTTTTTTTTAAAAATCTGATATGCTAGTGTTGATAAACAAAAATGTGCTGCATGTTTCTGTTTATCTCAGACACAAGTCTGGAACTCAGACTCCTTAACCGGATGAGTAATTATTTGTACTGGTGAAAATCAAGACCAAATTATTTAGGATAAAGTAGCTGATGCTTAGCACAGTAAATTATATATGCAGTAAAGTAATCAAAAGGAACCTCTAGTCACTTGAATGCATCAAGTTAAGATTGGTTGCAGTCTTTTAAATTGCAGTGGAGTGAGTTTATTGATTATTTTAGAGAGCAAACTTATGCATCTACTAATTTTCCCAAAGCTTACAATATTTGTCTTTCTCTGAATAAAGGTCCTAATCGTCAATAATTATATACAACCTTTGCTAATGATTTAAACTATTTATTTATGTAATAGTTATATATTGTGATAATTAATATAATATATGTATATTATAATATAATATAACATATTATATATTATATAATATATTATATAATATATGTATATAAAACATTATACATTGTATTATATTTTTTATTTATCTATGTATTTATTCTCATATTCTCATATTTTCATCTTTTAATTTATACTCAATGAATGGTATCTGCAATATTGCTTGGCCATATTTATAACTTACTTCAAGAGCTTTTTTAGACAGCATGCAAGTTTTTTGGTTTTGATTTTTTATATACTAGGTTTTCATGCTTCTAAAAAAAATTTGAGTCTTTGCCATTCTAAATCATAAAAGTGGAAAATTTAAAAAATCCAAAGTCTACGACATTTTGCTGGGCAAAGTTTGTGTGAAAGCATTCGCAGCGAGACTACTATTCATTGTTACAGAAACTGAGTGTGGATGAAATCGCATCAATAATACTCCGTTAACTTCTCTGCTGTAGAAATAAACAAATTCAGCAAATTTCATCGATCTACTATGCGGGCATTTTATTCTAGCTACTATTGCCAAGGATAATGACAGAGCTTCGAGATCAGGGCCGGCTACTTAGCCGATCTTACAATAGACACCATCACCGGACCAAGTTCCTTCATCACAGCAACAGACTTGGTTATAAGTTAGGCAGCTCGGGACCCCGAGCTAGCTATCAAAAAATCATCAAGCCGACACCGCAGAAGAGGGCAGAGCTTATCGCCTGATTTGAGTATATGAGGAGCCCGAAGAGAAAGAAAAGGCAGACATAGAGGCAGTGTCTCTGCATGTCGTTATTTGTCTCCGCACACATTGAATTCATGTACTTGTACATACATAGTGCACATATATATATATATATATATATATATATATATATATATATACATATATATATATATATATATTCATGTATATATATATATATATCAATATTGTAGATACACTCAGTGTATTTACTCTGTTGAAGAGTAAAGGGAGCCGGCAGTTACCTCTTAACAATGATAGGCTGCTCATATGGTGCTCATAGTGGTGATGTAATTACCATTTCATTTATTTTACTAGTTTATTCAACAAATAATTGAATCTACCAATTGTACCAAGATTCTACTGCACCTTAGCCAACCTCCTCCTAGGCTTAACTTGTCTGATATAAAAATTTTTTTTTACTAAAATCGATTGTCATTCATGGGACCTTTAAAGTAGTAACTTTATAGCAAGTAGTAAACTCTTTTGCTATTTTTGAATATAGAGTCATATTAATACGGCTAGTAATAAAAAAAATCATATGCAAAAAAAATTATTTTGATTCATTTAGTGCACCAAATGCTCAAAGCGTCAACTGAAAAGTGACAGTCAGCCAAAAGGGAGTTTATTTTAACAAATTCTGTTTTCAAGAGTACATCACTAATATTAAAAAAAAATAAAGTGCAATTCCAAATTGTTAACATGACAGGAGCATATTCATTGGCAAAGCTGAATTCCCAATCTATCTGAAGTATTGAAACAAATTGACACTTGTCATTTTTGGCTGTTTTTGTTAAGCTTTAAAATTTTAAAACCTAAGCTTATAACTCAAAGCCTTTTAGTGTCTGTATAATTACAATCAATCTATAAAGACTAGGTAGAAATAAGTTTAATCAATAAAAGTTTTTGTAAGTATTGAAATTTTAAAGAATAAAACACTTTGCAAAATCTATGCTACTGCATAAATGTTTAGCCCTAGCTACCTTGTGCCATTGAAAAATCTGTGATAACACTAAAACTCCATTAAGTCTGATACTGTACAACATCCGAGTAGAAAAGATATAGGTAATATTATTCAGTATAGTTGTTCTGAAATATTTAACCAATTTTTCAGGCGTTTATGTATAGATTTGTGTATATGTTTGTTTTTGTACAAACTAACAAAGTTAATTTAAGCCATGTTCTAGTATAAGTTCATGTATTCAACTTGGTAATTAGTTGTCTTTCGTATCAATTCTAATACGGTAAGTTAGAGCAAATATCAGACAAAATTATGTATGTTGTGTATTTTTGTCTTTATGAGTCATGAATAGAACTTTAGTTACTTAACGGCTTCATGGCTTGTCAATGTTGCCGTTTGCTTCATATTCGCATTTGTTGCAAGTAGGTTGTATGTCCTATGTAACCACAGAGCTTTTATTACTGGCCAAATATAATATATGTTCTATATACTTACAGGAGAGTTAATGTTTGCCAAATATGTTCAATGGTTTCATATATTTACAGAAGGGTTACTGTTTGCTAAGTATGTTGTATTTCCTACATATTTACACAATTGATACCGTTAGCCAAATATATTCTGTTTAATGTAATTATAGAAACATCAAAATTTGCCTAGGCTGTTGCATGTCTTATATAACTGTAGAACAATTAATTGTTTCCAAGTATGGTGTATGTCCTATGAAATTACCTAAGTGTCTTGGTTGAAAATATAGCCAGGCCCAGCTTTAAAAAAACCATTCCTAAAAGACTGATGAACAAAGTTGAAAGTATGCAATGTGAAGCTTCTCAGAGAAAATATGTAAGCTAATCATGACAAAAGCATTCTGATGTCTAAATATCAGTAAATGATTCATATCACTGTCATGATCTATTTTTATGCTTTTCAAGTTGATTTATTATATTTTACTTGACTTTGATGAACCGCCAATCTTTTACTTTATGGTTTAAGTAAAACCAGAAAATATGAGTTGATCAGAAAAAGCGTTGTGATAATTGATTGCCTTTCTTTTAAAATAAGCTTCATTATATTTTCACTCTTTTTACTTTCATAATGCAACTAAAAAATCACTTTTATTTCACACAAAACATCAATATGAGACTTAAAAACAGCATCACCTAATCATATCGCTTAAATCTAACATCATAATGTGGAGTCAAATGAAACTTATTACACAGTATCTTACATTTCAATACTGTGCCGCTGAAATGCAAGTATAATAAAGCGAAGCAACAGCTAATTGACTTGCATACAAAAAAGAATACAACTGCTTATTGATTACGAGAAATATATGGATAATATATAAATGATCACTGAGTACAAAAGAACTAAGAATTCTCCATATATAAAGTGATTGGCGACTGGAGCTTGTTGGTGCAATCAGTATTGCCAAAACATTGTCCCATTCAAAACGAGTTTGCTATGGTAACCAGTGCTTTTCTGTGAAGCAATAAATAATGGAATACATAACCGTGTGAGTCAAATAGGTTATGCAACCTATATTTTGCAACGGTTTTAATTTTAGAAACAGTAAAGGGTCACTACTAGCATGTGAAATTGTTTCGAGAAAGTTTAAAACTTTTGCTCAGTTTTTACAATGTTGAATTTTGGAACCAAAATGAGACCAAAGAATAGTAGATTGTATGTATATTCATGCAACTAAGCTCAACTTTGCCATAAAAACATCTTTACATTTGTGGAGCTTCTTTGTTTCTTAAACTCCCAGATGGGCGTATTCACCAAAGTTAACTACCTTTGAACTTTGTATGAGATCTTACTACTGATTGGCTCCAGTAAGGTCTCGGTAAAAATTTAAATTCAACGTCAACAATCCGTATATAGAGTCTTTTGAGAAAATAAGCCACCTGGTCATCCTGAATAAACTGTTTTGGTATAATCAATACCTAAAAAAGGAATAGGAAAGCTCATATACCTAGAAAAATGACATAATGAATTCTTGTACATTTGAGATTAAAATGTCTTACACAATTGCTTTAGTTCTGGTTCTCAATTTTTTATAAAAAAAAACTTGCTATTTTATCACAAAGTATGATAATGAAGTTATGGATTTGACAGTAAAAAAACTAGCAATAATTTCATATTTTAAACTTCTATTGTATGCTATATAAATGATGCGTTTTAAGGTATTCTATGATTATTATTACGCAAAAGGTTATAAAAAAAATTGTGCAAAATTAATAAATTTTTTATAAATTTGGATAAGAAAATGTGAAAGTTTGATATTGTGAGTTTATTTTTACAGTATCCTTATTACATAGCTTAGCGGTCAAATTAGTTTACCTGCTGATAAGCTAAACAGTGATCCACTTTGAATAGATTGCTACTTTCACCTGCTTTCATAAAATTATGAATCAATAATCCCAAATCTTAATAAATTAAAAGTAGTATAGCTAAGAGTCATTATATCCCTGTTTTATATAATAACTCTGTAAACACTTTAAAAGGCATGTGGCTGGTACCAGCTAGCACATCGGATCTAAATATGTAAATATGACTTGCTTTGACCATTTTTTGATTGATTAATATCTCGAGTCGTCAATAATCACATTGTGTAGTGCTTAGGTATTTATTAAATCTGTAAATAGAATTTTATTTTTTAAAGGGATTATCTTGCCACAACAAATGTTATCTAACTTTGGTGAAATTCAAGTAACTACTCTCACTGATCACATTCATAAAAATTCCATAGAAACAGCTACCTCTCAGGAGTTATCGAACCAAACTTCATTGGTTATAGCTTATAATTTTCCATTCTCTACAATAATTTATAATTAACAAGGTATTGTATAACTTTTCTGCAAAAGTTTTAGTATCAATACTGCTATTAGTAATATTGTCTCTTTTTCATTGTCAACTAAGAAGCTGATATGTACTTCTGTCATTAAACAATTACTTATAGGTCAGGGAAGACAGAATCTTCCAGAGTAAATTCATTGACCTGCCCAGTGCTCCTTTTTGCGGACAAAAAAATCTCTTCACCTTCCAATTTGTAATTCTGCATGTGGATATAAGAGCTCCCGTCTCTGTATGTATTGCATTTGCTTTCAGTTTTCATTTTCCGGTAAATTCTACTGCCTTCAGGTAAGTTCTACTGCCTTTAAGTAAGTTCTACTGCCTTCAGGTAAGTTCTACTGCCTTCAGGTAAGTTCTACTGCCTTCAGGTAAATTCTACTGCTTTCAGGTAAGTTCTACTGCCTTTAAGTAAGTTCTACTGCCTTCAGGTAAGTTCTACTGCCTTCAGGCAAGTTTTACTGCATTCAGGTAAGTTCTACTGCCTTCAGGTAAGTTCTACTTCCAGGTCAGATTCATCATCAGCCTATTTTTTTCTTTCTCACAAAAGAAAATCACAAAGAACTGATGTGTCAATTCTTGTCGCTTATGAATCCAGATTGTTTCACTATTTCGCTACCAACTTCACTGTCACAGTGAGTGTGATAACATCTGAATCTTATCATTATTATATTGTTAGCACATTTATTTCCTTATTTTATTTATTTAAATGAAGAATTTTATTTCTCATATTGTGTTATTGTTGCTATCGTCCCTAGTAAAATTATTGTTGTTGTTTTGCATTAGTTTGTCACATTGTTATCACAATAAATATTAATGATCTTGAGTTTTAGCAAAAATATCAATGAATAACACTATATGGTTTACTGTTACTGAAGTGCTTTTCAAAACATTCAGCTTGTTTTTAATGTTACTGGTTGCTGAATTTTCTCAAAAGACATTTTACTTTCCATTTCAGCCAAATAAGATAGTGTTATGTTAGATACAGTTTTAAATGATCCTATAACTATTTGTATAATCCTTGCTTCCATATTTCAAAATTATCTGCTCTCAAGTCCTAGTTTTTGCACTTCTATAATTTTGCATTATTTTACTGTACAGCTTCACATCTCACGGGATTTCTGTGTCTATGATTTAGCATGTTTGTGTGCGCCCCAAACCAAAAGCAGGTTTTTCTTCTATAGCTTGATTCATTTGTATAGTAACATCTTAGAGCAGCTTTACTTTGATGTGATCAAAAACTGAACGCTATTATTGTTATTTTTGCTATTTTGGCCATTTTAATATGTCAATTGTATTAATCTTTTACTTGTCAAACAGTTTACTCTTTATTCTTTTATAGACCTAACAAATTTAGCAGAGACTATAAAATATATTTTGACATACATTTTGATTTCTGATGCTAAATTGATTTCTAGTGCTCCAAATTATAAAGCATTTTAGGGAAATGTCAAAACTGAATACGATAGTTTTAAAACATTTACCATCGTCAATAGTTATAGTATCTATTGTCAAAAATCCTTAAAGTAGCTTGCACCTCAATGTAATGTGTAGTTTTAAAAAAGATCAGTTTGCATGTTAAAAATTAATTTGATTAAGAAGTTAAATATCTTTTAAATCAAGCAAGAGCAAAAAATAGCTTAAATATCATAAGGAATTCTTTTCTGGTTTTCCTATATATATATATATATATTAAAAAATTTCCCATCCAATTATCATCTGAATTAGTACTGATAGCTCAACCCAGATATTTCCTTGTTTCAAATTGATAAATAGATACATTAATGACAACAGCCAATAAATAGTTGCTTTTTCATAGATTTGTAGCTCTTTTGCACAATATGAAACGCTGAAGAGGTTCAGTACTCATTAATTGAAGCGGTTTCCTGGCTATACAAAACATTAATAGCTTTCAAAGTTTTCGCATACTTACAATGCCGTTATTGAGTTACTATAAATTGGTTGTTTCACCAAAATTCCTATCTGAATAAAAATTTGCTTTACCCTCCTTTGCTTCAAAGTTAGCTTAGGAATGGTTGTTGTGGTAATCGATTAATGTGGTTCAAATCGCATTAACAATGTTAATATCTCATCACTTCTCATAAGATTTCAATACTGACTGAGTAAATATTTGTTGATTGAGTGCTCTAAGTTTTGGCAGATGCTATATCAGACATTCCCTCTATAAGGTTTATAGAAACCATTTACTATAGTCCTTTGCCTAATTTCACCTTAAACTACACAAATTATCTTGTATTCATTTAAGTAACTCTATGTGGCTATGGCGAGTTTTGAATTAGCTTGATTAGTTAAAAAGAAGTGAAGTGAAATAATAGCCTGAAAATGCAAAGCTGTTGGGAAGTTAGCTATTTCAGTATTTGAGCGAAGTTTTGTTTATTTGTGAGTTTGAAATCAGCTTTCAAACATTCAAAAAAAAGACAAACTGTGGAGTTTGAAGAATCAAATTTTACAAAGCCAGCTGCTTTTTAGATGCGATAATGTGCAAATCAAAATATTAAAAGCGTATTTATATATTGATATAAAATTATTCTATAATCCATGATAAAATTTGTTTGAACAACATTAGTCAATTTCTGTTGCATGGAAATGATAAGGCTAAATTTTTTGAAAACTGACTTTTTAAAATTTTGCATAAATGGGTTCTTAAAAGTCAGAATCTCATATCATCTACTGAAACATTCATGGAGTCAAAATAATATTTAACTAAATATAAACTGTTTCAACTAACAAGGCAACTCAAAACTTCAAATGTTATTATAGATAGTCTTTCAAAGAATTTCAATGTGGATATAAACAATTATTGCATTGAAATCTTCTACTATTAGCTGAACAAGTGCTACTATGATGGCCTCACCTTAAATTACAGAAAGAAGAAAACGTCGCTTCTTTACATTCTCTGTCCCCATAGTTTTAATCTCTATTTCCATCTTGACCTCATTTACGACCTATGACCTTACGACCTACGCACATATGTATACTCTTGAAAACAGTTTGAACTTATTGTAGCTTTTATTACATGCTCTTATTGCTAGATCAATGTATGGGCATTATTTGGCCTTTTGACTACAACCTTTGTTGCAGTTTACTGAAATAATTATATTCTAATGAATTATTTTCATCACCAAAATAGAAGCCACTGTTTATGTTTAAGTAGGTGTGATAATCAAAACTAATATACTTACAATTGACTCTACGCTAGTTTATAAAAAGAATTTATTGATGAAAATCAAGTTGCCATATAATTATTATAAATGTTGTGTAGAATGCTACTTTATATTTATGCCATTGGTGTTCTCCAATAAAAAAATGTGCAATTGGAGTTTGGAACATAAGAGCCATCAACGACTGCATCATTTTACGCTTTCAAGCACATACATGTAGTAGCAGGTATCTCCAAATTTACCATAAAGATTAGCATTCATAGGATAGGTACATTTTTCCTATTACAAGTTTTATAATGTTTTCTCACTTGTGCTTCAGGCTAACTTCTTTTAGTAAATTTCATACTTTTTGCATATTTTCTGTAAGCTTTGTGAAGATTTCCAATTTACATCAGTGTTAGAACTTGCTTCCAGTTTGACTGTGTGAAAACAAAAAAAGTCTGGTTGGTTGTTAGTAGCTTTTGGTATTTATCAATATTGCTTAAATTATGGTTGAATCAGGAAATTGATTCAGAATTGTCTAGCTTTCACTTTATTTTTTTAAAAGTCGCAATTGACAGCGCACTCCATATCACAAGCTCAATCATTTATATGCATGGCACTAGTTTGTTGAAATCCATAACCAACCAAATGAGGAAAAGTTTCCCTGTCCTATCTTTTGATCTCCTAGACTTTTGATCTTAAACTTTACTTAAATCAATTTCATTGTCAAACGCCCATGGTATTGTTATTTCTACAACTGAGCACTATGACCAGGGCTGTAGCAATAGGCCTCTTAGTCACCACAGTCGCTAGGCCAAGCTTTCAAGACACCGAGGAAGGCCTGGTCACCGTTAGTGCACTCAGGCTACCAAGAAAACCATGAAGGAAAAACCAAGCGTAGAACAAAGGAAAATGAGTGAAGCCTAAAACGAAAGTGAAACTATATAAGGATGAAGATTCAATAATTTTTGCGGAGCGGTATGCACACCTCTTCATGCTTTGAATGTGGTTTATTGCCAGTCTTTCATGTAAACTTATTTATTTATTTAATAAAAATATGTTTCATTAGTACTTAACAATTGGTGTTGTTTGACTACCTTGTAGAAAATAAACAAAATCGCCAGTCTACTTTATATTACTTCATTGCTAATAAGAAAAGATATGCTCTTTCAAACTTTAATTAACCAGTGTTGGGGCGTAGCTAAAGAAACCTTAAAAAGCAATTTTAACTTTAATTGGTGAAATACAAGCAAGTTGGCTAAATTGTTCCACGCTCTTGATCACTAGCTTACAGCTCCTTAGTTAACAGTCATTAATCAGCTAAATTTGCAAATTTACCCAGCTTGCCTCAAAATGTAATACTTCTTGCATCATTTTTATAATTATTAACAAATTATATTTAGCAAACAGCTGAAAATTACACAATGGGTCATTCATCATTATTCACACTTTTGTTTATGTAAAACAACTTTTTATTTTGATGGTCTGGGACCAACAACAGTTCCACTGTACTATTTTCAGTACTGGTTCCTAAAGCAAAAAAACTAAAGAAGAACAGATATGAAATTAACTATTTACATCACTATATGTACAAAGTAATAGTGTAAACATATCACAAGTACAAGATCACCCAAAATGTAATCATGGATTTTTAGGAACAAGACCTTTGGTGAGTTCAGACAATTATTTAAAAATAATTTTGACAGGGGTATTATATCTAAATATGTTTTTCATAACTGATGGCGCTGCCTGTTTGCCAAGTTTTTTCAAAATTTAGTCGGGTAGCCCTTAATTCTTCTGATAGCGTAATTTTGTACTTTTTCATAGCCTTTATCTTGCTTGAGCATTCTTACTTCAATTGTTTTAGAGTTTTTTTTTCCAGCAGCTTGTTTCGCATTATATTCATTGCAGAACTAAGTAATGTGAATACTTAAATTGTAAACATAGAGTAAATTGGTTCAAAACTGCTGACCCAAAACTGTTTGGTCACGATAGCTTTTAAAACCAGCCTAATTTTGGAATCGTTTGATTGCTCTTTTTTGGCTCTCTTTTAAACAATCAAATTGGTAATCTGATATATTATTGTTACATCTTCCCCATCCCACTCACATAATTTTTCAGTATTTAAAACTTTTTGTTGTAGTAGCCTAGAGAAGCATTCCCAAATGCTTACTCCTTCCTTGTTATTTTTCTTCTATGTAAGGGAATGAAGTCAAAGTTATGCTATATGAATGTTTTCAGAAAGTCAGATGTACTAAGCGTAACAAAAGCATCAAGATGTGTGACTATCAGTTGGTTAGTTATCTAACAGTCATGGCTTAATAATATTTCAACTTCAGGTTTTACTTCGATTTCTTTGTTTGCTAAATTATGATCAACAGACAAGCTTTTTCATGATAAAACAAATAAAATCAGATAGTCTTGCAGCGAACAGAGAAAATTTTAATAGTTGATTATATCTACATCGCATAAAGTTCAAAGACATTTTTTCCCAATTTTACCATTTCTAATGCAACTTACGCAGGCTTTCTCTTTAGTAAAAAGCTTTGCTATGAACACCTTAAAAACAGCTTTACTTAGCTTTGTTCAAATATTAAACATCAAACATCAAACATCAAAACAGAATAACGCAGAGCAACAGCTAATTTCTTAGTCTTGTGCAAACATATGTCTATAACTTTTCACCAAGTATCAGAAAAGTATTGAAATTATATGGAGAAAGTGACTTGCAACTTGAAACTGATTTTTGCTACAACAATGCCCTATTTAAAATGAATGTGCTATGGTAATTGGTGCTTTACTCTTGTTTATAATAGTGATGCAATTGTAGTGCAGAGTCTTAAAAGCTGTATTATTGTACAACTTACCTTTTCACTATTTTAACTTGTTGCATTCATTTAAGTAAACACTCGCAACACGCGCGTGAAAATATCTTTATTGATTTCATCAATTTTATCGCTGTTTTTACAATGTGAAGCTTAGAAACTAAACTGACTTTTTACCAGTTGGTTTTGAAAATCACATTTCTTATACTGGTCATATTCATACTGCTAAGTACCGTAAATACTGCTGCTACCACAAAAACATGTTGTAATTCTGAGGCTCGCCTATCTGTAAAGAAATATTTAGAGTATACGAGCAACTTTTATTTTGCACAAAACATCAATATGAGACTTGAAAACAGCATCACCCAACCATATCGCTTAAATCTAACATCATAATGTGGAGTCAAATGAAACTTATTACACAGTATCTTACATTTCAATGCTTTGCCGCTGAAATGCAAGTATAATAAAGCAAAGCAACAGCTAATTGACTTGCATACAAAAAAAGAATACATCTGCTTATTGATTACGAGAAATATATGGATAATATATAAATGATCACTGAGTACAAATAAACTAAGAAAACTTCATGGATAAAGTGATTGGCGACTGGAGCTTTTTGGTGCAATCAGTATTGCCAAAACATTGCCCCATTCAAAATGAGTTTGCTATGGTATAACCAGTGCTTTTCTGTGAAGCAATAAATAATGGAATACATAACCGTGTGAGTCAAATAGGTTATGCGACCTATCTTTTGTATTTAGCAAACTTAGTACTTCTAATGATATCTAATCATTGAGAGGCTACTATGAAGTCCTGTTAAAGCTTCGCAGTGATAAAGCCACAATAGATCACCACAATAGAGAGTGTTTTGATTGATGAGTCACATAAGTTGCTCTAACTGCACTAGTTGGCTGCAGCAGCTTAGACCAAGGAGTGATCAACACTTTGAGATATAGCATTTTGGGCATAGACTCCTTTTTCAAGAAATCAACAAACGGCAAATTTTTGGTTATGAAAGCATATACTCCTGTGTCAACTTGAGGTTTTAATATTTTCTAATTTAGTGTTTTAATCATTATTTAGTGTAACTACAACCAAAACAAGGCTATGGTAACTAAGCTGGTGAGTAGAAGTTGTGCGAAAGCTATTAAAAAACCTATAAGGAGTAGAGAAACAATTGATTACGGCGGACCAGAGTACTTATCTCAAACTGCGTTAATTGATTTTAATTAGTTTCAGTGCTGCTCAAAGCTTTAACTTATTTTCATTTGTACACACAGACATAATCAAGCCTTGTGAAAACATTTTCAAATGTAAGTTGGATATGTATTTATGTCTAGCCTTTTATTCGTAATAATAAACTGGGTATTCCGCAAATATTCATGGACTTGCTATGGCTCCTGTTCTTCACAATCTGAACAAGTTTTTATTTTCATCCCATTAAATTTCACATATCAAGCTTCACACAAAATTGGATTTAGAATTGTTGATCATTTCATTACCTGACAGCTCTTTTTCATTGAAATAGTTTAACATCAGCGCTATTAAGTTGGTTTTACACAAAGTATCATATTTTACATAACTTGGCATAATCACTACCTTCACAAATCTTCTAGGCTGAGAGAGCAAACTCTTTGAGCATTTTGTGTCTTGGTAAAAGCTATATCGCTTACTATTTTTCAGTAATTTATGAGAGTCAATTGTTGCTATCATTTTTCAATATTTTATCTAGTGGTTTATTTGTAATTATACAAGATTTACATAGGCATGGAAACATGGTGATAGTTGAGACATTAATAGTTTTTCAGTTGAAGGGAGGTGAGAACAGATAGTAGTGAGAGAATAAAATGATTCTGAGCTGGGCTGGTTTTTTATTCACATTCAACTTTGTAAGATTAAAATGAAACACAAATACTGAGTTAATGAAAACTAACTTGTATAAGAGCATATTCTGAACAGATATTTTTCAAAATGCATGACACAAATCAATAAAAATATGGCTGTCTAAAGATGTTTTATAAGCATTATCAATTTTTGTCAGACTATTGTCAATTTATATTGGTGTAGCATAAAAAAATCAAATCTATAATCAATTTCAAACTGTTTTTTTGAAAATTTAAAAAATTGCTTTTGAAACTTTATCTTTTGAAGCAATAATACAGTAAATAGAGTTTTTAACCACATTCAAAGCATTCAAACACGTTTAGCCTCATTCAAAATAACGTCTTTAGAAATAGAACAAATTCAGGTAAATATTAACAATTGTTGCACTGACATCTCCCACCATCAGCTGGGCATGTTCCACTACTACAAGCTCTCCTTTCAGTGCAGAAGGAAGAACACATATCTTGATCACACCCTCTGTCAGCATTGTTCCAATCGCTGCTTCCATCTTGCCCTCTCTGTCGACCTCCAAAGTTCCATCTTGCTCCATCTTTATCACTTCCATTTCTGATGTTTGGACATTCTTGGCACTCACATCTTCCACCATCTGCTGGACATGACCCACTGGCACAATTCTTAATGCCTGTACAGAATCTAGAACACCTTTCTGTGTCACACCTCCTGTTAGCTTCTCTCATTCCTTGTTCAAATGGTCCATTTCTCTCTTGTCCCATTTGACCAAAACCATCTGAGCAATCACTACATTCACATCTTCCGCCATCCGCAGGGCAAACTCCTGAGGTACAGTCTCTAAACTCAGTGCAAAAAATGGAACATCTTTCGCTGTTGCATGGTTGATTGGCTCTTCTGAGTCCTTGACCAAATGGTCCGCCTCTTTGGCCTCCCATGAATCCGAAACCATTTGCTCCATCTGAACAATCAGTGCACTCACATCTCCCACCATCTGCTGGGCAGCTTCCTGAAGAGCAGTTTCTAAACTCGGTGCAGAACATAGAGCATCTTTCTCCATTGCATGGCTGGTTTGCTCTTGTCATCCCTTGCCCAAATGGACCTTCTCTTTGACCTCCCATTGGCCCAAAACCTTCCCTTCCATCTGGACAGCCATTGCACTCACATCTACCACTGTCCATTGAGCAAGTTCCAGAAGTGCAGTCTCTCATATCACTGCAGATTGTCAGGCATCGATCTGCATCACAATTTCTCATTCTATTGCCATCAAAATTTGTGTTTCTCTGCCCTCCCATTGGTCCATTGCCTTGGCTACCACCAAAGTCACTTTCGGTTCTTGAGTTTGGTCTTCCATTTTGCCCTCCCATTGAACCTTGCTCATTGCCATCTCCTTGTCTTCTTGATTGACTTCCTTCATCCATTCTTCCTTGAAATCCCCCAAACTGGTTTTGACCTCCTCTTTGTTGAGGGAAGCTATCGGTGTCACATTCAGAGCATTCACACCCTCCGGTATTTTCAGGGCAGACTCCAGTGTCACAGTTTTTATTGCTACACATGTTGCTGCATTCTGTTTGATCACATAATCTTCTATTGACTAGGTTCCTTGTTGATCCAGTTTCTCCTCTTACAGCAACTAAAACAATGTGAGAGGTTAGCAGTCATGTTTTAGCTCTTCATTCAGTTGAGACATCTGTAAAATTTAATACTTAGTGTATTAAAGTTTTAACCAGCAAGTTTAAGGTTTCAATCTACATACAGTCAAACATGGATAACTCAAACTTCACGGGACCGAGCAAAAGTGTTTGAGTTATCAGAGCGTTCAAGTTATCAGAGCACTGTCACAAGTGCATGTATTTAACAGAAGATAAACGTACATATACAAAATATGTATAAAGCGAAATCATAGATTGCTTGTTGCAAGTTATAGGGCCTCTCATGTAAAGTTTCAAAAGTATTTATCAGGAAATATAAATATTTTTCTATCACTTGAGATTTGTTTGTTGTTTTAGGTGATGTACTGCCATGACGTTTTCAGATTAAAATTGGCAAAACTTGATCGCCGTTAAAACACTCAGAAAAAAGACCCATCATTTTCCTCTGAGTGTTTTAACAGAGATCAATTTTGCCAATTTTAATTTTAAAACATCCTGGCAGTCACATCACCTAAAACTACAAGCAAATCTCAGCTGATAGAAAAATATTTAAATTTTCAGATAATTTTTAAAACTTCACACGAGTACACATTTACGACCAATGCAAAAACGCATGCTTTACATCTGATCAGTTGTTTCATTTAAAAAACTTATCGAGTGTAGTCTGTGAAAAGATGTTTTGTTGAGAAAAATCAACAGTGTAACTGAGTGTAGATATAGCTTTTAAGCAGTTATTATAGTCCTTGACCTCTCTCGTATCTATAAAACGTCTGAGGACATCTAAAGCGTTGTTTGCATCAGCCATGGTAGGTGGATTAGGTTCAACAATCTCAGCCTCATCTTCTCCATCAGAATCATCCAGAGTACCCCAAGATGTCACAGACTGCACAATTTCCGCATCACTCAAATGCTCAGCAACAGTGACGTCTGCATCAACCGCTAAAAGCTCATCTGCAAAACAAAACTCTATTTTAAGGGAAAGTAACACTACGTTTAAAACATTTGTTAGGCACTATTGACGGTCATAAATGTAGCCCTTTATTGGGTCGAATTCATGATAATTTAACAGCATAGGCTATTTCAAGATTACCTACTTGCTGTCACATTTGATGTAGGATCTATGGTATGTAGTAGCAGATTTAGATTTCTCACAGTGTCACCTTCTTCGTTATCATCAACAGTTGAAGTCACATCTGTTTGATCAAGGTTGGTATGACCAAGCCCGTGGTGAAAACAGCGAGCTATGGTTTCTTTCGTGACACAGTGCCATGCTTTGTGCACCCAGCGTATAGCTTGTAAAACATTAATAGATGCATCTGGCTTCTTTCCATGAGTGTCAATGTAATCAACGGTAAATTGCAAAACTTGCTGACGATAGTAAGATTTGAAATTTCGAATAATTCCTTGGTCCATAGGTTGCAGCACACTTGTTGTATTGGGTGGTGTGAATAAAAGCCTGATTGACATAAGCCTATTCATAGTTGGGTGTGATGGACAGTTGTCAATGATGAGAAGCACTTTTCTGTTTTTTCTGGTCATCCTCCGATCAAAATCTCTTACCCATGCTTGAAAGATGTCACTCACCATCCAAGCCTTCTTGTTGTGGTAATACTTACATGGAAGGTTAGTAACATTTTTGAAACAGCGGGGCTTTCCAAACTTTCCTATTACAATAGGAACTTCCTTCTCGGTGCCCGACATGTTAGCACAAAGTGCCACAGTCAGTCTTTCTTTTGACAGCTTCCCTCCACTACACTTCTCCCCTTTAAAGTGCAACGTTTTGTCAACCATGAGCTTGTAAAACAACCCGGTTTCGTCCATATTGAATATGTCATCATAAGTATACGTTTGAAGTAATGGAGTTAGCACCTCTTCCTTCCATTTTTCCACCTCTCCAACATTAACTGCAGCTGACTCTCCAACAACTCTCTGACCGCCAATAGAATGCCTTTTCTTCCACCTGTCGATCCAACCGCGAGAAACAATAGTATCTTTCCCTAAATCCTGTAAAAACTTGTTAGCCTTTTCTAATAAAATTGGCCCATCGATAGGTACGCCTTTACCACGCATTTGTCTAAACCAAGTCAATAACACACCATCCAAATCATCGTGCGACGTTGAACGATCTCTTAACCTTGATGAACTTTGGTCACATAACGATCTTATTCTTTCTTTCTGTTTAATCCACGTTGACAATGTACTTCTTGGAAGATTTTCTCTTTTTGATATTGCAGATGACTTTTGTCCTGCTTCAATTTGCTCGATTATTTTAAGTTTTTCAAAAGGTTTCCACGGTTTTCCTTGTTTTCGTGAGGCCATTGCAAAGCGGATGTTTGGTATAGCGGACGCCGGGCCACGAATATATTTTTGACATTTTTTCTTTATATATCCACGTAATTATAATCACTCTTACAATATGCAATTTGCTTGTTGTGTCGATCTTTATTAAATTTTTATCGCTAATACTTTTTAACGTTTTTAGTTTGGCCGTAACTTAGCCGACGCGTTAGCGACCCCATTAATCAGGTTTTATACGGTTTCTTAATCAGTTCCATTATACGGTACGGGGAAAATATATATACACTATACACATATAGAGAGCGCTTTCCTCGCTAGGAAGGCAGAGTAGTCGTAGCTCCGTGACTAATGTAAATTCCTTCGGATTAAAACCAACTTCGGTTTGTTTTAAGTTGGTTCCTTTGGCACAAAAACTGTTCGAATTATCAATGTTAAGTTCGAGTTATCTATAGCAATTTACCATTACGTGGGAACGGACCAAAGAAACCGTTCGAATTAACCATGTTTTCGAGCTATCCGTGGCCGAGTTATCCATGTTTGACTGTATTTAATTGCAATGCATTAATGCATAATTTGACTAGTTAAAAGCTGTTGAAATCATTTTAGGTCTTTTTTCTATTACCTGTTTGAAAAACTGTAAATTGCCTAGAGATAAAAATGGATTATCACAGTCATTGATAAGAAAAGAATAAAATTCTAAGCAATTGAACCTTGTTTTCCTTTTACAACCAGAACTAGCTAAAGCACTGATGACCACATTTAGTGAAAAAGATTGCACGTATGGCGATAAATTTTCTCAAATTTTAGGCTTTGCTAGTTTGCTGGATAGTTTTGACTTCTAGCTGTATATGAAATAGCAAAAAATATTTATTCCAAATATTGACTCTGTCTTTAGCCAGCTGAATTTGTTTCACAGTTTCAAAGGAAGCTTATTTACATTTATAGATTTTTCTTGTGTTTAAATCTTTATTCAGAGTAACCTTAAAAATCTTCATAGCATATTGAAATAAAAACAGCTCTTTTGATAAAAAAAAACCTGTTCATATTTACCTGTAAGTAATAGCAAGGCTGCCAAACCAATCCAGTGCTTTTTAGAAAAATATGTACAGGCCATCTCTGCTTCAACAATTGCCTAAAATAAAGCATAATGTTAACAACATAAATTACACCGAAAGTTCTTCTAATATACCTTGCAATGAAATTTCACTTCAGTAATTGGAGGTTTTACAATAGTCCAAATGCAAAATAGCTCAATGCTTTTTTAAACCAAAGCAACCTTCAGTCAAAGAAGTCATGCCACTAACCTTTATTTGATGTGCAAGTTTCCAAGTGCTGAAACAATCTTCTTGTGAGAGCAGTATGAGTCTATAACTGTCTAAAATCTGTGAGGTCTTTTATATCTAAATTTTGTAATACGTCACAGCATGACGTTGCTAGACTAAGCCAAATATGATGAAACTCATAAATATACAAGTAAATGAAATATGATTGTTTACTTGCATCTCGTGATCTCCTGTCAAGCATATCCTGTCAAGCATGTAGAAATCTGATCACCACCATATTTCTATGTACTTGAAACTGACAGTCTCACTGCTTTTACAGATAAGCATAGTAATAAGTGAAATTTTTGAAGTTGGTACCCAAGTATGCCTTATTATTTGACGTTTTAATCATTTTAGAATCTCTTACAAAAAATTCACAATAAAAGAGAATTCAAACAAGTTAATACCAAAAAGCTCTTAATGTTTTAAGCTATGTATTTGTTGTTTGTGTGGCGGTTATCGGGATATAAAAACGCTTCAACTGTGGTAAAACAGCAAGGCACTGAACCAAACAATAGTAACATATGCTATAAAAAACTTATTCAAAACTTTAAGAAGGTATAAAGGGGTGCATAATGCCTGGATCTGTAAGTATAATTCAATAAGATATTATGATACTAAGTGATAAATTAACAAACATTGGGTATGCCAACGTTAACAGCAATATTCTTGCACAAAAGTAAAAAGTTATTTCTTCGAAAACTCTAAATTTATTAGTACACTCAGATCGTATTGCATGCAGGTCATTTACCTTTGCATATGAAACATAATTGCCGATGAAAATGTCTATTTTATTATTTACCATGAAAACAACTTTGTTCCGCACTCATGAACATGAGGTATGCATTCAGTGACACAACAAACAGATACCAAAATTCAAAAAAATTACAGGTATAATATGTAGATCACTGAATTATATAAAAGTTTGTGAATTTAAATCAAAAATTTGGCAAACAATCTAGCATAATATTCCACTCTGTAGTGTGCTATTCTGTTTTTACTGATTACATTGGTAATGAGTTTTTTCTGCCTGACTGAGTCACTCAGTGATCCGACCATTTTTTTTACTATCCTATGCAAATTAGCCAATCTAAATTTTGAATTTTTTTTCTAAAGGCTATGCTGTTTTCAAAATATGTTATGATATAAACTAATTAAAAGATAAATAAAACCATTCTTTCCTTTGCTAAAAACTACTAACTCTTACATCTTTGAAAGCTTTTCATGGTGTAAGCTCTAAATGTGGGATTAAACCCTTTTAGGTATGCTTATTTTTCACAGTCTCATATATTATATCACAAATCCTTTACTAGTTGTGTTTGTGTTTTGTACGGTAGTTTTTGGCTTTGAGAATTCAACACGGTTTGCGATGTTTTGTCTTAGAGTATTTATATGCATTCATTTTCATTATACTGTATGCTTATTCTCTGCTAATCTCAGCAAAATTTGCCTGTATCTGTAACTACTTTTACAGGCCTTTTAAATTACAACAAAGTTTTGCCTTTTTCCCATATGATTGAATTTTCTTTGTATAGGTGTTTGCAGCCAATCTTACATGTACTCAGTAAGACTTGATACATCAGCATAATCACTATAACTGATCTGTTAAGGAACAGCTGCAGTATAGCTAGAACAACTCGACTGCATACACAGTAATAGGCTTAAGTGTTATGACTAACATTGATGACGACAAGATAAGCATTTAAGCTTTAAATTCTTTCCCACGTTAACAATTTTCTCTATTACATAACCCTGAATTTTTTACCAATTCAAGTAGATATATGCATCACTATAGAGATGATGATTCGTGTTTATGTTTCACTGTTGTTGTGCTAGCACACAAGTGTGATGAGTGACTGTTGATTGTTCATCAAGAAATTTGTTTTGGTTTAAAATAAAGTTGGTTATCCGATAACTATCTAAACTTTGGAGCAGACATGGCAGCTATTCCATCTCGATTACTGGTAATTCTCACCAAAAGCTTATCAACTAGAACTATGACTTGTACATAAATTGACATTCATCAAATATGTAACCCACCAAGTCTCAAGTTCTGTTGCAAATATGTAACCCACCAAGTCTCAAGTTCTGTTGCAAACTCTCAAACTCACAATAGAAAGTATTTCATGAATTGAGATAAGCCTTTTTGGGATGGGCTCATATTTTTCATTACAAGTTTCGTAATTTTCACTTGATTGTTTTTCTGTCAAATTGTTCCTGGTAAAAATTCCTAAAATCCCATATTGCTTTCAGCTTTCACACAAATCTATGGAAGTTTATTGGATTATTATTATTTTCTTGCAGTCTGACAGTGTCACAATAAAAAATTAAGATTCATTTCAATTCAATTTTCGTAATCCTCATATGGCAAAAAAATTAAGTAATTTTTCAAAATTCCATTCAGGCTTTATGTTGATCAACATAAATTTATTGGATTAATAGCATTTGCTAGCAGATGTTTAGATGCATGTACTACTAACTTAATAGACACATTATGACAACTGTCTTCGCAGTGCGTATGTTGAAAATATTTTACATATGGCATTGTTTAACTTTTTAGATTGATGTACACTCATACCAAGCTTATAAAATGGTTACTTCAATTTAATGACAAGGCCTGTTATTGGATATTTCCAGATGATCTTCCTCTGAGTTTTTCTCTGACAATACGGAGTACTTAGGTTGGTAATCTGATGTCTCAAGACGTTAACTCTATTCCACTTACATTTCATTTTAGATTGGAAAACTGGAGAAGTTGGTTTTGTGTGCTTTGGAGTAGCATTTCGAACAGCCTAATCTATTTTCATTAAATAGTTTTCTTTGTTACTAAGTGAAGATAAAGGTATTAATCGTCACGCTTTTAGAAAACCAAGATGTGATAAGCCTGAAAAAAGTATTAAAGCTCATGACTATCAGTTGGTGATTTGCCACCCAGTCATGACCTGATTTATTTTAATTCTAGCATTTTAAGTTGATTTATTTTTTTTAATATGTCATGTTGAACAGACGGAGTTTCTCTGAAATTTGTTTAAAAGTATGCAAAGCATATAATGAACAAAACAGGTTTTGTTAAATGTTTAAGCATGTTTTGCCACAATTTTCAAGATATCTGCACCAATGTTATCTTATAAAAGTGGACTAACGCAGAAAATTCTTTGTGCAAGACACAGCCAGTAAACAACCTAAAGCCAGCTTTGCTGCAACACTCAATATAGCAGCTTCAAAGCACAAACTTTTAGTAAAGCTATATGTAAGTGAAACGTGTCAACTAGTAATTAATTTATGTAAAAAAATAGAAATAAGAATTATAAGAAAAAGACAAATACCACTTAGTTAAACTTTGAAACTGAAAAACAAAAGAGGCATAATAAAGCAAAGCATTTGGTAAATATTTTGAATTCTAAACATATTAGATAGGGTTAGATTGAATTGCAGAAAAATTATGGCAGTTGATAAGAAGTGCTTTAAATATTTAGATAAAAAGCCAAATGATGATTCGCCTAAGAATGATTGCAAGTTCTAGCCATTTTTAAAGAGTCATGAATCATTAATCACTTTAATCTTTATAGCTATTGGAATTTGTATAGGCAGAAGTCATTGTATCATTGTTCTATATTTTTACTCTGCAAGCACATTAAAATTATGGTCTGGTACCGGCTAGCACGGCCGATTTAGTTTTGTAAGCATGACTTGCTTTTATCAGTTTCTAGTCGTTCAGTGTTCAATAACCACCTTGTATAATACAGAGGTCATTATTAAATACTGAACACAGCTGAAGCAAGACAACCGTTTTCGTTGATCACATTTTAGTGTCGACAATAGGAATGCTTGCACTTATTAGCAGTAAAAATGTTTCTTCTAGTCTTAAGGATATACCTTGCCATTTCTTTTAAATACTCTACCCCAGGTTACTGTCATAAACTCAATAGTGTAGCAAATACTGGCAGATTCCGGTTGCATTAGCTGGATGTCGTTTATCTTAAAGGCTGACTTGCAACAAAATTCACATTACAGTTATTTGGTATCAAAAGATTCATCATGTCTTACTCTGCTGTGTTTTAGGTGCAAAATATGTTGAAATACGATTACAAGCTCCTATAAGCTAAAAAACGAACAGTTCATTGCCACCATCACAAAATTGCCGTAGAATGGAAGCAGTTTATTTCTCTGACGTTGTCAATCCATTTGGTTATTGCTTTGACACTTGATTTTCTCACATGACTTGAAAAGCCAATAAAAGGCTCAATATAAAACTTTGCGTAGCACTAGTTTATGACAAACACTTCGAGTTTTACCAAAGAGCCCTTACCAAACATAGATGCTCGCTAGTTTACAGTTTCGGTTTGGTCTGATTTTCTAGTCGTAATTTGATCATGTGAACAGCGCAAATAATTTCTGCAGCATTTTTCTACTATTACAGGTGACCAAGGAGCTTGTCATGTTTATCATCAAATGATATGCACTCCTTCGACCTAAAGTTAAAAAAACTAATCAAATTTTTACGGTAGGTTTTGAGATATAAGTGCTCAACCGACAGCATTTCAATGATGGTGAAATAAACCTGTAAGAACAATAGACATGGTTTGAGTGAATGTTTGAAGTATATTTGTAAAAATAATCCGACGAATGAGGTTGTATGAAGGTGTAAACAGAAGCCATTTTGTTCAATTACGTTCCATTTCAGCCGTTTTGGAAGGAGATTCTAACCTACGGCAGTTTTGTGATGAGGCAATGAACTGTTCGTTTTTGAGTTTTTAAAAGCTTTTAATCCAATTCCCACATATTTTGCACTTCCAACATAGCAGGGTGGGACATGGTAAATGTTTTGATATCAATTAGCTGTAATGTGTATTTTGTTGCAAGTCAATCTTCAATGAGGTTCAAAGTTGTTAAGCGGTAGGTACCATTAACTTATTGTTCCGCAATGTTATTGTTTGCCGAGTTTGCTACTTACCTTTTTGCAAACTCATGCACATTTTTAAAAAGAATATGACTATTAATATATTTTTCACATTCCCCAAGATCCAATAATTTTGCTTGGCTGGAAGCTAACAGAGTATTTAAAGAACATTAGCTGCACTAAAATAGCCATGTACTGCATCGGTAAATATTGTCATTAGGTGGTGATATGCAGTCAAAGGGTCACAGCTAAAGCGCACTATACAAAGTCTCATTAGACATTATGATGCATTAAAGTGGGATGACTCAGATACTTCCAAAAAAATTTTTGCAAAATGAGTCTGATACGCTAGTGCTGACATGCTCAAAAGTTTTGCATGTGTCGTTTAATTTCACACACTAGTATGTAACTCAGACTCATTGACAGGGGGAATAATCATTCATATTTGTAAAAAAGCAAGGCCAAGTTATTTAGGTTAAAGTAAATAATCCTCACCACAGTAAATTGAACTTGCAATAAAGAAGTCAAAAGGAACCTCTAGTCAATTAAATGCATCAAGTTAACATTGATTGCAGTTCTTGCTGGAATGAATTTATTAGTCATTTCAGAGTGCAAATTTATGTGTCTACTCATGTGCCTAATACTTAGAATATTTGTCTTACTCTAACTAAAGGTCTTAATCTCTAATAATTATATACAACCTTTGCTAGCAATTTCAACTATTTATCTATACTTTTATTCTCTATCACATTTGCATATTTTCATTTTTACTCAACGAATGATATTTGCAATATTAATTGGCCATATATGTAACCTACTTATGAAGTTTGTTGGACAAAATACAATTGTTTTGGTTTTGACTATGTTATATAATGGGATTCTATTCCGTAAATGAATCAAGCGTTTCTTCTATTCTAAATCATAAAAATGAAAATCCAAACAGGTCTGACGTCATTCCGCTTCGCACAAATTTGTGCGAAAGCATTTGCAGCAAAGCAAATATTTCAATTTAAAAAAATGCTCAGTGTAGACAAATCTGAACCAATAACACTTAATTAAGCTCTCCCCCATAGAAGTAAAAATCAGCGCACCTATTACTCTACTATGCAGGTTAGCAGAGTGTTCTAGCTACTACTGCCAAATGTAATGGCTGAGCATCGAGATTGGGGCCGGCAGCCTAGCCGATCTTACGACTGAGGTCATGGCCCTACCAATTCTCTTTATCACAGAAAGAGAATCGGTTGTAAGTTAAACAGATCGGCACATCGAGCTAGCTAACAAAGAACCGGCAAGCCGAGACTGCAGAAGAGGGCGGAGCGTACCAAGAGGATAGGATATATATGGAGCCTGATGAGAAGGAAAAGGCAGAAATAGCAGCAGTCTCCCTGCATGTTGTTAATCAAATGCGCAAATTTACTTCATGTACTTGTACATACATGTATATAGCGCAAATATATGTTACTAGAAATTCCCCTGTCATACAGCCCATAACCAAAGTGATATTAGAAAAAAGAAAGGGTACTGATGGTTGAGAAATGCAACATTAGCAGTCAAATGGCACTGCAGTGCAATAGGATAACTACAATGGTAGCTGTAGTGTACTGGGTGTTATTATTTACAACAAACAGCAATAATGAAATGAAAGGATTATTAGAGATGCCCCGATTCTAACTTCACCAGCCGATTCAGATACCGATTCGATATACCGATTCTTATTGAAAAATAATCCGATTCAGATACCGATTCAGATTCTTTTGTGTTGCATAGATTATTGGTAATTTTATTATGCAAATATAAATATAATGCAAAGAAAATATAAATATTGATGTATTTATTTGTTTGTATTAATGAAAAAATATATACATGTATATATATATATATTCACATACTAACATACCGTGCATCTAATATCAAAACAGTCCATGTTTCTTGAAATACGTTATTAATAATGGTAATTACTGTTTGTGGTACAACTTTCTATGTGATAATGAAGTCTTTTTTCTATTGCTGAATGAACTGCTGCGCCTGTACAAGTCTAGGGCAAATAAATGCATTTTAATTACCGTTAGTGATTTAATTATCTCAGTGAGACCCCTTCATCTTCTATCACTATCGATGCAGCCAGTCGTACTGAAGAAGGACTGGCTTGCTGATGATGATGGAGGACAGGCTAAACAACAATAAGCCACTAAGGTTATTTTATGTTATACAAACGATACATCATATAATCAGGATCAAGAGAGAGATAGATAACTTTATGCATCAAATGCTCAAATTACTTTCGCAATGCTAGTAAATGGAAACATTACACCACATTCTTGTTTCTGATTATGGTTCTATTGTTCGTGATTGGCTGCAACAAATCATATCGTTGTATTTGGGGAAATACCGCACTTTGTGATAACGTTCTGACTAAAGCCAAAAGATTGCTCAGCTGTGTGAATTTTTATTAGTTTATAGACATGAAATAAATTGTGTGACAGGCCCGGAATTTATTAGGTAAAAGTAAGGAACTTGCAGCTGATGACTTTTTTTATTAAAGTAGCAGGGTAAAATACGGATTTCTGCTAAATAGTTGATATGTAAAAAGTATCTGAAGTTTCCGACTTTTTAAGAAAAGATTGGTCGATACCGATTCAGATACTTAACACCCGTATCGGCACCGATACCGATATCAAAATCGGGGCAACTCTGAGGATTATATGTTTATATCCTTCCAGCAGAATAGGAGAAATGAAATATTAGAAGTAAAATACACTGATATTAGTATAATAACCAATATTATTAATACAGCAATACAGTAATAATAAAAAATCAATGCACAAGTTTGTTTACATTTCAAAACGTCATAGCTAACGATATCAAAAAGTTGTGATATTTATATAGGTTTTTAGAAAATCTATTTAACAAATCCATATAGAAAAAATAATTACAGTAACATATTTCCCAACATCGGTCACTATATACTTCGATCTTGTCAACTTGAATGTTTATTCTCGTAATAAAATTTCATAAAATCAAATAATTATCCTTATAATTGAATCTTCTAAAATCGAATAATTATTCTTATAATTAAATATTGTAATAATCTAATAAGAATCGTTAGAAAAAATATCATCGTCATTTCCTTTACTTTCACTGCTTTGGACATCAGTTGGAATACCAAAGTACTCATAAGTGTCCAAAACGTCAATTACTTTGAAATCGGCAAAAAAGGAATGATTACTTTTCAGTAATTCTACACTAATTACAGAAACCTTCGGTAATAGGGCATTGCTATAGACTGGTGAAATGTGCACATTTTTTTGTGAAATGCGCACAACTTCATGGTTCTATTCTCTGTCGCTCGGCGTTTTGTTTGCCGGACTTAATTTTGATAAAAATAAGGCTTGTCAAGTTTTTATAACAATTTTTGGCCAAAATAATCTGTTTATTTATGTATAATCTTATCAGATGGGTTAGGTTTAGGAAACTTTCTATAAATAATAAAGACTTGATAATATATTTAAATAGCTTTATATGTGTTTTGTATCGTTATATACTTAAACGATTTTATTGAAAAATGGTTAAATTTGTTAATGAGATTTCGATGCAATGGTTGGCGACGGCTGTTGATGAATATTTTTTGTGAGTTGTTTACACATATGCATTTATCATAAATCTCCCAAAAAATCGCTTTGATTTTGTTTGGTCGTGGGAATACTGTTGATACACTCATAGCATCAAATTCTGTAGATAGTAAAGTAAACCAGCAGTTGCCTCTACGCAAAGATATGCTGCTCGTATAACAATGATGAGATAAGTACCTGTTTATTTATTTTACTACTTCATTCATTAGGTAACTAAATCTACCAACTGTACAGATTTTGACTGCAATGATGCCAGCCTCTCCTTAGGCTTAATTCAGCTGACATAAACAAATTGTTTTTATTAAAAGCAATTTTCGTTTATATGACCTTTGAAGTAACAACTTTATAACATGTAGTAAGTTCCGTTACTCTTTTGAAATATAGAAAAACATCAATATCGTTAATAATATATTTATTTTGTTTAGGTATTCTGACGGAGGTAGTGCAGCAAATTCTTGACACGTGAATTGATCAGTGATGCTGACCCGAAACTATGTCTGCTTTAACAAGTTCTTTTTTGTACGCCGCAAACTTTTAGAAAAATAGATCAAGTGCAACTCCGAATTGTTGAAGAGGTAGGGTGCAAATTTGCTCACAAAGGCCAACTCTGAATCCATATAAAGCATGGAAACCCGTTGCACTTGTCATCTTTTGCTATTTTTGTTCTGACAAACTCCAAAGTTTTTTTGCTGTCTGCTTAATTACATTTAATTGGTGAAGACGAATGAATTTCATAAAGAAAAACTTGTGTAAGTATTGAGAGTTTTAAAGACTAAAATGCTTTGCAAAATCTATGCTTACATGTATGTATCAATATTTAGCCGCTGCTAACTTGTGACTGTTGAAAAATCAGCATTCAGCTTAAAAATCCGGTAGGTCAGATACGGCAAAATGTCAAAGTTAAAGAAAGACCGGTAGCGTGTTTCAGTAGAGCTATTTAGATGTATTTAGGATGTTATTTTTCAAGTGTTTTTATTTAAGTTGGCATATATGTTTGTTGTCACACATTCTATCAAAGATAATTTAAGCTGTGTTCTAATAAACTCGGTTTCTACTCAGAAGTTAGCTGTCTTACGTATCAATTATAATATGACAATTTTAAGAAAATATCAGAAACAATTACATATTTTGTATATTTTTCTTCTCATTAGTCATGAATTGATTTGTAGTTATTTGATGGCTTTGTCGCTTGTCAATTAGGTCTTCGGTCCCATATAATTACAGAAGGATTGCTGTTTGCCATTGATGTTGCATATCCTAAATAATAACATAAGTGTGGCAACTGGTCAAATATATTTGTAAATGCAAAATACAGCTAGGTCCGGCTTTTAGAAAAACCATCATGTGAAATATTGAACAAAATTGAAAGTATGCAATGTGAAGCTTTTTAGAGAAACTAGATGTCTTCTGATATATAAATATCAGTAAGTGGTTCATCTCACAGTCATGACTTTTTGTGCTGTTCGTATTGATTTTTTTTACTTGATTTTGGTGAACTGCTTATTTTTCTTTATGATTTAGATAGAAAAAAATAAATTTACTGAAAATGTTGCAGTAATTGATTGTGCTTGTTTTGCCATATTTTCAATATACCTGCAAACTCTGATAAGTCGCCCTCGGATAGCTCGAACACATGGTTGACTCAAACGGATTTTTTTAGTCTGTTCCCTCATTATGATAAATTGCTTTACATAAATCGACATCAACATCATTAACTTGAACAGATTTTTGTCCAATGGCTACCACAACGGTTGTTATCACTTTAGAATTTCACTTTATTCTAAGCCATAAGGATAAACATCAACTTTTAAGGTGTCATTGTTGCCATCATCGGCGAAATACTTTCGTTAACGGTGTTTCTGAAAAATTGAAAAAACTTAAATTTTACCAAACATCTACTTTGAAATGGTCTTTTGAAAAAGGAAAAACAAGGTGACCTTTGAATAAACTTGAGGTAAAATCAGCAAGATTGATCTTTGTTAAAACTCTCAAGGGAAAAATATGTATTTTTTTCTGAGCGTTTTAATCGCGATCAAGTTTTGCCAATTTTAACCTGAGAACGTTCGGGCAGCCACATCACCTAAAACAACCAACAAATCTCAAGTGATTCACAAACTATATATAAATTAAAAGCATAGATTGTTTGTTGAAAATTAAAGGGTCTCTTGTGTAAAGTTTTAAAAATTTTTATCAAAAAGTACAGTATACATATTTCTCTATATACATGTATCTACTGATAAACACATGCCCTTGTGACAGTGCTCTGATAACTTGAGCGGTCTGACAACTCAAACACTTTCACTGGGTCCGGTGATGTTTGAGTTATCCGAGTTTCACTGTATTTGCAACATTTTCCCTTTTTAATGCTACTAAAGAAGCATTTTCCTCTGGCACAAAACTTCACTATAACACTTTATAAACAAGTTTACCCAATTTTGCTCCTCAAATATTTAGCGTCATGCTGTGGAGTCAAATAAAACTTCCTTCACAAAATATGAAATTTCCGTTTATTGAGGCTAAAACTCAAGTATTATAAAGCTAAGCAAGAGCTAATTGACTTTCATATAACGAAAGATGACATATAACTCCTGACTGTGATAAAAATATGGATATTACATGGATGTATTGAGTGGAACTTGAACTTGTTTGTTCAATCAGTGTTGATTAAACATCGCGTTTTTCATAATAAGATTGCTATGGTAACCTGTGGTCTGTTTTCTGTGAAGCAATAAATAAAGGAATACATAACCGCATAAGTCAAAGAGATCATGCAACCTATCTTTCGTCACGGTTTTAATATTAGGAAAATTTAGGAGTCACTACTAGCATGTGAAATTATTTCAGGAAAGGTTTAAACGTTTTTCCAGTGTGTCTATTGTTACATTTAGAAGCCAAAGTGACTTGTCAATAATGGGCTTACCGAAAAAAATCACTGATTATACTGATTCAATGAGTAGGTTTTATCTATGCAACCCGCTCAAGCTTACTATGAAAACATACATTGTTGAAAATCTTCTATCTCCTAAACTCTTTGTTGAACTTCTTTGACAAAATTAACTACTGTTTATCAGATCATGCATATTTTAAGTATTCAATGATATGTAATAGAAGAGAGATTTTTTAAAGGTTTTGTAAATTTCTGAATTTTTGGATAACTTCCGGTTGAGAAATCTAAAAGTTCTAAATTGTGAATTCATGTTTAGCAATATCCTTATTAGACAGACTAGCAGTGGGCTAAGTGTATTTGCTGGTAGACCCAACATTGACCGAACTAAAATAAATTGCCCATTCTAACTGTTTCTACATAATCATGAATCATTAATCCCTTTACATTAATCTCGTTAACGTAAACAAATTTAAACTTGTACAGTTAAGAGTCTCTGTATCATTGTTCTAAATACTAACTCTGCAAACACATAAAAAACAATTGACTGGTACCGGCTAACACAGTAGATCTAAATCTGTGAACACGACTGGTTTGATCAGGTTTTGGTCGATTAAAATCTTGAGTCTTCAATAACCACATTGTGTAGTGCTTAGGTATTTATTAAATCTGTAAATGAAACTTTTATATTTCTAAAGGAACTACTGTATCACAACAAATGTTACCTAATGTTTGTAGAGATGAAGCAACCAATTTCAGTGATTACATTTGTAAAGATAGCATTGTAAACGCTATCTCATATTACTTTTTAACTTTTTTGCTACTGCGACAAATTCACAGTTCTGACTAAAATAGTTCTAAGGGATTTTCAAAGTTTTGATATACCGATAGTAGTTATGCGATATCCAGAGAATCAATGCAAATATTGTTTTACTGTAAAATGCATTTTATTCATAAAAAAAACTTTTTAAACAAGATAAGTACAACATTTTTAGTGAATCCCACTTTATTGGTCTAACTAATGTGTGTGCTCTATAATGAAAAAAAAAGTAATACTTTATTGATTAGCCGATTCATTGGCTTGCGATTCTTATGGTCTTCAAGAAGAATCATACTTACAATTCTATTACCTCCAATTGCCAATACATCTGTTCACAATAGTGAAAGAGTTAAACCAAATAGTTTCATTATGGCTGTGTATTTTCTATTCTACACTAAAATACTTATTCATGAGCTATTTTACAACTTAACTGCAAAAGTTTTAGCATCAATGCTATTATTAGCGCTATCATTTTTATTTCAATTTTACATAAGAAGCTGGACATAACATAACATTACATAACATATGTACTTCTGTCATTAAACTACTCCTTTCAAGTCAGAGGAAACAGTATTTTCTAGAGTATATTCATTGACCTGGGCTGTGCTTTTTGTCGCACTATACTAAATCTCCTCGCCTTCTAATTTGTAACTCTGTATGTAGATATGAAGGCTCCAGACACTGTATGTGTCATGTTTGCTTTCACTTTCTAATTTCAGGTTAGTTCTAGATCCAGGTCTCATACCTCTTCAGCATATTTGTTTCTTTTTCACTAACCAGAGTTACCAATGGCTGAGATGCTAATAATTGTTGCACATTAGTTTAACTATTTGGCTACAATGATATCACACATTCCAAACTCCAGTTTTTCACTGGGTGTAGATTCTGATGTCCTAAAAGACTTGTCTTTTGGGACATAATCATCAAGTCTTGAATTGGTAATTATCCGCCACTGGCTCAGTTGACGGCTCAGTTTTGAAACTCACTGACTATATGTTTTACTGTTTGTTATATAACGTTACTCATCTACACTTCTCACCTCAGTGTTCATCCTTCAAACTCACTCTGTAGTTCCTGATTGAGAGTGTCTAAACACTGTGATAGGACCTACAGTAAATAAATATACGTATTACAATGCAATTCATGTAAATTAACCTGAAAGGGTACTACGTAAGGGATGGTTGACTCAACAAGACTATCTCTGTCATGCAACGGGAATTTTCAGACCTAAGCATTATCATCAATTATCAATGGAACAGTCTTTCAAGAGACTTACATCACACTTCTGCATTTACTAGTTTTAGAGGTATTGTTAAAAGCTATTTGTTAAGCCTAGATTCATTCAGACCTGCTGTTTTAGTTTGTCAATTTAAGTAGGCTCAGCACCTCAACTAGCTGCAGCGTTACTGCACATGTCAGCTTTAGCATGCCTTAGCAAGTAGGAACTAAGCTTTGAGTTATTTTGTTTAACTTTATCAATACTAAAATTGTATTTTCATTTTGCTTAATGTTATATTTTTGCCAATAAAATACACGCACGCCCACGCGCGCACACACATGTATACTCAACAAAAAAGAAATAATCTCATGAAAACTATCAAACTGTGAACAAATTTACTATAAGAGTAGCCTATAATACCAATGAGAAGTTGCAAAAAAGATCGCAATCTATGTAAAATAAACAAGGAAAAGTGGCTATCAATGAGTAATGACTATTAGATCAATAGAGATCAGGAGAGACCAATGAAAAAGACAACTGGGTTGCAAATAAAGAACTGGATGAGGTCAATGAAATTTCTATACAAGGAGAGAAAAATTTAAGAGGTGAGAAATGTGAAAGAGTTTTGTCAAATTAAACTATTTTTAATACCATTGTTTTTGTCATTGTTAGTTCATCGTTATTAATAATGATAATATTGAAGTTGTAATAATCACTAAGTTTAAAATGAACATCTTTATCGACCTAAAAGAGTTAGCAAAAATTAACCTAATAGACCGATTTTTTGAATAAAATTATTGATTCAGGTAGCTTCAGGGGATAAAAAACATTATTAAATAAAGGCCATACATCATGGATTCAAAGATAGCTCATAATTTCTTATCATTGATAGCTAATGAACCTGTGAAAATAGAGTTTCCTGTAAGCCATTTGGTCTCTATATATGATTTCAACAGACTGAGAGTATTTGATGGTAGTATTAGATTTGTAGTAGACAATCATTCTTAGTTGTGCACAAAAGTTTAGCAGAAAAATATTAAAAAAAATAATGGTAATTACTTGTTCAAATAACCTTACAGGTGTGACAAACAAAAATTCTTCCGATAAACCCTAAACTGTTCAATGAACAAATACTAGCTATATCAGTATTGAACTTTTGTACAAAATTTAGATATTGTAAAGCAATTCACACATGAGAAGCTGCAAATGATTAGCATGAAAATTCTTAAGATTCATAACAAATTTGAAAACATCAAACATGTCAATGCGCTACATTTAACATTTTTTGTAAAATGTCCTTATTTGTGTAGTTTTACCCTCAGAGTGGATCCTAAGTTATACGCATTAACTCAAAAAAAAGTATCATTTTTATGCCGACTGATAATCATACGACACCAAAATCAAATAACTGACAATTGAACGTAAAGCAATTTTTGAACAAAGCTTTAATATCAGTTGTAAAACTCAATAGGACATTGATAAAAACCCTTTAATATTTGCGAATGTTTGTTATACGCTTTGAAAATGCCTGTTGAAAGTGTCTGAAAATGATTAAAATAAATTTCTACAATTCAATGACAATCTTTATTTATGAATCACAAAATGTAGCTCATGATGAGCAAATTGCTGATTGCTACTCTATAAGTTTTGCAACTCTCTTACGACGTCATACAAATGATACTAAAAAAAGCTATTGCAACTTTATTTCTTGCCTGATTGTTCCAAGTATTTGTTAAGGGAACAACTTAGAAAATTCGAAAATTCTCAAAGTATCAGATAGAAAACTGCCAGTCTTCATAATTTGCGTAGACTTGCCTTTCAAACTCAAAGACTCAGGATATATAAATTTTGATTTAGTTCTGACATTTCCCTTGGTATTCCTCAAAACTAGCAAATAAAGTAAGATCACCTCTTTGAATAATCTTATTATTCCTATTAATTTCCCAGTGTTTTTTTTTCGTGTTCTAAAACCAGCGGTTGCAAACTGTTTTATAATTTTGTGCAGTAATACTTAAATACTTATTAAAATTAGCTTCTTCCTAAATGATGCAAATAAAATTTAAGCTAACAGTATTTAATTTATGGGCACCGTAATTAAAAATTAAGACATCATATGCTAACGCGCTTTATAGTTTCTGCGTAAAACCTGTGTTATTTCAAACAGATGAAACAAATGTACCAACGATGCGCACATTCATGAATAAACAACTGACTTGTTGATTAATCACCTCAACTGATTTGTTTAAACATTCACATCTCTGAAACATTTTGACTGAGCCATTTATGTTAATATGTAAACTTATAGGTAGAGAAATAGTAGTTAGCCTTTCCTTTAACCTGCCTTAATGGCTATTATTAAGCAAGAAATAAGGAAAGGTTTCCTTACGCTCTGACTCAGCTTTCATTGCCGAGAGTTACGGTTACCTCATCAAACGTGGCAAAAATATATTATTATAACTAATTGCCTTTTTAAAGATAAACTACTCTCAGTTGAAATCATATATATTTTGTTTTTTTTGCGCCTAAAGATAGTTGATGATCATATTTGGTTTTGAGTATTCATGTTGTATGACAAATACGCTTTTACTAGGGTAATCTTTTTTTCTTAGTCTCTTTTTGGATTGATTTGCATGACTTGCATCATCACTGTTACAGTGTATAGACACTTTCAATTAAAAACTACAAAGTGAATTTATTGAAAGAGCATAACAGTAAGAAGTGTTTGATATGTGAAGTTTTAAACTAAAAAGTGCAGCATATAGTCAGTGAGTGTCAAAAACTAGCACGATAGAGTAAAACGAGCTATGGCTGCGCAGTTACACTCATGCCCTAGGAATATGTAATCACATAAAATTACAGTAAAAATTGCTTTGAGCCCTAATCTGAGCCAGCGATAGAAAAAAAGAAAGAAAAGATCTTTAGAGACATCGTCATTCTCACCGAATGAAAATTTGGTGTTTGGGAAGCATGATATCATTGTAGTCATAAATTCAAACTCATTTGCAACACTTAATGACGTTAAATAGCGTTGTCTATGCAATCCTTATACATGTGATCAGTGAGAACGGCTGCTTAGTCTCCGTAAAAGTTGGGTAACATTTTTTGTGGCGAGGTAATCCATAGACAAATTTGAAAATTTCATTTATAGATTTAATAATGACCTTAGAACTACACAATGTAGTTATTGACGACTAAAAATTTCAATCAATCAAAACTTGTTTAAAGCCAGTCATGTCTACATATTTAGATACACCGTGCTAGCTAGTACCAGTCACGTGTTTTTTTATGTGTTTACAGAGTTAATATTTAGAACAATGATATAATGACTCTTAAATGTAGAAGTTTAAATTTGTTTAGAGTAAAGTGATTAATGATGAATAATTATATAGAAATGGATAGAAGTAGCAAGTTATTTTAGGTGAATCACTGCTTGGCTTATTAGCAGGTGTCCTTAGCTTTATCTGATAAAGATATCGGTAAACATAAATTCACAAACTTTTAGGTTTCAGTATTCAAAGTTAGTTAAGAAGTTTAGTAACTTACACAATTGCCAAACACCTTTTGTATAATATTTATCACTAAATACTTAAAATATGTATCATTTATATAATATTCAATGTAAGTTTAAGTCATGAAATTATTGCTATAGTTCATATGTTGATGCAAAGTTTACACTGAAAGGGTGGATGATAGCTGGCCTTCGCAAAAAAGTTCCAAATATCTTCACTGCTTTTATTTGCCGCCAAAAATGTCTTCTCAATAGATTGTGTTATTATTCATAATGCTTATACAGCATTAAACACCTCTTAGCCTTAATAAAATAAGTGACAGTGTTTAACTTTCAGATGACCATAGGTCTCATAATTTCTCTGATAACCAACCAAAGTAATAGTCCCTCAACCTTTAGTTATCTGTGCTTTTCCACAACTTTATTCTCATTTCTAATACCTCTTCAAGCATCAACGTTCAAATTTCTGGTAAATTTTAATATTAAAAGTATTGCAGCAATTTAAAAGGACATATAAAAATTATATTACTTCTCTTGTTTGTTGATGTAATTCTTAAACTACAAACTATTTTTAATAAAATAATAAAACAATTGAACATATTTAAGATTATATGAACACCCAGTGGCATGAATATACATGCAACCTGCTTTTTGAATCAGTATAATCAGTGGTCTCATTTTGGTACGCACGTTGGTGACAAGTCAGTTTGGTTTATAAATTTAACATTGAAAAACTGAGAAGAAAGTTTAAAACTTTCTTGAAATAGTTTCACACGCTAGCAGTGACTGCTCACTTTTTTATAATTAAAGCCATGACAAAAGGCAGGTTGCATAACCCATTCAACTCAGGTGCTTATGTATTTCCTTGTTTATTGCTTCCAAGAAAAACACTGGTTACCATAGCAGGCTCATTTTGAAAAGAGCAATCTTTTAGCAAGACTGATTGCGCAAACAAGTTCAAATCGCAAATTACTTCTTCTATATAAGATTCTTCATTTTCTCGCACTCAGTTATCAATTACCTACATGTATTATCCATTTTTCTTGTGCTCACTTATCAGTTATATGTCTTTTTATGCGAAAGTCAATTACCTGTTGCTTAATTTTATTATAATTGCATTTTAGTGCCCAAAAATTGAAATATAGGATACTATGTAATAAGTTTCATGTTACTCCATTTCGTGACATTAGACATTTAAGCGATGGCATTGGGTGAAACTGTTTTTGAGGTTTCATATCGATGTTTTGTATAAAACAAAAGCATTGAAAAGTATATAAGAGAAACAAAACCAAAACACTTGCATGCCGTCTAAACATATCTTTAAGTAGGTTATAGATATGGCCAAGCAATATCGCAGATACCATTCGTTAAGTCAAAAAAGAAATGAAAATATGATAGACAATAAATAAATAGACTATTTGTTAAAATCGTTTGCAAAGCATGTTACAATTATTGAGAATTAAGACATCTAGTGAGAGAAAAACAACCTTGGTTGGTAAGGCATTTTAGTGGACTCTTAAGTTTGCACTCTGAAATGATCAACAAAGTCATTCCGTCTAGAACTGCAATCAATTTTAACTCGATGCACTCAAGAGACTAGAGGTTCCTTTTGACTTATTTACCTCAAATATAATTTACTGTGCTAAATATCAGCTACTTTATCCTAATTAACTTTATCATAAATAAATTGTTTTTTCCTGAATATAAATGATTACTTACCTGGCCAACGTGTCTGAGTTACACACTAGTGATAAAACAGATAATAGATAAAACGACCCATACAATACTTTTAAACATATCAACACCAGCATATCAGACTCTTTTGGCAAAAAAAATACAGAAGCATCAGAAACATCAAACTTGATTGTAACACAATTCCTTACCGCAAACTTTATTTACTTCGTTTTACCTGTGACCCTTTAGCTGCATCTCACTACTTCATAACAACAATTACTGGTGCAGTACATGGCTATTTTATTACTTGATACTCTACAGGATGAATTTATTCGCGAAGTTATATTTCGCGAAAATTGTCATTTCATGCATATTCGCGGATTAATTTATTCGCGGCTGAAAACTGTCGCTCTCTACGAAGAGTTAACTCTATTACGTCTAGCAATAGAGTTAACCCCATGCATGCGCACATTGCGTGTGTTTCGTTTTCTGTTTAGCTTACAACTACACGTACGGGTCAATCGAGCTAAGCTATAATTTTTTTGCTGCATTCAGAGGCTTTCACGATTATTCATAGATTTAGAGGCCTTTGATGAACAAACAATTTGTGGTAAGTAATGAGTTTTTCAAATTTAATAAATTAGTTGAATTTTACTTTGGTTCTTCGGTAAAACGCAATCTTTATTTTTGCCATCCCTACTGCTTCATTGTTTGTTTTAGTGTGAGAGAGAGATTTTTTCAACATACACGGAAGCACAATGATTGCAAGGGTGGTAGATGTCATTCTTAGAAGATCACCAATTATTCAGGGAGGTCTTGAAATTGAGGTAAAAGTGACCGCAGCTGCTAACGAAGAGAATACATCTGTTTTAAAAAAGAAACAAAAACGCCTTTACGAGCACAAATCTTTGGCCAACCAGCAGAACTTTGAAAAAGTAAGTCACGAGGAGAGTTCTGATGATAACTTCCTTACCAGTCATGTAATAGCGAGAGAATTGCCTTTAACATCTACCCAAGACAGTGACACCAACAGAGCTGCTATTACCAAAATAACTAGTCGGAGAGCACCATTACATGCTAGTATTCACTTATCAAGAGTACCAGTTTAATTTTATTGCTAGACAACCGCCATATGGACTAAACTGTTTATATTTACTCCATTCATCTTTTGTAAAATTTTATTTGTATTTGAAATATTTTAATTGTACACTCAAGTTTGTAATAAATTATAATATATCTATACATGAAATAAAATATACAACTTAATCATGTTTGCTGCAGCGATATCAAGGAGTCGTTGTCGATGAAGGGGGTCTAGGTTCACTGGTTGCTTCTTTACCAATATTCTTGCCTTGATGAATATTCCTACTTGTCTTTAGTTTTTGTAATCAAAGTAGGTTGTTTCATTCTCAATCAGCAGTAAACACAAAAAAGAAAAATATTAATAAGTGTTACGGAAGTACAAAAACAATAGCTGAAGTATTTAATGAAAGCGATCAGTTTTTTAACAAAAGAATTAACTAATTCAGTTAATTATGGAAAAGCGTATCTCCACTGCAAATCAAATACATACCATAATGTCCAGATCAGAAGCATGATCGTCCTCAACTTCGGTATTAGAGATTGATAGAGTAGATTTCAATGTAAAAAGACTAGAAGAGGTTTCTCGCAATGACGAAGCCATGCCGAATAACTTGAGAAAACCTTGAATAATTTTGTAAGGACGTTCGATGCAATGGCAATAAAACTCGAAGCCCTGGCGATGAATTTAAAGAAGTTTTGGAACTCGGCTACGTGTAGTACTTTTGCCTAGCAGCTATTTTTGCCATGACGCCATTCTGCATATCTTGTGACAACCTTGAATAATTTTGTAAACAAATGTGATGCATTGGCAATGGTGTTAGCTCAAAGCCCAGGCAATGATTTTAAAAATGTTTTGGAACTCAACTACGTTTAGTATTTATATCAAAAACTACCCCAGCGACTATTTTTTAATTTGATGCAGTAGTTATTCTCCCTTGTGATTAAAAATAGAACTAATTATTCACAGAATTTAATAATTCGCGAAATTGACTGTTCGCGAAATCGCGAAATTTCATAACCAACGAATATTTTCATCCTGTCGGGTAACAATATTTGCTCGTGGGGTGCATAGATATTTTACTATAGTTACATTCTTTTCATTTCCTGTGAGCTTCCAGCCCTGGGAAAATATTGGACCTTAGCAAATTGAAAATGTAATAGTTAATTTGCTTGAAAAACTTGCATAAGTTTGCTGTAGGTTAAACAGAAAATTTGGCAAATAATAGTATTGTGGATGAATAAGTACGTCTATGGTAACAACTTTTCACGTCATTAGCATAAGCGATAATAAATAATAATTGTAATGTGTTTGCAGAGTAAATACGTAGAACAGTGATACAATGACTCCTGACTATACAAATACCAATAGATACAGATCAAATTGAATACAGATTTATGATTATTTAGAAATTTTTTGAATTTGCAACCATTCTTGAGTGAATCCCCCTTGGCTTTTTTGTTGAATATTTAGAGCACTTGTTATCAACTGCCATTATTTTCCTGTAATTCAATCTAGACTTATTTACTATGTTTAAAAGTGAAAGGATTTACTTCTTGCTTTTTTTATAATGCGTGAATTTGCCTTTTATTTTCAAAGTTTAGTTTTAATTGTATTACTCTTATCAGTCATATTTCTAATTGTTCACCTCAATTTAATGATTGACACATTTTATTGAACGCATTTCATTTTGATGTTTGAACCTTAGCATTGAGCCCTGCAGCAAGCTGACTGTAATTAGTTTTGTAGCTAAGCCTTGTTTGAAAAAAAACATTTTGCGTCAGTTGAGCAAGATGAGATAAGATTGGTACAGGTATTTTTAAACTTGTTGGAAAGCAGGCATGACTAATCATTACAACGTTTTTGTGCTCAATATATGCTATGCTTATTTTACACAAACCATAGATAAATCTCATCTGTCTGACAGATAGAATCTATTAAAAAGAATAAATTAGCATAACATGCTGAAATGAAAACGAATCACATCATGGTTGTGAGATGAATCACCGACTCATAGTCATGAGCTTTAGTACTATTGTCATCGTTATCACATCTTGGTTTTTGGAAAGGTTTGGCATTGCATACCTTTAACTTCAATAAGTGACACTAAAAATTATTGGATGAAAACATATTAAGCAGTTTAAAATGCTACTACAAAACGAACAAAAGTAAATTGTTCAAGTTTTCCAGCTCTGAATAAAATGTAAATGATGTGGAGATAGCGTTTTCATACATCAGATTACCGACCGAACTGCTCCGGATTGTTGGAGACAAAACGCGGATGAAAAGCAACTGGACAAATCCAATACCAGTTTATGAGTTAAATTAGCCGTTAGGTTAAGTATTAAGTTGCTGCCAATTTCTATTTGATTCACTTTTTATTCAGTGTTTTATTATTTGGACTATTTGGTTTTGTAACAAAACTAATTTAAAGGAAGATGCTGCAAATGAAACTTGGTAAAAAGTATTTGAAAAAATCTGTCAGTAAAGTTGTTTAATAATACAAAGCCTAGAAACCGCATAAACAAAGGCGTGAATAATGGTAACTGACTCAATTAGTGGGTTATAGTTATTAATTATATATAATTTACCAATTGTTACAAAATAGCTAATGCAGGTCATTGGTGATGAAAACATTGCATTAGTAAAATTAAGGACACATGTGTACCTATAAGTATTAAAATACTAGTATTAAATTGTTTTTGATATTATAGGCAAGCTTTTCTGTATTTACATGTAGTTGATTAAAGACTTTGCATGATTAATACAATGCAGATGAATGGTTCAACTTTTGATATAAAACACTGATGGCTGTGATTTTTCTCAACAGATTCAATAAATCATGAACTAGTAAAAAATGTAGTACTTCATATTATTGACTAATTGTATCAAGGAAAATCATGTCATATTTTAATGTTCCTAAGTTTTTTGTGCTCTATTATTTTGTGTTCAATAATTTTATTTTTATAAAGGTATTAGGCTTTCTTGTATGCCTATAAATATGGATATAAACATTGTTTTTTATTTTATAAAATTGGTATCAGATGCGTTTAGGCTCATGAACTTGAATTATAAGATACCTTGCTACACACTTATGTAGAAACTTTCTATGAAGAGCGTATAAGCGTACACAGCATTTTATAAGCTGAGTAATGCCTTATCTTGAAGATATCTAGCATATACACTTCAAGAACAGCTGTCACAGTGTTTCTATTAAGTTAGTACTACATCCATCTGAAGTTTACTAATTTGAATTGAAATAAAACTTATTTCCTTGTTGTGACACTGTTAGACTGCCAGCAAATGCTAATACTCAACTAGATTTACATAGATTTGCATGCAGACTGAATGCAATTTGAATACTTATAACTTGTACCAGGAACAATTTGAAAGAAAAACAATCGAGTAAAAATTGTGAAACTTAAAATAAAATTATGAGCCTATCCCATAAAGGCTAATCTCATTTTTTATGAAATACCTTCTGTTTTGAGTTTGAGAGTTTGCAACAAAACTTGTAGTTAGAGATTTGATGAATGTCAATTTATGCACAAGTTGTAAGTTATAGTTGATAAACTTTTGGTGAAAATAACCAGTAATTGAGGTAAAATAGCTGCCATGTCTGCTGAGAGGTTTAGATAGTTATCGGATAACCAACTTTATTTTAACCCAAAACTAATTTCTATATGAACATTTTACAGTCATTCATCAAGCTTGTGCGCTAGCACAACAGCAGTGAAACGAAAACATGAATCATTGTCAGTATAGTGATGCATATATTTCCTTAACTCAATAAAAATACAGGTTATCTAATAGAAAAAATTGTTAATGCAGGAAAGAGTTTAAAGCTGGAATGCTCCTCTTGTCACCATCCACGTCCTTCATAAAAATTACACCCTATTATACTGTGTATATAGGTAGATTGTTTTAGAACGCTAGACTTCACCTGTTTCAAAGCAGAGCACTTATAGTAATTATGCTGATGTTTCAAGACTTACTGCATACGTGTAAGATTGGCCGCAAACAAATATACAAAGTAAATTCAATCATCTGGAGAGAAAAAAAGGCAAAGCTCTGTTGCAATTTGAAAAGCCTCCAAAAGAGGTTATAGATACATGCAAATGTTTTTTGAGATCAGCAGAGAATAAGCATACAATATAATGAAAATGAATGCGTATCAATTCTTCCCCAGTTCAACATCACAGAAAGTGTTAAATTCCCAAAGCTAAAAACTACCGTACAAAACACTAACACTATTAATAAATTATCTGTAATATAGTACATGAGACTGTATAAAAAATTGGCACACCTAAAAGTGATTAACTAATAATTTAAAGCTTAGATCATGAAAAACTTTTAAAGATGTAAGATTTAGAAGATTTTAGCAAAGTGATGATTTGATGTATGTATTTTTTCAACTATTTTATAATACGACGTATTTTAAAGACAGCCTAACCTTTAGAAAAAAATCTAGATTTGCTGAATTGCTTATGATAGTAGAAAAATTTATCTGATGATGGAGTGACTCGGTCAGACAGAAGTAAGTCATTACAAGTTTAGTCAGTAAAAAAAGAAAAGCAGAATACGAAATAAAATATTATGTTAGAATGCTTTTTAAAGTTTTTGAATTAAATTTACAAACATTCATATAATTCAGTGATCTAAATATTATATAGTGTAGGTTAATTTCTTGAAATTTTGGTTTCTATTTGTTGTGTCACTGAATGCATAAGTCACGTCCATTAGGAAATAGACTTGCTCATTGGTAATTATGCTTCATATGGAAAGGTAAGAGACTTGCATGCAATACAACCTGAGTGTACTAACAAATTTAGAGTTTTCGAAAAAAATGTTCGCGTTATTGCAAAAATGTTGTCTGTAACATTGACATACAAAATTATTTTCACTATACTACTTATTACCATCATAGTTTCTTAAATCATTCCTACTGATCCAGAGACTATGCTTGACATCTTACAATCTTGAAGTCTTGACTAAAACTTTTTAGTGCAAATATTATCCTCTTCTGTTTGGTGACTGGCTGTTTGACCACAGTTATAGCTTGTTATATTTTGTTAACAGCCACTCAAACAGCATATTATGATCTTAATGTATTAAGAGTTTTAGGTCTAAGTAAAATTGTCTGACTTTTTCTCAGAGGTTTGCAAATAATTGAAAGGGCAAATAAAAAGTCATTGCAGGATACTGACTTTAAACATTTTACTCACTCCTATGCTTATCTGTGAATGCACTGAGACTGTCAGTTTTAGGTACATAGAAATAAGGCGGTGATCAGATTGCTACATGCTTAACAGGGTATGCTTGAAAAGAGATCACGAGATGCAAGTGATCAATCATATTTCATCTACTTGTATATTTATGAGTTTCGTCATATTTCACTTAGTCTAGCAACGTCATGCTGTGACGTATAGCACAATTTTGATGTAAATGGCCTAGAAGATGCCAGACCGTTATAGACAAATACAGATATCACAAAAAGACTGCTTCAACAATTAAATGACTTGCACATCACATAAAGGTTAGGAGCATAACTTTATTGATAGAAGGTTGCTTTGGTTTAAAAAGCATTGAGCTCTTCTGTATTTGAAATGGTGTAAAGGTTTTATTTGCTGAAGTAAAATTTCATCTCAAAATATATTAGAAAAACTTCCAGCATTATTCATGTTATCAAATTATGTTTTGTTTTTAGGCAATCGTTAAAATGGCGATGACTTGTACATGGATGTTTAGACAACACTGGATGAGTTTGACAGCCTTGGTATTGTTTACAGGTAAATATGAACATGCTTTCTCTATCAAATTAGATGTTTCTATTTCAACATGCTTTGAAGATTTTTAGGTTACCCTGTGAAAAGAATTAATGAAAGAAAAATCTATAAATGCAAAAAAGTTTTTTAAAACTGAAACAAAATCAGCAGGCTAAAAAATTTATATTCCAGTTTTGAAATAAATGAAATTTGCTAATTCAATTACGGTGAGAAGTTAAAGTTAACCAGCAAACTTGCGAAGCTTAGAAATTGGGACAATTTATGATCATGTATGCAATCATCTTAATTAACTGTAGTCATCAGTAGTTTAGCTTTGTGGTTGTACAAACGACACAAATTCATTGGCTTAGAATTCTATTCTCTTCTTATCCATGACTATAATATTCTATTTTTCTCTTCAGGCGTCTGCAGTTTGTCAAACGGGTAATGAAATACCTAAAATGATTTCACCAACTTTCAACTAATCAAAAAATGATTGCAATACAATAAACAATGTAGGTTGAAGCTTTACCCTTGCTGGTTAATCATTTAATGTACAAAGTATTGAACTTTACAAATGTCTTAAATAAATCGAAAGGTCAAATATGAATGTTAACTTTTCACATCGTTCTAGTTGCTGTAAGAGGAAAAACTGGATCAACAAGGAACCTAGTCAATAGAAGATTATGTGATCAAACAGAATGCAGCAACATGTGTAGCAATAAAAACTGTGGCACTGGGATCTGCTCCAAAAACACCAGAGGATGTGAATGCACTGAATGTGCAACCAAAAGCTTCCCTCAACAGAGCGGAAATCAAATCCAGTTTGGAGGATTTCAAGGAGGAATAGATAGAGGTAGTCAGTCAAGAGGACAAGGAAATGGCAACAGACAAAGTCCAATAGGAAGGCTGAGTAGTGAAAGACCAAATTCAAAAATGGAAAGTGGTTTTGGTGGTCGTCAAGACAATGGACCAATGGGAAGGCAAAGAAACACAAATTTTGATGGCAATGGAATGAGAAATTGTGATGCAAATTGATGTCTGACAATCTGAAGGGAACTGAGGAACTGTACTTCTGGAACTTGCTCATTGGACAGTGGTAGATGTGAGTGCAATGGTTGTTCAGATGGAGAGAATGGTTTTGGACCAATGGGAGGCCAGAGAGGAAGTCCATTTGGGCAAGGGATGAGAAGAGCAAATCAGCCATGCAATGGAGAAAGATGCTCTATGTTCTGCACCGAGTTTAGAAACTGCTCTTCAGGAAGTTGCCCAGCAGATGGTGGTAGATGTGAGTGCACTGATTGTTTAGATGGAGCAGTTGGTTTTGGATTAATGGGAGGCCAAAGAGGCGAGTCATTCAGACAAGGAATGGAAAGATCCAATCAACCATGCAATGACGATAGTTGCTCAATATTTTGTACTGAACTTAAAAACTGTACCTCAGGAGGATGTCCAGCAGATGGTGGGAGATGTGAATGTAGTGACTGCTCAGATAGTTTTGGTCCAATGGGAAGGGAGATAAATGGACCGTTTGGGCAGGGAATGAGAGAAGCTGACAGGCACTGTGGCGAAGAAAGGTGTTTTAGATTCTGTACAGGCATTAAGAGTTGCACCAGTGGATCATGCCAAGCAGATGGTGGAAGATGTGAGTGCATAGAATGTCCAAACACTAGAACTGGAAATAATATAGACAGAGCAAGATGGAACTTTGGAGGTCGACAGAGAGAACAAAATGGAAGCGGAAATTGGAACAATGCAGACAGGGAGTGCGATCAAAATATGTGTTCTTCCTTCTGCACTGAAAGGCGAGCCTGTGGTGATGGAATATGCCCAGCTAATGGTGGGAGATGTCAGTGCAACAATTGTTAATATCCACTTGATTTTGTTTTTTATTTTTAAGGATGTTACTTAGAATGACGCTTTTGGTTAAAAAGACTTGCTGATATTTTAAACAGCAAAACCTTTTTCTTCATGATTGGTTTTAAAGATGATATCAAATGACAGCTTTCAAATGCACTTTGTAAGTTTTCAAACAATTAGTTTTAAACTAATTATTATAGTAGTTCTGTTTTTTTTTTCTACAACAAGATAGATTGATAACAATCCGACCAAAACTATTGATGCCCATAATATATTTTTAGACAACCATATTTTGAGTGATTGCCATTTTAACATTTACAGAATCTATATAAAGAATATGATCCCATATAAAGTAAATTTTCTCCACTCTGCTTTCATGTTTCATTTTAGCTTTACAAGGCTGAATGCAAAAAAATAGCCAAATTCACAACCAATTATTATCACACTTTGTTCTGCTTTCAACTCATTTTTACTAAAAACTATCTTGTCTCAACTCTCAGCATGTTACATGCATGCACAAACTTATGTATAATTACAGACAAACTACTAGGTAAAATATTGAACAAAGATAACAGTAATTGGCTGTCACAAATTAATAAAAGTTAGTAAGCGATATAGCTTCTGCCCCAGCATAATTTGCTTATTGAACAAATGCTTGCTCTATCAGTCTAATGTTTGTGCAAAGTTGGTAATACTGTAGGGTTGTCTACACTTTATGTGATGACGCAAATGATTACCATAGCAACTGGCAAAAAACACAAAACACAAGGCTATCTATGAGCCAATCATAATGTGAAGTAGTGCAAAAAGTTATATTTTTGTGTAACACAATCCCATATATTGTGGAAGTTAAATTAACCCATTGACAAAAATTTCTCACGTAATCAAATGATTGGCAACTATAAAATGATTTTAGAATAAAGTTTCAATGTAAGATATGTAAAAATTAATTAGACAAAAATACAAACTTTTTAAATATGTGAAGGATGTGAGCCTAAAAAACCCATGGATTTTTTTTCATAATAATTAGTTTAGTATTCCAAAAAAGGCCAAATATGAATGCACATCCAACGTATGTGTGAAAATGTTCTTGCAAGGGTTGATTATGTCTGTGTGTACAAATAAAAGTAGTTTATACTTTTGAACAGCACTGCAACTAATTACAAATCAATAAATGCAGTTCAATGTAACCCTTTGGTGAACCATACTCTCCAGTTTCTCAATTTTCTGAAGTTTTCTAGACTTCCCTAACACAACTTAAACTAACAAGCTTAGTTACCACAGCTTTGCCTTTTTAACCTCATTACACTAAGTAATGGTTAAATACTAAATTAGAAAATATTAAAATCTTAATTTGACACAGGAATATATGCTTTCATTATGAAAAAGTTTGCTAAATGTTTTAATAGGCCTTTCACAATAAAATCAACTAGTATATAAGTAAATGATCAAACCAATTATTAGTGGTGTTAGAGAGAAGGCCACACTGTATGAAACTGTGTTTTTAATTAAGAGTTAGAACCTACCAAATGCTGTCTCTCAAAGTGTTGCCATCTTTTTGTTTCAATCCGCTGCAACCAACTAGTGCAACTGGAACAACTGATTGGCTTTATTAATCAAAAGACTTTCCATCATGATGATTCGTGCTTTATCATTTTAAAGCAATAACAGGACTAATAAGAAGCACAAAGTTTTTCTGAATATACCCAAATAGTTCTTAACGAAAAGGAAAGCCTCTGAATTACAACAATTTTTTTATGGTAACAGGTAAAAAGCAGCATAAATAAGATCAAGATAATAATGGGATTCACAAAACCCATGACGGAAAATCAGTTATTTTTTAAATTTCACAGTGTAAAAACGGCGGTAAAAGTTAAAAAATACTATAAAATAATTTCACATGTATGGGAGTCATGACAATTTTTTTAAATCAATGTTATGAGGTAAAATAGCGAAAAGGTAGGTAGTATACTCGTTTGACTTTTAAGATTCTGCAATACGATTGCATCACTGATACATATAAGCATAATTAAAGCACCAGTTATCATAGCACATTCATTCTGAGTAAGGCCTTTTGTGTAAAAACCAGGTTCAAATTGCAAATCACTTTCTACATGGAATATCGATACTTTTCTGGTACTTGGTAAAAATTTATAGGCAGTTTGTACACAAGTCAAATGAATTACCTGCTGCTTTGTTTTATTGTATTTGCATTTTAGCCTCAAAATTAAATTTAGGAATTTGTTTAATAAGTTTTATTTAATTTGACAGATTGAGTTTTGATAATTGAATGACAGCCTTAAATGAAGCCAATTTTAAGGTGTCCATAGCAAAGTTTTTTATTAAAGAATAAGCCTGAATAACTTGCGTTAGAAAGGGTAAAAATGGTAAAATAATCTTTGAACTTATTGCGATGTAGACATAACCAATTATTACAATGTTCGTTGTTCAATACATGATTTGCTCATTTAATTTTTTTTCATTGAAAAAACTTATTTATTGATCATAATTTAGCAAACAAAAATAAATTGACGAAAAACCTGAAATTGAAAAATATCATCAAGTCATGACAGTGAAATGAATCACCAACTGATAGTGGCACATCAAGATGTTTTTGCCATGCTTGGCAGATCTGGCTCTTCTGAAGATTTTCATAATGCTTGTAAAAATTGATGAAGAAAAAGGAAGTATTTGGAAATGTAACTCTTGGCTACTAAAAACAGAAATTTTAAACACTAAAGTTTAATGTGATTGGTGTAGGGACGGTTTAATAATATGTAAGATCTCCAATCAGATTGTTTAAAAAAGAGTTAAAGAAAGGGCAACCAATCAAATCTAATATTAAGGCTGGTTTTAATATTCTAATTCAGTTTTCTCTTTGGTCACTATTTTATTACTCTGATTGGTTAGTTCTGCAACGAACCTAATGCAAAACACACTGCTACAAAAGATTTCTGTAAAAATAATCAAAATAAGAACTCTCAAGCAAAACAAACGCTAAGAATAACTACTAAATTACACTCATCACAAGAATTAAAGACTACTCAACTACGTAAATTCCGTAAAGCTTGTCAAACAGGCAGTACTACCAGCTATGAAAAACTCATTTAAATCTACTAACCATGCCCAAATTATTTTTGGAAAATTTATTGAGCTGATTAAAACAATTTCTTATTCCCAAAGAAATCTGTGATTATCATTTAAGTGCTTTTATAGATGTGATAAGTTTATACTATGGCATGTTTATACTATGCACTATACACGTATAGTGTTGTTGATAGTTAATTTCCTGGCTGCAACTAAGTCTGCTGTGGTTCAGAAAGTTTTTAAATCTTACAAAAGTCTCGAAAAGTGTATTTTAGAATTTTAACTTTTCATTTTTTGCCAAAATAGACATAACTATACTGGTTCTACCTACATTGAACAAGTAGTGACAATGATCAATATATCTAATACGTCATGACACGCCATGGCAGAGTCATGACACTGTTAACCATCATAAATAACAGCATCAAAAAGTGGAACATTTATAGCAAAACAAAGCTCAGAAAAGAGTCATTACGGGTAGTAAGTGTTTTTTTATCTGCTTACATTTCAGCAGTTTTCATCTCAAACTAGCAATGCTAAAAAAAATCAAGCCGTCAATAGTTTTTGATCTTTAGTTTTTTGTTTTAGTAACCACTGCTGAGAATGCTACAAGGAAACTGTGGTTCGTACGATACCAATAAGATAGAACTTCTTTCAACTTAAACAAAAGTGTTAACAAAGATGAATGACTCAACAATTGATTTACAGCTGTTAACTAGGTAAAATTTTCTATCTTTATGCAAATGATGCAAAAAGTAATAGATTTAAAGCCAGTTTTGTTGCCAGGTTGTGAGATAATAATAATGTCTATAACAGGCTGGCTGTTATAGAAGTTATTACAACAGAACAGAAAAAACAACAGAACATTGCTAGACTAAGTGAAATATTATGACATACGTAAATATACAAGTAAATGAAATGTAATTGATTACTTGTGTCTCATGACCTTCTGTCTTGCATATCTTGTTAAATATGTAGCCATGTGATTACAGCTACATGTATATTATTATTTGTTTAAAACTGACAGAGCATTAGTTCATTCTCACGGTTGACGTACAAGTGAGCATTGATTAATCTCGGTAAACTAGCTATTTTATTATTTAATGTTTCCTCTGTTTACAAACCTTGACATTCTAATTTTTTAAAAATTTTCACTGATAGCTCTTATTTTACTAAAGTTTTATTTTTCTCCTTGAATATCGGTCGAAAAATATAAAAATCCAAACTTCGCTGAGTTAAAGTGTTAAAATTATGATGTTGTTCTTATATATTTGTGTAAAGCTAATCTTGAATATACACAGCAAGTCTTAAGACGGAATTACCAAGATTTTTCATACTAATGACTACCACTAGAAATGAGTTGTAATGAAAACTTCAAGCAGCAATCATTAAACTTTCATGTCTTTAAAAACATAGCAAAAGATTTTACCAGGTTACTAAACTTAATCGAAATAAACTTTTCATAAATTTTGTACTTTTTTAATTTATACATATATTCATTTAATTTAACCCAAATTTTCATCCCATTTAACCCCCTTTTATGTGCAAAGTAGAAAAGAGATGTAATTTACTTATATGATGTTTTCTACTAATCTTCTTAGTATGTTTACTTCAGGGATTAACTTCCTTTGAGAATACGGTTGAGAGAAAAGCCTGTCTTGACAAATTTTCAATTTTTTTGATTTTATCAGATGAATATAAACTCAAGTTAGTAGTAACCTCAAAACAATGAAGGCCAATATTCTTCTGGAGTGGTTTAAGGTAATTTTTGAAAAGTTCAAAAACTAAGTTTGCTGTGTTTGTTTATTTTGAACAACATTCACATCAAATTTAATAAACTTTCCGAAACCTTTCACCAGCCTTATTTGTTTGGAGAATTATAAGTTTATGAAAAACCTATAAGTGTTAGAGCTTTCAACTGTACTCTACATTGAATGTTCTACAAAATTGCAAAATCTTACTGATTGGATTATGACTACATGTAAAAATAAGAAAATTGCAAATCTATGACTCTCTCATAATTTTAATTTATACATTTCCACTTCACGATAATTTACTAAATCCTGCTGCACAGAAAGTTTTATTTTTAAAGCTTTTGTATTTATTATTTACCAAGTCAGCTTATGACGTCTTTCACTGTTTTTTATTTTATCTTCTTAACACAGGCTACTGAGAAAGGTGTTGGTTATCCCAGGTTAGGGGTCCTATGACAAAAGACCATATTAGTCGTAATAACAGTAATAGTAAAAAGCAGAGCAGACATCTTGACATTGAATTAGATATAAGTAGACTGTACGAAAATTTATCAGAAAGTGTTTAACATTTAATATCAGAATGCCAGCTACTTGCAGAAAACAAAAATCTGACAAGACACAGTAGTTTTCTAAAGATTCCGATGACTGTTTGAGCCTAAAATAATAGTCTGCTTAGTCATAACCATCGCTGGTCCATTTTCAGATAAAAATTGTTGTTGTGTTGAGAAGATGCAAAGTTGTGTTAGAACTTTGAACATCAGAAAAGAAAAGAAATAACTTTTTGCCAACTAAACATGACAATTGACGACATAAGCCAAAAGCTGCACCAGATAATCAATTTGTTCTTGTGCCTATTATTTGTTGATCTATGTTGTCAGTATCTATCTATCATGCTTTATGACAAAACATAGATTGAAACATCGGACATAAAAAGCTGAAAAATTAGCAATTGGCTTGTGAATTCCAATAGCCAACTCCAGGCTTAAAAGTGAAACTCATTCCAGTGGTCTTTGCCTTTGGATGCATGAGTGGAGGTGCATCTAGCCTAAAAAAATAAGGAGAATATTGACACTTATGTGAAACTAGCACATATGAAATAGAAAGAAGCACTACAAACTGTATTAGCAGAGAGCAAGATTATCATCAGGAAGATGCTGAGAACCATAACCACAGCACCATACGGAAATACTAAGAAGCCAGCAAACTTTTGTGGCATAAAATGAACATGGCCTGAATGGGCTATATCAAGCAGAATAATAATAATTATAATAACATAAATAATAATGATAATGCTACCAAATAACACTTTGATTCTTAGTTGCACATGTTCTTGTAAAGTTTTTGAATGAATCTTTTTGCTGCAACAACATAGTGTTTACTGTGATTTTTATCTGCTTGCAAAAATAAATGTCTTATATTGCCAAATTTTGCTTTTCTATTATTCTATTTGCACAATGTCCAAGTTACTTTCATTCCTATTTTAGGGATGTTATTCCTAATTGACCCTTATCAAACCAGTGCATAGTAAACTGTCAATCAAGCAGGTACGGTATTTGTTGTAAAATAACTAAATGTGTTTCTCTTTTTTATGAACAAAAATCATAGTTTAGAAATACAGTAGTGTGAGCTTGTTTCATTTGTTCTACTGGCAAGCCTTATTTGATACACCGTGCATTCCTTCAGTTTTGTGAAAATTTGTGCCTTTTAAATCTACTAGATTTTGCTAACAGACTGACAGCTTTCGAAATGAAGAACTCAAGTTGTTTTTAATTTGGTTTACTAATCTCTAAGTGTTACTCACTTAATGACAGGGAACTGTTCAGTTTCCATGCTGGCAAGTTTTAGTTCTGGCATTGCTAAAAATTTAGACACTAAGAGTTTGTGATAATTTTGCATTTCCAGGAATAATCTCATTATTATAGAAAGGCCATTTTAGTTAAGTATATAGTGCAGAGCTTAAACATGTGTGTTGCACTGTACAAAATCGGAGCACTGTAAATACCTAAGTATAATCCAGGCAACAATGTTTTTTTTTATAATCAGCACGATAAAGGACTAATGGTTGGTTACAGCAAACCGAAACATGAATAGTTTGTGTTTAAAGAGAGGGATAGGTCAATAATCAAAATGTAGGTCAATAAGTAAAATTATTAGGCCCACATCAATTTCGGAAAGCTGTAATAACGTTCTTCCATCCAGTTTTTTTGTCGTAGCCTCTCACGAAAAAACTGAGCTGAGACATAATAATGATTGACTCTTTGATATCTTTTGATATTTATGAGACTTTTCTTTTGTTTAAATAAAGTTGAAAGTATGCACTATCAATCCTTTCAGCAAAATTTCAATTTGGACAACTTCACAAAAAATTAGATTCATTTTTTGGCCTGTACTCATGGTTCATAGATACAGATAATTGTATGCGGTGTTTATCTTTACTGCTTCATGGAAAAGAAGAATCTTTCCACAATATTAAAAATTATAAACTCTTTCAATTGTTAATAAATCTGCTTTAAAATGTTTAAGTCATTTTGCAAAGTATTTTGATTGAATTTTTCTGTTAGTCAGTCTATGTCAAATATGGACAATTTTTCTGAAAGACTACTTGGATGAAATTAAAAAAAACTCTGCTTATCAGCTTTTAAACAAACATCTACCAAGTAGAAAGAGCTTTGGTGATCGACCAACTATGTTAGTAGGAAATTACTAGTATATAGAAAGTTCATAATGTGCCTCAAGGCGTATTTACAGTATCTGAAGCACCCATGTGTGTAGCCATGTGCACTAATGTGAATGCGATTAGATGAATATGCACTACTAAGTAATACGTACATAAATCCTATGCTACAAGTTTATTACTTTCTAGCTGAGTGATTCGCTAAGGCAAAGCAAACGTCTTGTGTCTTTGCGAATCACCAACAATGGTTTGCTTATAAATAAGGGTTTCAGTACAATAATTATAACTATTTATTTGGTACTAGGTCTGACTTAAATTAGCCGTTTAGCAACCTCAATCCGCCTCAAGCCTACAATTAATACTGAGAACCCTTTAAATAAATGCATAGCAAATTATCTTTATTATTAGCATTACTAAAAATAAATGAGAATCAGTTGGGTCAAGTTTTAAAAAATAGAAAAGGAACTCAATTCAGTGTGACCTATCGAAACTTTTTTGTAAAGCTAGGAATTGTTTAACGATCCTGTTCAGTACAGGAAATGTGGCTATTTTCAAACTTTGAAAAGCTTCTTCCTTACATATATTGTAAGTAAAAGCTTCAGGAAAACCCATATAATAATGGGCTATGCGTCGACAGCTTTTTAAAATGCAAAAGATGACTTAGTTTGCTAGCTAGACAACTATATCAGGTTATGGCATTGATTCAACTTTAGGTAGCAGTGAGATCAGTTACAAAATAATCTAGTTAGCGCATAACTATGAACCAAAGAAAGTTTATTAAACTATATTTTAGTCTGAAAATAATAAATTAATGAGATAACATTTTGTTTACAATGACTATCTATTAAAAATGTACAACTGAAGCAGCAAGGAAATTTTTAGTAAAAAAAAGGTCAGCTACAATATATTTCTCATCTTCCGAATAAGTGATTATAATTTAAATGTATGAAAAAATTATTCATCGAAGTTAAAAATAGTTGAGCCAAATTTAGTCAACCACCAAGATATTAGCAGCTAAACATAGGCTCTTAAAAGAAGTACATTCATGTTTCATTTCAATTGCTGAAAATGATGCAATGCAACTGAATGAATCATATCCTTTTGTAAGAGATAAAAATACTCACAAGCCATAATATCTATATAAGAAGTTGTTAAAGCGCCAAGCTTGCTAACAGACTAAATATGATTAATGACCTATTTAAACAGACGATATTGGCTGGTGAGCATTTCATAAAAGTTCACTGTTGCTAAGCAATTAATAGAAAGTTTAATTTTAGTTCATGGAAGTTATAACAGTGTTTTATGGCTATGTTTTGTATAAGTACTTATAAAATATCAGTTGCCATGAGATCATCGCTCTTATTCATGATTCATTAGAATTGGTTCCGATTTTATCAATAAAATTCTATCATCACCTACAGTGCTCATGAAACCTTGATGAGTTTTGCAATGCTTTATAGACTTTTAGCTAATAGAGAATGAAGGCTGTAGGACATGAAAATGTTGATTCAAGCAATCTTGTTTTTCAAACATGAATTTGAGATTGAGTGGTATCGAAGCAATAAATAATAAATTTATAAAGGCCTGAATGTTGTAATATACTCTCTATGAAAAACAAAAACTGTCACTTGCTTAGTGGTTGAGTTAACATTTGATTCAAATCGAGAAATATTATTCCCATCACTAAAAACAAGTCTTAAAGTTACACAAAAGTAGTCACAGGTTTATAGGTGCAAGAATATACATCACTTGGTACAAACTCATACCACAGTATATTCTTGCACACCAAAATATAAATAGTAAACTAAAAGAATTATATAAACATTTTTTTGCAGCCAAAATTTCAGAGATTTCACAAAAAAAACAATTTTTGACAAAGTTTTACAGAGTTACTAAAATTAGCATTACACCATTCAATCATACTTTACTTGTCTTTGGCAAACCATAGCTATTATATTTCCGGTTTTTCTAAATTTACAATGAGACGCTGGCAATACCTTTAAGATGAAATGAGGTAATTTTTATAATGTAATCCGGTCTTCCAGCCATAAAAAAGGAAATGGCTGATATTCCTGAATTTCTTGTAGTTACCCACTTTAGCCGCAAGAGTTTTGGTTGTCTCTTTCTAGCCTTCAAGTGTAGTATGAACTTTCTAAAACGCGGTATCAATGTGAAAATACAGGCTTATTTTTGTTTAGCGCTATACCTCTATATATTGAACAATATACAATTTAATCCAAGGAAGTTATCATTATGTGTAAACGCAATAGAAAACAGCTGGTCTGAGACACGTTCTCAACCTTTGTCTTTTTGTTATGTTCTATTGTTATCAAAATATTTTCACAGAACTTTCCATTTTTGGGTGAATAGAGTTTGGTGTTCTTATTTATGTTTAAATAATGAAGCGCTATTCTTACTATATGAAAATCAGTGCTAGTAAAGAGACATTGCCAGCATACAACTCAGCATAAAACATATACAGTTATAATCACAAATTGAATTTAGGTCATAAACTACTTTCAACTGTATTATTTCATTATTATTATTACATTAATAGTTGTGATTAAATAGTGATCAAAGATATTCTGCATTCACGTCCAAGATTCTGTTTTTATACAGCAAAACAATTTCACAGTGCCAGACCTTGCACGTTAATTTGTTATTAACCTGAGAAAAATGTATGACAATTCTATTATAATTGTAATTACCAGTTTCAAACTACTTGTGTGATACAAATAAATAGTAATATTATGTATCGTGTGTAAGAATACCATAGCTATAATACTGTTATAGTTGAACTTTTTTTAAATTAGAGTTTTTCCCAATATTGTCTTTTTACACGGCTACTTATTAAAATCCAAAACTGCATGACACTGTGAGATGATATTGGTTGTGTAGATAGCACATTCATATTATGTTATAGGTTTTGTTTGCTCAAAGAGCATAATATTTTAAGCATGGTTATTTTCACACTCAAAATATATGCATATTTAAATTACAACTTATTTAACAAGTACTTTATTTTGAAATATACTTAGCTACGTAAATGCCCTGCGTTGTCAGAGTAATTGAAAAGTCTATCAACAGAAAACTTACTTTTTTCACATATGTGACATTTACCATTTGAATTTTTAAGCTTCATATCATGAGAAAAGTATTTTTTGAGGTTCAAATACAATAAGAAAAATAATAAACAATGGGTTCATGGAATTCTGCATATAAAAGGGTTTAATGTTCCAACAGAAGCTCATTGTAATCAAAAGTTTGATGGATGTTACTCGATACTGGTATCAACGAAAAAAAAAGTGATATCGCACTGTCTTTATCTGATACTTTGTCTGAATATACTGGAAGAGAATGTTGAGTGTCTGGTCTTATCTACATGTGTGTAGGATATTTCTTAGTATAAGTAATAATTTTGTTCACATAAATAGTACATGTATTTACATTTTACATGTTTAATGTAACCGCAAATAAAAGTGTATTTTAGATGATCCATTTGAAATGGAAATTTACATTTGAAAATTACAAATAAAAAATAGGTAATGAGTGATAGGGAACAAAGGACTTAAAAAAAAATTCTAAAAGATAAAAATAGTAAAATGTAATATTAATTCATAATAGTAAGTGCATATTTAGCTTATACAATCGCAGTAAGGATCTGCTTATATGTACGAGTGTTGGTGATGATTAGAACAGCTTAGCCTAGTACATGTAGTTATGCATGTTTATTTTCCACTGCAGGTCTCGGTATTTTCACATCTCCAATATCATCTTTTCAAACCACCAAGCAGAAATCACCAGTGACAGCCAAATCAACTACCAATGTTCTTGACCTCAGCTTATAGACTATGACCTCAGTCATCGACAACCAAAATTCAGGCCACCTAGCCTCTGTATCTCTGCCAGTCTGTATATCAAAATTCTACAAGATCTTCACATTGTCATGTTTTATCAATGGATCATTTAGACAGCAAAACTAATTCTTATTTTTCATATATCCATGGTACCCATGGATTCGAAAAAAATAAGAAATGGTTTCCTCCTGCTCAGCTTTTCAAGCCACGCAGTCGTGAATCATCCATCACCTAGACAACAGTCTGCGAGGCAATGAGAGACACTGAGTCAGAACAGTACACAGGATATAAAGCATCAGCTGGTAAAAAAGTAATTGAAATAGACTGTTTATAATTTCAAAAGCTAATCTATCAAGTTTGTTTGACTTCGCACAGATATAAATTTGACAGTCATGCACTAGTGTTTGATAGACTGACAAGCTAACAATGTTAATGTGGTTCTAACAGAGACAAGCATGTGTGCAAGTCTTATTATGTTATGTGGAATTCAGCAATGAATCAGTTTCACTCAGAAACATAACCAGAGACAGCTTGTTGTTGCAGATGAAACTTTAAAATTCTTCGAGTTTTAACATATTTGCATAATTGAAAAGGCCAAATATCTTGAAGCAAAAACAGGTAATTAAAACTTTTCAGAGAATTTGCACAAAATTTTTTCTTATTGATAGTAGAGACTTGAAAAAAAAACAAAAAAATGAGAATCTATCAAAATTCATCTGATTCTAACTCTTATTACACTGTTTTGTCAAAAATAAACGATTACTTGATGGGAGCTATTTTATAGCTCCTTTGTATTACGTAGTCAACTACAATACCAAGGGACTTATTCGTAGCTTCAAGTCTTTGGTTGGCATTTAATGTAGAGTTACACATAATTTGAGCAGAAAACGCAATATTTTATTTTTATGTTTCGAGCAACAAGATTGGAAGAATTAACCATATATACTTTTCTTTGCCTCCCATTTGAATATCCCACACTTTGTGATATTTCAGCCTTGTTTGTAAAAGGTCCAATTTTCTAAATTTTGCTGGAATCTTTAAAAAAGTTTTATTTTATATAAGTTAACATGTTTTATTGTGCTAATGTGTTTTTGTCTAATTAATATTCTGCAAATGTTGCAGTTACTTGCGCCATGTATAGCAGATTTTACAAAACAACTAGAATGTGCTTGATGTTTTACGGAACTATGTGCAAAAGTATGTGAAGGCACGTGTGCACATGTGTGTGATTATGAACGCATGTGAATATTTGCAAACGCTTACATTTGTGGGTGCTTAGGAATATCAGATCATGGCTGTTGATTTGACAACTAAAAACTCTCAATAAGTGAACTGTTAACTCTTAAGTCATTTGGCAGCAGCTTTGGCCTATGATTCAGAGCATTTCTACAAGCATTATGTGCTGGTGTAAGTTTCCTTGGCAACCATTATTGCTTCTCATGTTGATAAAGTATTTTACATCTATCACCAAGACACAAGATTGGGGTACAGATAAACTAAGCGTTTTTCAGTTTTCGTTTTCGACTTGAAGCTTTATAAGGTCACCATTTTGTCACTTTGTTAGGAGCCTCAAATAAATAATAGGATTGAACCACATTGTAACTATTTATTACTTTTATAGTTGTAAAATCTACATGTATGTGCAGTTTTCAAGCATCTTTCATTAAAACACATGGAAATTTTCAATTCACATTTAGTGAAAAATATTTGGTAATTTTGAACAATCCTTCAGCATCCAATAGTCTCATTATTCCGATTTTCTTTTATTTCATTAAACCTCATACTTGTGATCTCCATCATCAGTATCACCATCTCATCCAATAAAACTGACTATAGTAGTCATTGATTGTGTAGTGTTACAGTCAATTATGACTTATCATCAATTATCACAGTTATTGAGCATCAGAATAAAAATTAATGTAACAATAATCATTATTATTAGTATTACTATTATTATAATAACAATAATAATAACCATGTACATGTATAGCAGACTTGACCAAACAACTAAAATATGCTCGATGTTTTTTGAAGCTACGTGCTAAAGCATGTGAAGGCATGTGCGCACATGTGTGTGGTTATGAGCGCATGTGAATCTTTGCAAATGCTTACATTTGTCTGTGTTTAGGAATACTAGGCCATGGCTGTTAATTTGATGTTTAAAAAGTATCAATAAGTGAACTGTTAACTGCTAAGTAATTTGGCTTCAGGTGTGGCCTATGATTCAGAGCTTTCTACTAATATTATGCGTTGATGCAAATTACCTTAAAACCATTAATGCTTCTCATGCTGAAAAACTATTTTACATTTATAACCATGACACAAGATTGGGCTACAGATAAACCAAGTTTTTCTATTTTAAACTTGAAGCTTCATAAGGTCAACTTTCTGTCACTTTACTAAGAGCCTCAAATACATTTTAGGATTTGTTCATATTGTAATCATTTATGAGTTTTACAGCTGTATAATCCATGCACAGTTTTTTAACATCTTCCATTAAAGCGAATTAAAAATTTTTGTCCACATTTAGTGAAAAGCATTTGGTAATTTTGAACAATCCTTCAGCGTCCAATAGTCTGGTTATTTCTGGTTTATTCTTATTTAATTAAATCTTCTACTTGTGGTCTCTATCATCAGTGTTACCATCTCATCCAATAAAACTTATTATAGTAGTCGTCGATTATGTAGTGTTACGATCAATTATGCTTGTCATCACAGTTATTGAACATCAGATTTAAGATTAATTTGACAGTAATGATTATTAGAAGTAGTACTATTATTATAATAACAATAATAATACTAAGACTACCCAGCCATCATCAAATGTGTCAAAGACAACACAAATCGTTTTATAACACGTTGTTCCATCATCATATCTATATTGTTAGATTCATAAATAAACGCAAAATCTTGATAGACATTCAATCTGTTCAAACTTTTTTATTCAATAATAATGCTAGGCTAATATTATTCTAGATCAAAATATTTTTAGGTAGGCATATTTTAACCTATACCAGTTGTTCAGAAAACAGGTCAAGTTTTTTGAACTAATAAATTGGGAATTTTTGAGAAGTTAATTGTTACTAAGGCTCCCGTCTTTCAAAATCTGAAAAAGTTTTCATTCCTGTTCTAATGGGTCTTATATCTTAAATTTTAAATCTGAATTTTCAGTTTTTTTCCGAAATGATTTTAGAGTTGGCAAACAATTGGTTACAAGCATTTTGTTAAATTAAGTTTTGTAAATTTAAATTTAGCACTTTTTTTGGATTTACACAAAATATCAATTTTTACACTAATTTAAATTATGATAACCTTGTGTTTTTTGTTTTTTAATGGTTGCCCTGGTGAATCATTTGCAGCTTTATATAGTTTGTAGACAATTATATCATATCCCCATTTTCCCAACTCTCCAGACTGATAGGGCAAGCATTTTTGGCCAGCATTTTCCAATTAGGCAGAAATTATATTGCTCACTAACTTTTATCAATTTATGAGAGGCAGTTATTGTTGGTTTCATCCAATATTTAACCTTCAACTTAATTCAATATTTCAACCATAGACAGCCTTGTGTTTTGTGTTTCTTGCCAGTTGCTCTAGTAATCATTTGCGGCACAACATTTAGTGTAGAAAACTTTACAATATCACCAACTTTACACAAACCTTAGACTGATAGAGCAAGCATTTGTTCAATAAGCAATGTATGCTGGGGCAGAAGCTATATCGCCTGCTAACTTTTATTAATTTGTGATAGCCAATTATTGTTATCTTTGTTTAATATTTTACCTAGTAGTTTGTCTGTAATTATACATAAGTTTGTGTATGCATATACCCTGCTGAGTGTTTGGACAATAGTAGTTTTTAAAGAAAGGGGATGTGAATGCAGAAAAAAATTTGACGATGCAATGGCTGTAAGTTTGGCTAATTATTTATTTGCATTCAACCCTATAAAAGTAAAATGAAACACCAAAACTAAGTTTATCAAATTTCATTTGTACAAACATATTCTTGGTATAGATTTTAAAAACTGCAACATGCAAATTGACTAAAGCTGTGTGAGTAAAATATGGTTGTGAGTTTGGCTGGTTATTTATTTGCATTCAAGGTTGTAAAGTTGAAATGAAACACCAAATCTGGGTTAATAAAATTTCATTTTGTAGTGTATCATATTATTTATATACATGTAGAGTTTGTGAACTGAAATATGCAAATCAATTAAAATATGGCTGTGTAAAAATGTATTATAAGCATTGATCATTTTGGTCAGATTGTGATCAATATATATTGTTGTAGGATAAAAACAGTAAGACTATAAGTAGTTCGAAACTGATTAATTGAAAATTTACAAAAATGCATTTGAAAGCTGCAATTCTAGTTCATTTTTGAAGCAATCAAGGAGCAAAAAACAGTTTTTCTGTTTGAAATATCAGAAGATCTCTTCAACCAAAAGATTCATTCTAGGTAACAAATTTAGAAATAAAAAAACAAAATCAAGTAGATATTAACAATTGTTACACTGACATCTCCCACCATCAGCTGGGCATGTTCCGCTACTACAAGCTCTCCTTTCAGTGCAGAAGGAAGAACACATAACTCGATCGCACCCTCTGTCTGCATTGTTCCAATCTCTGCTTCCATCTTGCCCTCTCTGTTGACTTCCAAAGTTCCATCTTGCTCTATCTTTATCACTTCCAGTTCCGGTGTTTGGACATTCCAGGCATTCACATCTTCCACCATCTGCTAGACATGATCCACTGGTGCAGTTCTTAATTCCTGTACAGAATCTAGAACACATTTCTTCGTCACACCCCCTATCAGCTCTTCCCATCCCTTGTCCAAATAGTCCATTTCTCTCCCTTCCCATTGGACCAAAACCATCTGAGCAATCACTACATTCACATCTTCCACCATCTGCTGGACAAACTCCTGAGGTACAGTTTCTAAGCTCAGTGCAAATTATTGAGCATCTTTCACCATTGCATGGTTGAATGGATCTTCCCATTCCTCGTCTGATTGACACGCCTCTTTGGCCTCCCATTAATCCAAAACCGCTTTCTCCATCTGAACAACCATTGCACTCACATTTCGCACCATCTGCTGGGCAACTTCCTGAAGAGCAGTTTCTAAACTCGGTGCAGAACATAGAGCATCTTTCTCCATCGCATCGCTGGTTTTCTCTTCTCATCCCTTGCCCAAATGGACCTCCTCTTTGACCTCCCATTCGTCCAAAACCATCCTGTCCATCTGGACAACCATTGCACTCACATCTCCCACCATCTGCTGGGCAACTTCCTGAAGAGCAGTTTCTAAACTCGGTGCAGAACATAGAGCATCTTTCTCCATTGCATCGCTGGTTTTCTCTTCTCATCCCTTGCCCAAATGGACCTTCTCTTTGACTTCCCATTGGTCCAAAACCATCCTGTCCATCTGAACAACCATTGCACTCACATCTACCAGTGTCCATTGAACAAGTTCCAGAAGTGCAGTTCCTTAGGTCACTGCAGATTGTATGGCATCGATCAGCATCACAACTTCTCATTCCACTGCCATCGAAATTTGTGTTTCTTTGCCTTCCCATTGGTCCATTGCCTTGGCTACCACCAAAGCCACCTTCCACTCTTGAGTTTGGTCTTCCATTTTGCCTTCCCATTGGACCTTGCCCGTTGCCATCTCCTTGTCTTCTTGATTGACTTCCTTCATTCATTCTTCCTTGAAATCCCCCAAACTGGTTTTGACCTCCTCTTTGTTGAGCAAAGCTATCGGCATCACATTCGGAGCATTCACATCCTCCGGTATTTTCGGAGCAGACTCCAGTTCCGCAGTTTTTATTGCTACACATGTTAGTGCATTCTGTTTGATCACACAATCTTCTATTAATTAAGTTCCTTGTTGATCCAGTTTCTCCTCTTACAGCAACTAAAACAATGTGAGAGGTTAGCAGTCATGTTTTAGCTCTTCATTAAGTTAAGACATCTGTAAAATTTAATACTTAGTGGATCAAATGTCTAACCAGCAAATTTAAGGCTTCAATCTACATGATTAATTGCAATGCAGTAATGCATAATTTGACTAGTTAAAAGCTGTTTAAATCATTTTAGGCCTTTTATTACCTGTTTGACAAACTGTAAATTGCCTGGAGATAAAAATGGATTATCAGAGTCATTGATAATGAAATAATAAAGTTCTAAGCCATTGAACCTTGTTTTCCTTTTATAACCAGAACTAGCTAAACCACTGATGGCCACATTTAGCTAGGAAGATTGCACGCATGATGATAAGTTTTCCCAAATTTTAGGCTTTGCTAGTTTGCTGGATAATTTTGACTTCTCGTTGTATATGAATTAGCAAAAACTATTTATTTCAAAAGTTGATTCTAAATCTTTAGCCAGCTGAATTGGTTTCACAGTTTTAAAGCTTTTTTACATTTATAGATTTTTCTTGTGTTTAATTCTTTATTCAGAGTAACCTAATAAATCATCCAAGCATATTGAAATACAAGCAGCTATTTTGATAAAGAAAACCTGTTCATATTTACCTGTAAGTAATACCAAGGCTGCCAAACCAATCCAGTGCTGTCTAGACATATATGAACAAGCCATCACTGCTTCAACAATTGCCTAAAAACAAAACATAATGCGATAACATAAATAATACTGAAAGTTCTTCTAACATACCATGCAATGAAATTTCACTTCAGTAATTAAAAGCTTTACTCTGGTCCAAACGCAAAATGGCTCAATGCTTTTTAAACCAAGACAACCTTCTGTCAAAGAAGTCATGCCACTAACCTATATTTGATGGGCAAGTTATCTAAATGCTGAAACAATCTTCTTGTGAGAGCAGTATGTGTCTATAAATGTCTAGAATCTGTGAGGTCTTTTATATCTAAATTTTGTAATACGTCACAGCATGACGTTGCTAGACTAAGCCAAATATGATGAAACTTATAAATATACAAGTAAATGAAATATGATTGATTACTTGCATCTCATGATCTCCTGTCAATCATATCCTGTTAAGCATGTAGCAATCTGATCACCACCATATTTCTATGTACTTAAAATTGACAGTCTCACTGCTTTTACAGATAAGCATAGGAGTAGGTAAATTGTTTAAAGTCGGTACTCCAGTATGCCTTATTGTTTAACATTTTAATCATTTGAAAACCTCTGACGAAGAACGCCCAACAAAAAAGAAGTCAAACAAGTTAATACCTAAAAGCTCTTAATATTTTAAGATATGTATTTTTGATTGCGTAGCTTTTATCAGGATATAAAAAAGCTTCAACTGTGGCGAAACAGCCAGGCACTGAACCAAACAATAGTAATATGTGCACTAAAGAAGCTTATTCAAGATGGTATGAAACGGTGTATAATGTCTGGATCAGTAAGCATAATTCAACAAAATATCATGATAATAAGTGGTAAATTAACACACATTTGATTTGTCAACATTATAGACAATATTCTTGCACAAAAGTATAAAGTACTTTCTTCGAAAACTCTAAATTTATTACTATGCTCGAGTTGTATTGCATGCAGGTCATTTACCTTTGCATAAAAAAACATAATTGCCGATGAGAATGTCTATTTTAATACTGCACCATACTAACAACTCTTTTTTCGCTTTTTTGAGCATTATGTATGCATTCAGCGACACAACAAATAGATACCAAAATTCAAAAAAGTTACATATACATGTATAATACGTAGATCACTAAATTTGATGAAAGTTTGTGAATTTAAATTGAAAATTATGCATACTGTGTAACTAATATTTCACTTCGTATTGAGCTTTTATTTTTGTACTGACTGCATTTGTATTTTTTTGCTTTTGTCTGTCTGAGTCACTCAAACATCAGATAATCTTTTCTACTATCTTAAGCAATTCAGCAAATCTAGATTTTTAATTTTTTTCTAAAGGTTATGCTGTTTTTACAATGTGTCATGACATAAACTTATTAAAAATACATAGAGCCACTCATCACTTTGCTAAAAACTGCTGAGTCTTACATCTCTGAAAGCTTTTCATGCTCTAAGCTCTAAATTATTGGCTAATTACTTTTAGGTACATTTACTTTTTCAGAGAGTCTTATATACTATATCACAGATCATTTAGTAATTGTTTTGGTGTTTTGTACGGTAGTTTTTGGCTTAGTTAGTTTAACACATTTTTGTGATGTCTAGTGTTAGGGTATTTACATGTATATGCATTCATTTTAATTATACTGTATGCTTATTCTCTGTTATTGCTTATTGAGATAAGCCTCCTTGGGATGGGCTCGTATTTTTTATTACAAGTTTCCTGATTTTTCAATTGATGGTTTTTCTGTCAAATGGTTCCTGGTACAAATTACAAACTTTCCATTTTGCTTTCAGCCATCACACAAATCTGTGGAAATTTATTGGATTATTAGCATTTTCTGGCAGTCTGACAGTGTCACAATAAAGAAATAAGTTCGATTTCAATTCAGTTTTGATCATCTTCAAATGCATGTACCGCTAACCTAATAGAAACATTTTGACAGCTGTTTTCACGGTGTCTATGCTGAAAATAGTTTAGATTTGGCATTTTTTAACTTATTAGATTTGGCGTACACCCATACCAACTTTATAAACTGGTTCCTTAAATTTTTATGACAGAGCTTCTGATTGGATTTGTCCAGATACTCTTCATCTGGGTTTTTCTGACAATGCGGAGTACTTAAGTTGGTAATCGGATGTATCTAACTCCACGTTCTTTACATTCTATTTAAGATTGGGAAACTTGAGAAATTGGATTTTGTGTGTTTTGGAATATCATTTCAAACAGCTTAATCTATGGTCATCGGAATAATTTTCTTTGTTACTAAGTGAGATTAAAGGAATGCATCGACGAGCCTTTCAGAAAAGCAGGATGTGATAAGCATAACAAAAGTATTAAGGCTCGTGACTATCAATTAGTGATTCGCCTCCCAGTCGGGACTTGATTTGTTTTAATTCCAGAATTTTATGCTAATTGATTCTTCGCAATATGTTCTGTTGAACATTTAGAATTTCTCTATGATTTGCTTAAAAGTAAGCAGAGCATATAATGAATAAAACAAGTTTTATTAAATGGTTAAACCTGTTTTGCAACAATTATAAAGATATCTGCACCAATTTTATCTTATAAAAGTTAACTAAAACAGAAAATGTTTTGTGCAAGACACAGCTATCAAACAACTTAAAGCCAGCTTGCTGCAACACTCAATATAGCAGCTTCAAAGCACAAACTTTTAGTAAAGCTACATGTAAGTGAAACATGTCAACCAGTAATTAATTTATGTAAAAAAATAGAAATAAGAATTACAAGAATAAGACGAATACCACTTAGATAAACTTTGAAACTGAAAAACAAAAGAGGCAAAATAAAGCAAAGCATTTGGTAAATATTTTGACTTCTAAACATATTAGATATATTAGATTGAATAGCAGGAAAATAATGGCAGTATAAAAAAGTGCTTTAAAAACTTAGATAAAAAGCCAAATGATGATTCGCCTAAGAATGATTGCAAGTTCTAGCCATTTTTAAAGAGTCATGAATCATTAATCCCTTTAATCTTTATAGCTATTGGAATTTGTATAGGCAGAAGTCATTGTATCATTGTTCTATATATTTACTCTGCAAACACATTAAAATTATGGTGCTGGTACCGGCTAGCACGGCCGATGTGGTTTTGTAAGCATGACTTGCTTTCATCAGTTTCTAGTTGATTAGAATGTGGAGTGTTCAATAACCACCTTGTATAATACAGAGGTCATTATTAAATACTGAACACAGCTAAAGCAAGGCAACATTTTTCATTGATCACATTATAGTGTCAACAATAGAAATGCTTGCTCTTATTTAGCAGTAAAAATGTTTCTTTTAGTTTCAAGGATGTACTGTAGCGTATATTTTAAATACTCTACCTCAGGTTACTGTCATAATCTCAATAGTGTAACCAATACTGGCAGATTCTTGTTGCATTAGCTGGATGTCGTTAATCTTAAAGGTTGACTTGCAACAAAGTTCACATTACAGTTATTTAGTATCAAAAGATTCACCATGTTTTATTCTGCTGTGTTGTAGGTACAAAATATGTGGAAATGTGATTACAAGCTTTTAAAAGCTCAGAAATGAACAGTTAATCGCCGCCATCAATAAGCCGCCGTAGATTGGAAGCAGTTTATTTATCTGACTTAGTCAATCAATTTGGTTATTTCTTTGACACGTGATGTTCTCACATGAATTGAAAGGCCAAAAAAAGGCTCAATATAAAACTTCTCGTAGTGCTAGTTTAAGACAAACACTTCGGGTTTTACCGAAGAGCCCTTACCAAACATAGATGCTCGCTAATTTACAGTTTTGTTTCAGCTTGATCTAATTTTCTAGTCGTAATCTGATCATGTGACCCGTACTTCCTGCCAAACAGCGCAAACATTTTTTGCAGCATTTTTCTACTACTGCAGGTGACCAACGAGCTTGTCATGTTTATCATCAAATGATATGCACTCATTCAAGCTAAGGTTAAAAAACTAATCAAACTTTTATGGTAGGTTTTGAGATATCAGTGCTCAAATGACAGCATTACAATGATGATGAAATAGACGCGTAAGATCAATAGACATGGCTTTATTGGATGCTTGAAGTAGATTTGTGAAAATATTTCGACGATTGAGGTTGCATGAAAGTGTAAACAGAAGCCATCTTGTTTAATTACATCACATTTGAGCCGCTTTGAAAAGAGATTCTAATCTACGGCAGTTTTATTTTAGCAGCGATGAACAGTTTGTTTTTAGTTTTTAAGAGCCTTTAATCACATTTCCAAATATTTTGCCCCTTCAACACAGCAGAGTAAGACATGGTGAATGTTTTGATATGAAATAACTGTAATGTGAATTTTGGTTCAATTCAATATTTAATGATGTTCAAAGTTGTTACCATTAACTTATTGTTCCACGATTTTATCGTTTGCCAGTTTGCCACTATGTACCAAGTTTGCTATTTACCTTATTGCAAACTCATGCAATTTTTTAGAAAGAATATGACTATTAATATATGTTTTACATTGCCCAAGATCCAATACTTTTGCTTGGCTAGGAGCTCACAAAATATTAAAAGAACATTAACTGCACTAAAATAGCCATGCACTGCATCGGTAAATATTGTTCTTAGGTAGGGATATGTCGCCAAAGGGTCACAGCTAAAGCGCGCTATACATAGTCTCGTAAGGGATTATGATGCAATAAAGTCGGATGTTTCTGATACTTTCGTAAGTTTTTTGCAAAAAAAATCTGATATGCTAGGGCTGACATGCTCAAAAGTTTTGCATGCGTCTGTTTATCTCCCTACACTAGTGTGTAACTCAGACTCATTGACCGTGTGAATAATCATTCATACTTGTGAAAAAGCAAGGTCAAATTAATTAGGTTAAGGTAGATAGTCCTCAGTACAGTAAAGTAAACTTGTAATGAAGAAGTTCAATGGAACCTCTAGTCACCTAAATGCATCAATTTAACATTGATTGCATTTCTTGACAGAGTGAATTTATTGATCATTTCAAAGTGCAAACTTATGCGTCTACTCTTGTGCATAATACTTACAATATTTGTCTTTCTGTGAATAAAAGTTTTAATCACCAACAATTATATACAACTTTTGCTAACGATTTCAACTATTTATCTATATATTTATTCTCTATCACATGTGCATCTTTTCATTTTTACTCAATGAATGGTATCTGCAATATTAATATCTGTATTAATATCTGTATTGCCATATCTGTAACCAACTTATGAAGCTTTTTGGGCAGCATACAAATGTTTTGGTTTTGACTCTCTGATATACAGGGTTTCAATGATGTAAAAAAATGTGGAGTTTCTTCATTCTAAAACATAAAAGTGAAAAATTGAAACAGGTCGGACGCCATTTTGCTTCGAAAAATTTGTACGGAGCCATTTGCAGGAAAGCTGCTATTCATCCTAGCAGAAATGCTCAGTGTGGATAAATTTGAATTAATAATACTTAGTTAAGCTCTCTACCTTAGAAATAGAAAATTAGCACACTTATCAATCTACTATGCAGGTATATTCTAGCTATTATTGCCAAATGTAATGGCAGATCATCGAGATCAGGGCCGGCAGCCATGACCCTACCAAGTCTCTTTATCACAGCAAGAGAATTGGTTGTAAGTTAGACAGATCGGCACATCGAGCTGGCTAACAGAGAACTGGCAAGTCGAGACCGCAGAAGAGGGCAGAGCCTATCAAGAGATTAGGCTATTTATGGAGCTTTATGATAAGGAAAAGGCAGAAATGGTGGCAGTCTCCTTGCATATTGGCAATCATATGCACACATTTACTTCATGTACTCGTACATATATAGCACAAATATATATTGATATCGTTGATCTACTCATAATATTCAATTATGTGGATAGTAAAGGGAACTGGCAGTTGCCTCTACACAACGATAGGCTGTTCATATACCAATGATGAGATAATTACTGGTTTATTTATTTTACTTTCTTGTTCATTAGATAAGTAAGCCTTCCAATTCTACAGATGTTCACTGCATTGGTGCTAACCTTTCCCTCGGCCTAATTCATCTGGCATTAACAAAGTTTTTTATTGAAAGCAATTTTCATTTTTACAACCTTTTAAGTAACAACTTCGTAACATGTAGTTAGTTCCATTGCCCTTTTGTAATATAGAGATCAATATTAATATTGTTAATAAAAAATGAATTTTGGTTAGGTATCCTGGCGGAGGTAGTGCAGCAAACGCTTGACGTGTGAATTGAATAGTAATGGTGATCCAAAAGAGTGTCTGCTTTAATAAGTTCTTTTCCGCGGTATACGCGGATAGTTTTTAGAAAAATTGATAAAGTGCAACTCCGAATTGTTGAAACGGTAGGGTGCAAATTTGCAAACAAAGGCCAACTCTGAATCAATTTACAGCATAAAAACAATGTTGCACTTGGCTTCTTCTGCTATATCAGTTATGACCAACTCAAAGGTTTTTTGGTGTCTGCACATTTACAATGAATTGATGAAGACAGGCTAAAATGAATTTCATCAAGAAAAACTTGTGTAAGTGTTGAAAGTTATAAAAATTAAAATGCCTCACAAAATCTATGCTAATAGATAAATTTTTAGCCCCAGCTAACTAGTGACTTGAAAAATCAGCATTCAGCTTAAAACTCCAATAGGTCAGATACGGCAAAACGTCAGAAGAGTTGAAAGAGTCAAAGTTGAAGAGAGATAGATAGCATGTTTCAGTACAGCCATTTAGATGTATTTAGGCTTTTATTTAAGATGTTTATGTTTAATTTGGCATATAGGTTTGTTATCAAACATTCTATCAAAGAAAATTTAAACTATTTTCTATTAAACTCGGTTTCTACTTAGAAGTTAGCTGTCTTACGTATCAGTTCTAATATGATAAGTTAAACAGTTTTGGGTATTTCTCTTTCCATAAGTCAAGGATTGAAATTTAGTTATTTGACAGCTTTTTCACTTGTCAACTACGTCTTTTGTCTTATATAATTACAGAAGCGTTGCTGTTTGCCAAATATATTTAATGTCTGGTATAATTATAGAAGCGTTACTGTTTGCCAAGTATGATGCATGTCCTAAATAATCACAGAAGTGGGACAACTGGCTAAATATATTTGACATAGCAAAATACAGCTAGGCCCAGCTTGGCCTAGCTGTAAGAAAAACCATCCTGTGAAAGATTGAACAAAGTTGAAAGTATGCAATGTGAAATTTCTCAAAGAAACTAGATGCATCCTGAGGTCTAAATTTAAGTAGATGATTCATCTTACAGTCATGACTTTTTATGCTCTTCACATTGATTTTTTTTACTTGATTTTGATGAGCTGTTAACTTTCCTCAATATTAGTAATTGATTGTGCTTTCTTTGCCATAAGTTTCAGTCAATTTGCACCATTTTTCCTGTTTTAATGCTAACAAGTAAGCACTTCTCTATTGTGCAAAACTTCACCATAAAACTTTAAAAACAAATTCACTCAATGTCACCGCTCAAATGTTTAGGTTCAAGCTTTTGAATCAATTAAAACTTATTACCACCACATCTTACATTTTTACTTATTGCTGTTGAGATACAAAGTAAAATAAAGCTAAAGATAATGAAAAATGACATAATACTATCCACTGGCTGTGTTAAAAATATGAATGTTGCACGGAGGTTTTGATTGGCGACTTGAACTTATTTGTGCAATCAGTGTTGTTAAAATATCACTCCATTCAAAATGAGGTTGCTATGGTAACTAGTGATTTTCTGTGAAGCAATAAATAAGGGATGACATAACCACGTGACTCAAGCGTCATAGCTTTAATTTTAGGGAAACAGAGCAGTCACTACTAGCATGTGAAATTATTTCTGAAAAGTTTTAAACTCTTTTATCAGTTTGTTAATGTTACAACTAGAAACCAAAATGACCTGTCAGCAATAAACGTACCAAGACCATAACACTGTTTATACTGATTCATTGAATAGATTGCATGTGCATGTACATTTGTGCAACTGAGCTCAACCATCTTATGGAAAAACCTTTATACTGTTGAGGACCTCTTACAATGTATCTCCTGAACTCCCCATTAAACTTAGTTGCTAAAATTAACTACTGTGTATGAGATGATAAATATTTTAAGTATTTGCTGATAAGTAATAGAAAAATGATTTTTGAAAACGCTTTGAAAACTATTGAATTTCTTAGATAACTTTAGACAGAAAAATCTAAAAGTCTGACATTGTGAATTCATGTTTAACAATAGATTAGATAGACTAGCAGATCCACCTGAGAAAAATTGTCACTACCAACTGTTTCTATATATGTAATTATTCATCATTAATCCCTTTTAACATAAATAAATTTGAACTTGTGCAGTTAAATGTCATAATATCATTGTTCTATATATTAACTCTGTAAACACATAAAAAGCAAGTGACTGGTACTAGCTAGTACAGTGAATCTAAATCTGTAAACATGACTCACTTTGATCAGGTGCTGATTGATTAAAACTTTGAGTCTTCAATAACCACATCGTGTAGTGTTTGGGTTATTATTAAATCTATAATTGACATTTTTATATTTCTGAAGGGATTACTGTATTGCAACAAATGTTACCCAACTTTTATAAAGATTAAGCAATCACTCTCACTGATCAAATTTATAAAGATCGCATAGGAAGCGCTATCTCTAAAGAGTTATCAAACCAATTTTATTTGGTTATAGCGGGTAATTTTCCATTCTTCACTGAAAAGTAATCATTCACGAGGTATTTTATGACTTTGCTGTAAAAGTTTTAGTACCAATACTATTATTAGTACTGTTATTTATATTCCGATGTTACATAAGAATCTGATATGTACTTCTGCCATTGAACTAATACTTATAAGTCAGGGTAGACTGTGTCTTCCAGACAATATTCATTGTCCTGGGCAGTGCTCCTTTTTGCACTATAACAAATATCCTCACCTTTTAATTTGTAAACTTGTATGTAAATACAAGAACTCCAGTAACTGTATGTATTGAATTTGCTTTCAGTTTCAATCTTCAGATTAGTTCTACTACCAAATATCATACCTTGTCAGCTTATTTGCTCATTTCTTACTAAAAAGTTACCAATGATGGATATGTCAATAATTGTTGCATATGAGTTCAGGCTTATGACTGCAATGATATCACGCCTCCCAAACTCAACCTTTTCATTCGGTGTAAATTTTGATGCTCCAAAACATCTTGAATTTCTCATTCTCTATCATTGGCTCAGTTTAATGCTGATAACGATTTTGACTGCTCTGTAATCCAAGGTAGTTACATAGTCTTAGGGCATGAAGGAAACCGTGCAGCCATAGCTCTTTTTTTATTATCTCTCGAGCTAGTTTCTGACACTCACTGACTTTATGCTTCACTGTTTAGGTTAAAACTTCACACATTTAGCACTTTATACTGCTATGCACTTTCATTAATTTCACCTTGTAGTTTTTAACTGAGAGTGCCTTAACTCTGTGACAGGGATGATGCAACTCATGCAAATCAATCCGAAAGAAGACTATAGAAAAGAATGATTATTCTAGCAAGAGATTATCTGCCACACACGAGAATGTGCAAAACCAGATATTATCATCAACTATCTGTAGGTGCAACAAAGAGAAAATATATGTACATGTATGATTTCAACTGAGATTAGTTCGTTTGCCAAAAGGGCAATTAGTTATAATAATATATTTTTGCCATGTTTGATCAGGTAACCGTAACTCTTGGCAATGAAAGCAGAATCAGAGCATAAGGAAATCTTTCCTCATTCCTTGCTTAATAGCCATTAAGGTTAAAAGAAAGGCTAATTACTATTTCTCATCTAAAAAGCTTACGGAGAAACATCAAGGGCTTGACCAAAGGGTTTGAGAGACGTGAATGTCTAAATAAATTAGTTTATGTTATCAATCAACAAGTCTGTTGCCTATTCATGAACATGCGCATCTTTAGTACCTTTGTTCTATCGGTTTGAAATAGTACATGTCTTATGCAAAAACTAAAGAGCATGTTAGCACACAATGTCTTACTTTTTATTAAGGTGCCCCTATTTAGATACAGTTTGCCTGAATTTTAGTTGCAGCATTTAAGAAAAAGCTAATTTTAATAGGTATTTTAACCTTTTTTGCTGTAGAAAAATATAAAACAATTAGCAATTGCTGGCTTTAGAGCACGGAAGAAAAATACATTAATGGGAATAGTAAGATTATTCAAAGAGGTGATCTTACTTTCTATGTACCGCCAGTAGTTGCTGACGGCAACGCAAAAGTTTAGCGCTGCTCAAATTTGGCGAAATGCACCATACAGGTGAAGGTCAGAATTATTAAGACGACATGGCAAACAAACATTTTTATGCGGTTTTTAGTGATGCGGTTTTATGTGAACGAAAGCCACCAAGCTTAACGTTGCAAGCAATTTGCTGCGCAATATTACCACCAAGCTCTTGCAATCAAAATGGGAACCAGGCTTTAGTTTTGAGAAATATTAAAGGAGATCTCAAAATTAAATCAAAATTTATATATTCTGAAGATTTTAGTTGGAAAGGTAACTCTACACAAATTATAAAAACTTGTAGTTTTCTATCTGTTACTTTTGAGATTTTCATATTTTCTAAGTTGTTCTCTTAACAAATGCTTAGAGCAGCCAGGAATAAAACAGTGTTGCAGTAGCTCATTTTTAGTATCAGCTGCGTAAACCTTTAAAGAGAGTTGCAGATCTTACAGAGTAGTAATCAGCAATTTGCTCATCATGAGCTACATTTTTTATTCATAAATGGACACTGCCATTAAAGTGTAGAAGTCTATTTTAGGCAGCATCTTCAGACGCTTCAAACAGATATTCTCAAAGCGTATAACAAACATTTTCAAATGCAAAAGGGTTCTCCTCGATGTCCTATTGAGTTTTAAAATTGACATTAAAGCTTCGTTCAAAAGTTGTTTCACATTTAATTCTCATTTATTTGATTACGGTGTCGTATGATTATCAGTAGGCATAAATGATGATACATTTTGGGTAATTTAGTTAATATAAGTTAGGAACCACTTTGAAAGTGAAGCTACATAAACAAAGACCTTTTACAAAAAAATTGTTAAAGCTAGCTCATTGACAGGTCGGATGTTTTAAAATTTGTTATCGATTTGAGAACTTCCATGCTAATAATTTGCAGCTGCTCATGTGTAAATTGTTTTACATTATCCCAATTTGGTAAAAAACTTCGATACTGATAGTGCTAGCATTTATTCATTAAACAGTTTATAAAAAATAGGCTTTGGCTGCAAAGGTTTTGTTTGTAGCACCTGTAAGGAAGTGTCAATTACCAATATTTGTTTCCTATATTTTTCTGCTAAACTTTTTTGCATAACTAAGAATGGTTGTCTACTACAAATCTAAGACTACCATCAACTATTCTGCAGAACTAAGAATTGTTGCAAGTAAATATGCTGAGAGTTGAGACAGTCATTGTTCAGTTTAAAAAAAGTGAAAGCAAAGAACAGCGTGAGAATTATAATATGTTATATATTACATTTTATATTACATTGCTATATTACATTAAATCATTTAAATTGAAAGTTAAACATGTAAATTTGCCATTCATGATTTTATCTATTAAACATTGACAGATATCTTAACAGAATTGAGAAGCTAGACATAAATTTTAACATCCCAAAATGTTACAGTTGCTGTAAGAGGAGAAATAGGCTCAACAAGAAACCTTGTCGATAGCAGATCATGTGATCAAACAGAATGCAGCAACACATGTAGTAACAAAAACTGTGTTGGAGGCATCTGCTCTAAAAACACTGGAGGGTGTGAATGTAATGAATGCCAAACTGGTAGCTTTAGCCAGCAAAGAGGAGGCCTAAACCAGTTTAGAGAATGGCAAGAAAGAAAAGGTGGGGGACATCAATCAAGGAGACGAGGAAATGACGACAGACAATGTCAAATGGGATGGTAAAGCAGAGACAAAATTCAAAAGATTGCCACAGATTTTAATTATCATGCCTTTCTCTGCTTTAACTTTTTTTAACTGAACAATGACTGCCTCAACTCTCAGCATATCTAGTTGCAACCAGTCTTAGATCTTCACAAAAGTCTAGCAGAAACATATAGGAAACAAATATTGGTAATTGACTCTTCCTTATAGGTGTTACAAACAAAACCTTTGCAGCCAAAGCCAAAACCATTCAATGAAATAAATGCTAGCTCTAACAATGTCATAGTTTTGTACAAAATTGAGATACTGTAAATCGATTTACACACAAGATGCTGCAAATAATTAGCATGGAAGTTCACAAGACCACAAATTTTAAATCTCCAACCTGTCAATGAGCTACAAACTTTAACGTTTTTTCTATAATGTCCTTCTTCATGTGGTTTCACTTTCAAACTTGTTACTATTTTATACTAACTCATTTAATAAAAGAATGTCATTTTTATTCCCACTAATAACCAAATCAAAAAACTGAAAATTGAATGTAAAGCACTTTTCGAACGAATTTTTAATATCAGTTTTAAAACTCTATAGGACATTGATGAGAACCCTCTTTTATTTGTGAATGTTTGTTATACGCTTTGAAAATGCCTGTTTGAAGTGTCTGAAAATGCTTGAAAATAAACTTCTACATCTCAATGGCAATGCCTACTTATGAATCACAAAGTGTAGTTTAAAATAAGCAAAGTGCTGAATACTACTCCGTAAGTTTTGCTACTCTCTCAAGGCTTCACACAACTGATACTAAAATGAGCTATTGCAGTCTTGTTTCATGCCTGATTGCTCCACGCATTTGTTAAGAGAAAAACTTAGAAAATGTGAAACTCTCCAAGTAACAGATAGAAAACTGCAAGTTGTTATAATTTGTGTAGACTGGCTTTTCAAACTCAAATCCTCAAAATATATAAATTTTGATTTAGTTTTGACATATTCCTTAATATTTCTCAAAACTAACATAAAGAGTAAGATCACCTCTTTGAATAACCTTACTGTTCCCATTAGTGTATTTTTATTTCGTGTTCTAAAACTAGCAGTTGCAAACTTTTTTATATTTTCGGTACAGCAAAAACGGTAAAATACTTATTAAGATTAGCTATTTCCTAAATGGTACAACTAAAATTCAAGCAAACACTATCTAGTTTATGGGCCCCTTAATAAAATGTAAGACATTGTGTGCTAACGCGCTTTTTATTTTTCGCGTAAGACCTGTATTATTTCAAACTACTAAAACAAATATTACCAAAGATGCGCATGTTCATGAATAAGCAGCCGACTTGTTGATTGATAACATCAACTAATTTATTTAAACACTCACGTCTCTGAAACCCTTTGGTCAAGCCATTGATGTTCATATGTAAACTTATTGGGTGGGAAATAGTAATTAGCCTTTCCTTTAACCTACCTTAATGGCTATTATTAAGCAAGGAAGGAGGAAAGATTTCCTTGCACTATGATTCTGCTTTTATTGTTGACAGTTACAGTTACCTGATCAAACATGGCAAAAATATATTATTATAATTAATTGCCCTTTTAAAGATAAACTACTCTCAGTTGAAATCTTATATAAATATTTTCTTGTTGCTGTGCCTACAGATGGTTGAGGATCATATTTGGTTTTGCACATTGTCGTTGTATGACAAATATTCTTTTGCTAGGGTAATCATTTTTCCATAGTCCCCTTTCGGATTGAGTTGCATGATTTGCATCATCCCTCTCACGGTGCTTAGACACTTTCAATTGGTAACTGCAAAGTAAAGTCAATGAAATAGCATAACAGTCAGATGTGTTAGATGTGTGAAGTTATAAACTAAGCAGTGAAGCATACAGTCAGTGAGTGTCAGAAGCTAGCTCGAGAGAGAGCATAAAAAAGAGCTATGGTTATGTGGTTTCCTTCATGCCCTAGGACTATGTAACCACATTGGATTACAGAGCAGTAAAAATGCTACGAGCCCTGAACTGAGCCAATGATAGAGAATGAAAAAGTCAAGATCTTTAGAGACATCAAAATTTCCAGCGAATGAAAACTTGGAGATTGGGAGGCGTGATATCATTGTAGTCAAAAAGCTGAACTCATACGTAACAATTATTGACATAACAGTCATTGGTAACTTTTTTTGTGAGAAATGAGCAAATAAGCTGATAAGGTATGAGATTTGGCAGTAGAACTAATCTGAAAATAGAAACTAAAAGCAAATTCAATACATACAGTTACTGGATTTCTTGTATTTACATACAGAATTAAAAATTAGAAAGTGAGGATATTGGTTATAGTGCAACAAGGAGCACTGCCCAGGACAATGAATACACACTGAAAAACACTGTGTACCCTGACCTATAAGTATTAGTTCAATGGCAGAAGTACCTACCAGCTTTTTATGTGACATCAAAATATAAATAGTAGTACTAATAATAGTATTGATACTAAAACTTCCACAACAGTTATAAAAAACTTCGTTAATGATAATCTTTTGTGAGGAGTGTAAAATTACCAGCTATAACCAAGGAAATTTTGTTTGATACTTTTTGAGAGAGAGGGTTTTCTTTGCAATCTTTATAAATGTGATCAGAGAGAGCAGTTGCTTAATTTCCACAAAAGTTGGATAACAATTGTTGTGGCATGGTAATCCCTTCAGAAATATAAAAATGTCATTTATAGATTTAATAATAACCCAAGCACTACACAATGTGGTTATTGAAGACTCAAAGTTTAAATCAATAAACCCCTGATCAAAGTGAGTCATGTTTACAGATTTAGATCCACTGTGCTAGCCGGTACCATTCACATGCTTTTTATGTACAGAGGTAATATTTAGAACGATGATATTATGACTTTTAACTGTACAAGTTTAAATTTGTTTGAAGTAAAGTGATTAATAATGAATAATTATGTAGAAATAAATAGAATTGGCAATTTATTTTAGATGAGTCACTGTTTGGCTTATCAGCAAGTTTCCTTAGCTTTGTCTAATAAGGGTATTGATAAACATAAATTCACAATGTCAAACTTTTAGGATTCCCTTTCCAAAGTTATCTAAAAAGTTCAGAAACTTACACAATTTTTCAAACATTCTTTCTATAACATTTATCACTGAATACGTGAAATGTGGACCATTTATATAATATTTACTATAAGCTTAAGTTATGTAATAATTGCTATTGCTCATATATTATTACAAAGTTTACACTAAAAGGGTGGATGATAGCTGACCTTCACAAACAAGCTCCAAATATCTTCAATGCCTTTATTTACTGCTGAAAATTTCTTTTTAATAGATTGTTTTATTATTCATTAGGCCTATACAGCTTCAAACATTTCCCAGCCTTAATAAAATAAGGGACAGTTTTTAACGTTCAGATGACCATAGGTCTCATAATTTCTCTAAGAACAAAAGTACTTGTTCCTCAACTTTTAGCTATCTGTGCTTTTCCACAACTTCATTCTAACTTCTAAATTCTCTTCCAGCATCAACATTCAAATTTATGGTAAATTTTAATCTTAAAAGTAATGCAGCTATTAAAAAGGACAAATATCAATGCCATTATTTCTCTCCTTTGTTGATATAATTCTTAAACAACAAAGCACTATTTCGTAACAAAATAATAAAACAATTGAATATTTTTAAGTTTGCATGAACACTCAGTAGCATGAATATACACGCGGTCTTAAATATTCAGTTTACAAAGTAGTGATTTTGCTAAATATGCTCAGCCGAGAGTTTAAGAGAAAGAGAGCTTCAACAATGTAAATCTGTTTTTATTCGGAGGTTTAGCTCAGTTGTGTGAATAAACATGGCAATCTGCTTTTTGAATCAGTATAAACAGTGGTCTCAAATTGGTAAGCACTTTAGTAGCAAGTCAGTTTGCTTTCTAAATTTAACATTGTAAAAAGTTAGAAAAAAGTATAAAACTTCCTTGAAATAATTTCTCACGCTAGTAGTGACGATCACTTTTTTTAAAATTAAAGTCATGACGAAAGGCAGGTTGCATAACTCCTTCAACTCACGTGCTTATGCATCCATTTAATTATTGTTTCACAAAAAATCACTTGTTACCATAGCAACCTCATTTGAATAGAGCGATGTTTTATAGCAAAACTGATGGCACAAACAAGTTTAAATCGTTAACTACTGCCTCCATATAATATTCTTTGTTTTCTCGTACTCAGTTATCAATTATCCATTATCCATAATTTTCTTGTGCTCAACTATCAGTTTTATGTCTGATTTGTATGCAGATCAGTTAGCTGTTGCTTAGCTTTAATATACATGTACCTGAATTTCAGCAGCAAAACATTGAAATGTAGGATACTGTGTAATAGGTTGCATTTGATTCCACATTGTGACGTTAGCTATTAGAGCTTAAAGTTTCATTTTGATGTTTGTATGAAATAAAGGTGTTTCTTTAGTTGCTTTATGAAAGCAAAGATGGCGCAAACTTAATGAAGCTTATTGTAAAGTAAGCACAATCAATTATTTAACACTTTACTTAGTCAACCCATTTTTTTGTTTTATTTAAACTTCCAAATTGGCAGGTCCTCGAAGCCAAGTAAAATGAAAAATCAATGAGATGAGCATAAAAAGGTCATGACAGCGAGATGAATCCCTGACTGATATTTAGACATCAGGATGCTTTTGTCGTGATTAGCTTATCTAGTTTCTCTGAGAAGCTTCACATTGCATACTTTCAACTTTGCTCACTTTGTCACTGCATTGTTTCCCTTTGAAGCTGGGCTGGACTATATTTTGCTATCACAAATATATTTGGTCAGCTGTCACACTTCTGTCATTATATAGGACGTACAACATACTTGGCAAACAGTAATGCTGCTATAACTATTTATGACATAAAACATATTTGGTTAGCAGCAAAACTTTTTTACTGTATAAGACATATAACTTACTTAGCAAGCAGTAACACTTATGTAAGTATATAGGAAATAAAATATATTTGGCTTGCAATAACACTTCCGTAGTTATATCGGACACACAACATACTTGGCAAACAGCAATGCTTCTGTAAATATATAGGACAAAGGGCGTAGATGATAAGCAATAAAGCCTTCAAATAGCTAAATTTCAATCCACGACCTATGAGAACAAGAATCCACAAAAGAGATAATTATGTTTAAAATTGTTTCTGAATTACCATGTTATAATTGATATGAAAGACATTTAATTACTGAGTAGAAACCAAGCTTATTAAAACATAGCTTAAATTAACTTTTGTAGATTGTACAAAAAAAACATATATACAAACTTAAATACATGTATAAACACCTGAAAATAAAAGCTTAAATACATCAAAATGACTGTAATGAAACATGCTGCCTATTTCTCTTCCACTCTGAAATTTTGCCCTATCTGACTTATTAGAGTTTTTAGCTGAATGCTGACTTTCAACAGTGTCAAGTTAGCTAGGCCTAAATATTTATTCATTAGCATTGATTTAGCAAGGTATGTAAAACTTTAAAATTTTCAATACATACAAAACTTTTCTGGATGAAATTTATTTTAGCATGTCTTCCTTGATTGATTGCAATTATGCGGACACGAAAAAAGCTCAGGATTTGCTTTGACAAATATAGGACAATATGGCAAGTGTTACTTTGTTTCCATGGTTCAAATGAATTCGAGTTGGTCTCTGCCAGCAAACTTGCACTTTACCGTTTATTCCGAGTTACACTTTAATGATATTTCGAAAGCTAACGATCTACTTCAAACACTTCAAAACCAAAATTGTTAAAACAGACTTGCTTTTGGGTCACAAACACTTTCTAACTCATTTTTAATTAATTAATTTTTTTATTTTTAATTAAAGCATTAGCTGCGCTACCTCAGTCAGAATGCTCGAACAGCATTATTTATTATTAACGATAATAATATCTCTCTATATCGCAAAAGAACAACAGAATTTACGAAAAGAATGCTAAAAGGTTATTACTTTAAAGGTCGAAGAATCAACAATTGCTTTTGGTGAAAAAAATTTTCATGCTAGATGTATTAAGCTTAGGAAGATGCTGGCTCCGGTGCATTAAAAATCTTCACAATTGGTAAGTTTAGTTACTTAATGAATAAGTACAATAAAGAAAAAGATAATTATCTCATCACTGTTCTATGAGTAGCCTCTCATTGTACAGAGGTAACTGCTGGTTCCCTTTACTCTCCACAAGAATAAATGCTCCTAGTTTATCAACAATATAAATATATTCTTGCACTATATAGGTACAACTGCATGAAGTCAACGTATGCATACAAATAATGACATGCAGAGAGATTGCCGCTATCTCTGCCTTTCCCTTCTCGTCAGATTCTGGTATAGCCAACTTATCCGATAGGCTTCGCTGTTTTCCGTGGTCTTGGTTTGCTGGTTCTTTTTTAGCCAGTTTTGTGTTGGCTTTTTGTTGGCTTGGTTTCCAAACTATTTTACTTTCGGTTTTGGATGGATGAAAAAATTGTAAACAGAGACTCAAACATAATTATGTTTGCTAGTGAAATTCTTCAGCATTGGGCCTCAGATATTCCTGATAACTATACTTTTGTATTAAAGTATGGAGGTCTGCATATTTGGGCAAACTGCATAATAAAAACATTTCTCTTTTGCAGCCAGTTTCACTAAACTAAAAAAATGAAACATAGCCGAAAAATTACAATTTCTATCATTGCTCAGTCATTTATGTGGCTGAGGAACACTTGCCTCCCTCCCCTCTGTTTGTTGAAAGTAGTAGCATGTTCAGCTTTTTTAGCAAAACGCTTTCACACAAATTTTGGAAAACAAAATTCAAGCCAGTCTGTTTGGATTTTCCACGTATATGTTTTAGAATAGAACAAACTCTAAATACATTCAAGGCATTGAAACCAATGAAGCATTGAAAAGCATATAAGAGAAGCAAAACCAAAACACTTGTTGGGGCTCTAAAAATATCGTCAAGTCGGTTATAGATATGGCTAAACGATATAGTAGATACTATTCGTTAGGTAAAAAAGGAGATGAAAATGTGGTAGACAATAAATACTTAGACAAATAGTTGAAATTGCTAGCAAAGCTTTTATACAATTATTGAAAATTAAGACATCTAGCTACAGAAAAAAAGCCTTGGTAAGTATTAGGCATTTTAGTAGATGCATAAGTTTTCACTCTAAAATGATCAATAAATTCACTCCGTCAAAAACTGCAATCAATCTTAACTTGATCCATTCAATTGACTAGAAGTTCCTTTTTACTTATTTATTGCAAATTTAATTTACTGTGCTGAGCATCAGCTACTTTAACTTAAATAACTTGGCCCTGCTTTTTCACAAGTATTAGTGATTATTTACCCGGTCAATGAGTCTGAGTTACAGACTAGTGTCTGAGATAAACAGACACATGCAACATTTTTGAGCATATCAACACTAGTGTATCATATTGTTTTTGCAAAAAGCTTACAGAAGTATCAGAAACATCAAACTTTATTGTAACATTATTCCTTATTGCAAACTTTAATTACTGTGCTTTACCTGTGACCCTTTGGCTGCATCTCACCCCTTCTTAACAATGTTTACTCATGCAGTACATGGCTATTTTAGTACTTGATAACAATATTCACCAATTTAGAGCCTAAATATTCTACTATAGTTAACGTTTTTTTGATGCCATGTGAGCTTCCAGCCAAGCAAAAATATTGGACCTTAGCGAATTGAAAATTTAATAGTTAAATTGTTTCAAAAACTCACATAGGTTTGCAATAAAGTAAATAGAAAACTTGGCAAACAATAGCAGCAAGGATAAATAAGCAGATCTATGTTAACAACTTTGAACATAAACGATAATCAATAATACTAATTTTAATGTGTCTGCAGAGTAAATATGTGGAACAATAATACAATGACTCCTGAGTATACAAATAAAAATGGATACATATCAAAGCAATTACTGATTTATGATTATTTAGAAATTGTTGGAATTTTTAATCATTCTTAAATGAATCCCCCCTTGGCTTTTTAGTTGAACATTGAAAGCACTTGCTATCAACTGCCCTTATTTTCCTGCTATTCAATCTAACATTATCTACTAGGTTTAAAAATGAAATGATTCACTTCCTGCTTTTCTTTATAATGTGTGAACATGCTTTTCAGTTTTAAAGTTTAATTAAGTTTTATTTGTATTACTCTTATCAATCTTATTTATATTTATTTACCTCAATTTAATGATTGACACATTTCATTTTGATATTTGAGCTGTAGCATTGAGCCCTGCAGCAAGCTGACTTTAACTAGTTATATAGCAAAGCCTTGTTTGAAAACACGTTTTGCTTTAGTTGAGCGAGATGAGGTAAGATTGGTACATATAACTTTAAACTTGTTGCTAAACAGGCATGACTAATCATTACAACGTTTTTGCAGTCAATATATGCTATGCTTTTTTTACGCAAACCATAGATAAATCCCATCTGCCTGACAAAATCTATCAAAAAGAATAAATTAGCATAACATGCTGAAATAAAAACAAATCAAGTCATGGGTGTGAGATGAATCACCAACTGATAGTTACGAGCTTTAATACTTTTGTCATCCTTATCACATCTTGGTTTTCAAAAAGGTTTGGCATTACATACCTTTAACTTCAATAAGTGACACTGAAAATTATTTGATAAAAAAATATTAAGCAATTTTAAATGCTGCTACAAAACAAACAAAAGTAAATTGTTCAAGTTTTCCCGATCTGAATGAAATGTAAATCCTGTGGAGAGAGCGTCTTCATGCATCAGATTACCGACTAAAGTGCTCCGGATCGTTGAAGACAGAGCACGGATGAAAAGCAACTGGACAACTCCAATAACGATTTCTGTCATAGGAGTTAAATTAACCGTTCGGTTAAGTATTAATTTGCTGCCAATCTCCATTTGATTCAATTTTTATTCAGTAGTTTTTTTTGGACTATTTGATTTTGTTATAAAATAATGTAAGAAAATACACTGCAAATAAAAGTTGGTAAAAAGTATTTGAAAAAATATTTCAATAAAATTGTTTAATAATACAAAACCTAGAAACCACACAAACGAGAGAGTAAATAATGGTAACTGACTCAATTAGTGAGTTATAGATACATGTAGTACATGTAACTAGATATGATTTGACAATTTTAGGCATGCAAGAAGTATTACATCTCAAGCCCATCCAGTTAATTTACAAATTCAGTTGATGAAAGACAGTTAATTAAAAAGCTGCAAGCTGATGATCAAGTGACTGGTCTAGCTTAGTCAACTTGTTTGCTGTATTCCGACATTCACTCTGCATATTGCTCACTTAATGCATCTTTAGCTACCCCCAACTTTGATTGATGAAAATTTAAAAACATATTTGTGTCTTATTAGCAGTGAAATAACTAAAGCAGGTCATATGCAATAGAAACATTGCATTTGTAAGGTTTAAGGACATAAATGTTACTATCAGTACTAAATACTAGTATTAAGATGTTTGTGATATCATAGGCAAGCTTTTCTATATTTAATTGAATAAAGACTTTGCTTGATAAATGTTATGCAGATGAATGGTTGAACTTTTGATATAAAATGCTAATGACTGAAATTCTTTTCCAACATATTCGATAAATCATAAACTAGTGGAAAATATAGTACTTCTTATGAATGACTTATCTGTATCAAGGAAAATCAGGACATCTTTTTTATGCTCCCAAATTTTGTGTGCTCTATTATTTTGTGTTTAATTATTATATTTTTAAAAAATCATTAGTCTTTTTTGTATGCCTATATTTGTGAATATAAATATTTGGTTTTTTTATTTCATAAAATTTGCATCATATTAGGCTCATGAACTTGATTTATAAAATACCTTGCAACAAACTGATGTAGAAACTTTTTTATAAATACGGTATGAGCGTACACATCATCTTATGAGCGTACACATCATCTTATGAGCATACACATCATCTTATGAGTGTACACATCATCTTATGAGCATACACATCATCTTATGAGTGTACACATCATCTTATGAGCTTACGCATCATCTTATGAGTGTACACATCATCTTATGAGCTTACGCATCATCTTATGAGTGTACACATCATCTTTTGAGCTTACGCATCATCTTATGAGCGTAAACATCATCTGATGAGCTTACGCATCGTCTTATGAACGTACACATCATCTTATGAGCGTACACATCATCTTATGAGTGTACACATCATCTTATGAGCATACACATCATCTTATGAGTGTACACATCATCTTATGAGCTTACGCATCATCTTATGAGTGTACACATCATCTTATGAGCTTACGCATCATCTTATGAGTGTACACATCATCTTATGAGCGTACACATCATCTTATGAGTGTACACATCATCTTATGAGCGTACACATCATCTTTTGAGCTTACGCATCATCTTATGAGCGTAAACATCATCTGATGAGCGTACACATCGTCTTATGAGTGTACCCATCATTTTATAAGCTAATCATAGACATATTTTTAAGATTTCCGGCATATACACTTCAAAAACAGGTGTCACAGTGTTTCTATTAAGTTAGTAGTACATCCATCCAAGGATTACCAATTTGATTTGAAGTAAAATCTATTTCCTTGTTGTGACAATGTAAGACTGCCAGCAAATGCTAATACTCAGATAAATGTACATAGATATTCATGGAACCTGAATGCAATTTGAAAACTTATAACTTGTACCAGGAACAACTTGACAAAAAACAGTCGAGTAAAAATTATGAAACTTAATAGGGAAAATTATGAGCCAATCCCATAGAGGCTGATCTCATTTTTTAGAAAACTTCTTATTGTGTTTGAGAGTTTGCAACAAAACTTGTAGTTATAAATTTGATGAATGTCAATTTATGCACAAGTCATAAGTTCTAGATAATAAGCTTTTGCTAAAGATTACCAGCATTTGAGATGTAATAGTTGCAAAGTCTGCTGAAGTTTAAATGGTTATAGGATAATCAACTTTATTTTAACCCAAAGCTTTTTTTATATAGACAGTTTACAGTCATTCTTAACGCCTTTGTGCTAGCACAACAGCAGTGAAACATAAACACAAATCGTTGTCGCTATAGCAATGCATATATCTCCTTAATAAAAATTACAGCTTATCTAATAGAAAGAAGTGTTAATGCAGGAAAGAATTAAAACCTATAAATGTTTTTTTGTTACCACAAACGTCCTTCATGAAACTTAAACATTATGCTACTGTGTAAAAAGGTAAATTGTTCTAGAGCACTAGACTGCAGCTTTTTTCCAAGCAGAGCAATTATAGTGATTATGCTGATGTATCAAGCCTAACTGCGTACATGTAAGATTGGCTGCAAACACATATACAAGGTAAATTCAATCATATGAAGAGAAAGAAGGCAAAGCTCTGTTGCAATTTGAAAAGTCTCTCAAAGAAGTTACAGATACAGGCAAATTCTTTTTTTAGATCAGCAGAGAATAAGCATACAATATAATGAAAATGAGCGCATATATATTCCCTAAGATTAGACATCACAAATGTGTTCAATTCCCAAAGCTTAAAACTACTGTACAAAACACTATCTCTTTAGTGTTTTGTACGGTATTTTTTGAGAAAAACTCAGTAGTGAGTTCTTCTTTAGCTGCTTACATTTAATCAGTTTTCATCTCAAACCTGCTAAAAAGAATCAAGCCGTCAATAAATCTTTGATCTTTAGTTTTTTGTTTTAGTAACCATTGCTGAGATTCCTACAATGAAACCGTGGTTTGTCTGATACCAATCAAATCGAATTGTTTTTATATAAACAAAAGTGTTAACAAGGATGAATGACTCAACAATTGATTTACAGCTGGTAACTTGGTAAAAATTGTCAAACTTTATACATTTGATAAAAGAAGTAACACATATCGAAGCCAGCTTTGTTGCCAGGTTGTGATGTATAATAACGTCTATACCAGCCTGGCTATTACAGTAATTATTATTATAAGTCAAGGTATGACATTGCTAGAATAAGTGAAATATGATGACACACGTAAATATACAAGTAAATGAAATATGATTGAGCACTCGCATCTCATGATCTTCTGTCTTGCATACTCTGGTGAATATGTAATGATGTGATCACAGCTATGTTATTGTTTGCTTGAAATGGGCAGAGCATTAGTTCTTTCCCTTAGTTCACATACAAGTGAGCAAATATTATATTGGTAAACTAGTTTTTTATGGTTTACTTTTTCCCTTGTTTACAAGTCTTGACAGACTAATTTTAAAAAATTTCCCACAATACTTCTTATTTTACTAAAATTCTATTTTTTTAATATTCGTTAAAAAGTATATAAATCACAACTGCACTAAGTTATGATGTTAACATTATAATGTTATTCTTATATATTTGTGTGAAGCAATTATTGAATATACACAAAAGGTCTTATGGCGGAATTATTGGTGTTTTTCATATTCATGAAAAAGCATTTATTTTAAGCATGAACAGGATTTATCACACGTATGACTACCCGTTAGAAATTATTAGTAAAGTGAAACTCAAGCAGCCATCATAAAACTTTCGTGTCTTTAAAAACATGGCAAAAGATTTTACCAGGTTCCTAATCCTAATTGAAATATAATTTTCATTAATACTTATTTTATCTATACATATATTCATTCACTTTAACCCACATTATGGGTCAAAGTAGAAAATATATGTAAGTTATTTCTATGATCTTATCTGCTAATCTTTTTAGTCTAAAATTAATAAACTTACAAAAATCCGTTACCAGTCTTTTTTGTTCGAACAGTTTTAGAAGTGTCAAAGCTTTCTAATTGTATTCTACGTTGAATGTTTTAGACAATTACAAAATCTTACAAATTGGATTGTGACTATGTGTGCAAATCAAACAATGGTAATGGTATGACTTTATCGTAATTGCAGTTTATATACTTTCATATCATAGATATTGCAGTAAGCCTTACAGCACAGAAAGTTTTAATTTTTAAAGTCTTGTATTTATTATTTACCAAGTCAACTTATGATGCCTCTTACTGATTTCTATTTTATTTTCCTAACACTAATTTACCACTTTTCATGGCACCACTTGTTTCAGGTCTTCTTTATGCTAATATTATAGATTGTTTGCTGCAAGATATGCTTAACCTACTTCAACAGCTTTATAAATGGCTCATTTTATTTATAGAAACATAAAAAACAAAAGCATACAATATACCTCCTTATGACTTATTTACCACATATTTTACTTTTAATACTGAACAAACTTACAATTAGCAGTTACCGCAGAGCCACCAAACAGAGTCTGTATTTGAACTTTGTTGCACTATCTATTTTATTTTCTTATTTAGGCAGTAGCATTAGGCAAAAATTGCTAGTTTTTAGATATTATGCTATTTGTGTAAAAAAATCTGTCTTATTTTATAATACGTTAATAGATCGCTTTATTTTAGAAGTATTTCATAAAACAGTATTTAACAATAACTGCAATGATTAAAAAGAATAGTAAATAGCTCATTGGTGACTTTGAAGATAGATAAAAAGACAAGAAAATTCATGACATGAACCATACACTCAACCAAACCAATTATAAATCTATTCCTCATTATTTCTATACTACTCAATCTCAAACTCAACTTTGAAAAACAAGATTGCTTGAATCAGCAATTTCAAGACCTACAGTCTTCATTAGCTATTACTTAAAAGTCTATGAAATTTTGCAAAACTCTTCAATGTTTTACGAGTACTAAAATGACAGATTTTTTTTGTAAAATCAGAGCCAATTCAAATGAATCATGATTAAGAGTGATGATATCATTGCAACTGATATTCGAAAAGTGCTTATACAAAACATAACTATGAAACACTGTTATAACCTCTCTGAGCTAAAGTTAGACTTTCTCTTGATCCTACAAAAACAGTGAACTTCTATGCAATGCTCAAAAGTTGATTTTGCCAATTTAAAAAACTCATTAATCATATTTAGTCTGTTAGTACATAGGTGTGTCACTTTAACGATTCTTAATTTGTATTATGGTTCATGAGTATTTTTATCTCTGACAATAGCATAGGATTCATTCAGTTGTATTGCATCATTCTCAGCAATTTAAATAAAGTAAGGATTCATTTGTATTACGAGTCTATATTCAACTACAAAAATCATGGCGATTGCATAAGGTTATCTCAGCTATTTCTTGCTGTGATGAATTATTCAGTTTTTAATTATAATTAATGTATTAGCACTCTAGATAGCAGCTTTTGTTGTTGATTTTTTCTGAAAACAAATGGTAAATGTGTTTATAGTTATTTGTTTTAGTTTCTAGACACGCTGTTCAAAATATATCTTTTAATTTGTGGCGAGTTTATCAAAAAGTTTGTTATGTCATTCATTTTTGCAATTTGGTTGGACAAATTCTCTTCATCTGTTTGCCTGCGAATTTTTGGAGCTACATCTATGTAAAGTTCCTCCTTCATGGCAGGTTTAAGGTTGTAATATGTCGATAAAGTTCAGTGTCTTGGTATTTTTATCAGATTTGGACATGATGGTCAGGAACTGAAATCCCTAGTTATTTTGCCTGACTATTTCCAATGGGTATGATTTTACTTACTTCATACCTAAGTTATATTTATATGAAAAATTGAAGTGAATTGAACCAAATCAATCTTATTTGGAAAACAGGAAAAATATTGTTGCTGGAATATATTATACAAAACATTCCCTTGCTCATTCGGTTGTAAGAGTTTTATAGATAGTCACTGTAAAAATGTGTATTTCTTTAATTTATTATTGGTAGAGTGAAACTTAATTTGATAAACTTTCTTAGGCCAAAAGCAGCGCACTAACTTTAACCTTCTTGTAACTGATTTCTCCGCTAACTAAAGTTTTAGCAATGCCATAACATTATATATTTGCGTAGCTAACACACTAAATCGTGTTTTGCAATTTATAAATATCTCAATGCATAATCCATTAGTGTATTTGCTTTTCCTGAGGCCTTTACATTTGCTTTAGTGAAGTAGTTTATAAAAAATTTAAACGTTTTCTGGGTGGAACAGGGTAAGTTCAGAAATCCTTAGCCTTACAAGGAAGTGTCAACAACAAGTCACATTAAACTGAGTTTCCTTTCGATTTTTGGAAATTTAATTCAATAATTGCTGAGTTATTATTAGTAGCGCTAATAATAAAGCTAAATTGCTATGCATTCATTTACAGAGTTCCCAATATTAATGGTTGGCTTAAAACAAATTAAGATTGCTCAACAGCTAAGATAGGTTAGGCTCAGTACCAACTACAGTTACGGTAGGTATGACCATTTTACTGATACTCTCTTTATAAGTAAACCAATTTTGGCGATTCGTTTAAACGCGAGGCACTTTCTTTGTCTCTATGTTTATCACTCAGCTGAAAAGTAATAAACTTGTAGCATAGCATTTATGTATACATTATTAGTGCAAATTCATCTAATTATATTCACATTAGTGCACATACAAACATTAGTTACATAGATACTTGCTTCCCAGCTGAATATTTACCACAAGAACTTCTGACAACCGAACATACTGCAGAGACACTTTGAAGCATATGACGACCCTGATATGTGTACAGGTAGTTTTTACTAATGTGCTCAGTTTATTACTAAGACATTATCTATCTAGCAAGATTTTCTCTAAAAATTGATAGGGAATGTTTTTTTAAATTTCATTAAATCAGCTTTTCAAAAGAAAATTCTATACTTGGCATTGAATGACTGAAAAAAGTCAAGTTTAACTTTGTTTATCCATTCTCTTCAACAAAGTGAGAGTAATGAATGTTGATGTTTATAAACCCAGCTATTAGCGAACAAAAAGGTCTAAATTAATGCAGATTTTAAATTTTGAAAATATTTAAAAGATTTCAAGTCAGTTATATTGACAATTGGAAAGTAGTTATTATTTTCAACAATGTGAAAAAATCCTTCTCTTCCAGTAAAGATAAATACCATATAAGCTTATGTGTATCTATGAGTCGTGAGTAAGGCCATAAATTGAGTCTAAACTTTGCGAGAATCTTTATAACGGTTTTATTTTTTATCCCTTTCACTTCTGCAGACGCATAAATGAGTTTTCGTGGGACGACAGCCGTAGACGCATTATTCTGACTTTCTCAGCAATTGCGTAGTTACCTAATTTTATTATTTGTTAACAACATAACCCACGTTCTTTAAGCCTTTTATAAAATTGGCAGTGTTGTTTGAAGATTTGTTTATAAAATTAGCCTAAGTTAACAAAGCAATTTTAAACTTTTGTTTGAGAATTTCTAATTTAATAACAAACAATTTTTTGTGTGAGTTCATTAATTATTGTGCACGAGTCAGAAAACAGGTAATTAGTTATGTTGATGACATTATAGCCAATTCAGGTTCAGATTTTTTGTGATTCTACAGATAATTAAAGCAGCAGCACTGTCTCTGATAGTGGTGAAAGTAATAATTTTGTAAGAGTAAGGAACATTATGGAGGATTGTTTTAGCTTCACATCGATCGTAGCTTCACACAGCTTTGTCATTGCACAAAGTATAGATCCATTGAGTTTTGCATAGCAATGATGGTTAAAATGTTGGAAAATTAAAATATGTAACAAAAATGCTCTAGATAGAGATTGAAGTTGAAAAAAATACTGTTTACATATCATGAAGCAACATCGGCAATTCTCGGTAAATTGGCTGGCATTTGGCAGATACCCGAATTTGTACATGGTTGGCAGTGAAAGGGTTAAAGTCAATGTATATTTTTATTCTAATGTGTTTTTGTCCATTTGATATTCTGAAAATGTTGCAATTACTCACTTGCAACGTTTATAGCAGACTTTGCAAAACAATCAGTATGTGCTTGATGTTTTACGGAACTATGTGCAAACGTATGTAAAGGCGTGTTTGCAGCTGTTTGTGCTTATGAGTGCATGTGAATTACAAACACTCACAGTCAGGTGGGCTTGATAATATCAGACCATGGCTGTTGATTTGATGAATAAAAAGTCTCGATAAGTGAGCTGTTAACTCCTAAGTCATTTGGCTTCAGGTTTGGCCTATGATTCAGAACATTTCTACTAACATTATGTGTTGATCCAAGTTGCTTTGGCAACCATTATTGTTTCTCATGTTGAAAAACTATTTTACATTTATCACCATGACACAAGATTGGGGTACAGATAAACCAAGTGTTTTTAAATTTCAACTTAACGCTTTACAACCTCACCATTTTGTCACTTTAATAAGAGCCTCAAATAAATTGTAGGACTTGCCCACATTGGAACCATTCACTAGTTTTATAGCTGTAGAATCTATGTTCAGTTTTAAAGCATGTTTCATTGAAACAAATTGAAACTTTCAGTTCACAATTAGTTAGAATATTTGGTAATTTTGAACAATTCTTCAGCATACAATAGTCTCGTTATTCCGGTTTTGTCTTATTTCATTATACCTCATACTTGTGACCTCTTTCATCGGTATTACCATCTCATCCAATAAAACTCATTATAGTAGTCATCGATTATGTAGTGTTACCATCAATGATGCTTGTCATCACAGTTATTGAGCATCAGATTAAAGATTAATGTGACAATAACAATAGTTATTAGTATTACTATTACTATAATAACAATAGTGATAATATTAGGACTACTGGGCCATCATCAATTGTGTCAAAGACAACACAAATCATTATATTTAAGATATACGTAAAAAGCTGGATAGACATTCAATTTGTTCAAATATTTTATTTGTTGATAATTCAAACCTGATATTAATCTAGCTCAACATATTTTAGCTTTTTTTCTAGTTGTTTAGAAAACAAGTCAAGTTTTTTAAATAATCAGCTGAGTAACTGAAAATTAATGGGCTTATTAAGGCTCCCGTCCTTCACAATTTGAAGAAGTTTTCATTTTCATCCTATTAAGTTTCACATATCTGCCATTAAAGCTTTATTCCAAAATTGTTTTAGAATTGTCAACTATTAGATTAGAAGAATTTTTTATTGCCTTAATTTATATTTAGTTCTATTTTGGTTTGCTTGACACCAAATATCACTTTTTCTATTACTTTACATTACGATAGCCTTGTGTTTCGTGTCATTTGCCCTGGTGAATCATTTGCGGGTTCACATAATTTGTAATTTGTAATTTTCTAATATTTTACCTGATGGTTGATCTAAAATTATACATGAGTCTGTGTATGCATGTAATATGCTGGGAGATGAGACAATAAAATATTTTGGTGAAAAGGGGGTGAAGGCATAAAACAGTGTAAGAATAAAATGGTTGTGAGTTTGACTAGTTTTTTTATTTGCAATCAGCCGTGTATAGTTAAAATGAAACACAAAAACTGAGTTGAGAAAATTTCATTTGTAGTGGATCATACTCTTCATTTAGATTTTTTTAAATGCAACCTGCATATGAATTAAAATATGGTTGCCTAAAAATGTATCATAAGCATTGATAATTTTGGTCAGATTGTTAACAATCTATATTGTTGTAGCATAAGACAGTAATACTGTAAGTATTTCAAAACTGGTTAGTTGAAAATAACAAAAGTGCATTTAAAAGCTGCAATTTTATATCATCTTTTGAAGCGATCAAAGAGCAAAAGCAGTTTTGCTGTTTAAAATATCAGCAAATCACTTTAACCAAAAGCGTCTTTCTAGGTGTAACATCTTTGGAAATAAAAAAGGAAAATCGAATAAATATTAACAATTGTTACACTGACATCTTCCACCATCAGCTGGACATGTTCCACTACTACAGGCTCTCCATTCAGTGCAGAAAGAAGAACACATATCTTGATCACACCTTCTGTCTGCATTGTTCCAATCTCTACTTCCTTCTTGGCCTATCTGTCGACCTCCGAAGTTCCATCTTGCTCCATTTTTATCATTTCCAGGTCCGGTGCTTGGACATTCTTGGCACTCACATCTTCCACCATCTGCTGGACATGATCCACGGGTACAATTCTTAATTCCTGTACAGAATCTAGAACACATTTCTGGATCACACCGCCTGTCAGCTCTTCCCATCCCTTGTCCAAATGGTCTGTTTGTCTCCCTTCCCATTGGACCAAAACCATCTGAGCAATCACTACATTCACATTTTCCGCCATCTGCTAGGCAAACTCCTGAGGTACAGTTTCTAAGCTCAGTGCAAAATAGTGAGCATCTTTCACCACTGCATGGTTGATTGGATCTTCCCATTCCTCGTCTGAATGACCCACCTCTTTGGCTTCCCAATAACCCAAAACCGCTTTCTCCATCTGAGCAATCAGTGCACGCACATCTCCCACTATCTGCTGGACAACTTCCTGAAGAGCAGTTTCTAAACTGAGTGCAGAACATAGAGCATCTTTCTCCATTGCATGGCTGGTTTTCTCTTCTCATCCCTTGCCCAAATGGATTTCTTCTTTGACCTCCCATTGGTCCAAACCCATCCTCTCCATCTGAACAACCATTGCACTCACATCTACCACTGTCCATTGAGCAAGTTCCAGAAGTGCAGTCTCTCAAACCACTGCAGATTGTCAGGCATCGATCTGCATCACAACTTCTCATTCCACTGCCGTCAAAATTTGTGTTTCTTTGCCTTCCCATTGGTCCATTGCCTTGGCCGCCACCAAAGCCACTTTCGGTTCTTGAATTTGGTCTTCCACTTTGCCTTCCCATTGGACCTTGCCTGTTGCCATCTCTTTGTCTACTTGACTGACTTCCTCCATCCATTCTTCCTTGAAATCCCCCAAACTGATTTTGACCTCCCCTTTGTTGAGCAAAGCTATCGGTGTCACATTCAGAGCATTCACATCCTCCGGTATTTTGAGAGCAGACTCCAGTGCCACAGTTTTTATTGCTACACATGTCACTGCATTCTGTTTGATCACATGATCTTCTATTGACTGGGTTCCTCGTTGGTCCAGTTTCTCCTCTTACAGCAACTAAAACAATGTCAAAGGTTGGCAGTCATTTTTTACCTATCGACTCTGTTAAGACATCTGTAAAATTTAAGACTTAATATATTAAACGTTTAATTAAATGTTTTATGTAAAGTTTAATACTTAGCAGATTAAATGTTTAACCAGTAAGTGTAAATCTCCAACCTACTTGATTAATTGCAATAAAATCATATTTTGACCAGTTAAAAGTTGTTTAAGTCATTTTCGGCTTTTACTACTTGTTTGGCAGACTGTAAGATGTCTGAAGATAAAAACGGATAATCACTGTCATGAATAAAGATCATAAAATTTGTGTCACCAAATTCTAAACCATTTAAGTTCATGTTGTCTTTACAACCAGAACTGCTAAACCCCTGATGACCACATTTAATTATGAAGACTGAATGCATGATTATAAGTTTTCCCAAATTTTAGGCTTTGCAAGTTTACTGGCTAGTTTTGACTTCTCATCGTATTTGAATTTGCAAAAATACTTTATTTGAAAAGTTGACTCTAAGTTTCATGGCCAGCTGATTTTGTTTCACAGTTTAAAAAAGCTTCTTTTTATTTATAGATTTTTATTGTATTCAATCTTTTTCACAGAGTAACCTAAAAAATCTTAGATACGTTTTGAAATACAAACAGCCATTTTGATAAAGAAACTTGTTCATATTTACCTGTACATAGTATCAAGGCTGCCAAACCCATCCAGAGCTGTCTAGACTTGCATGTACAACCCATTACTGCTTTAATGATCGCCTAAAAACAAAAACTGACATGATTACAAGAATAATGTTGAAAGTTTATTTAATATATCTTGCGACAAAACTTCACTTCAGGAATCAAAACTTTTACACTCGTCCAGATGGATAAGAGCTCTACGCTTCTTAACGCAAAATAACCTTCTATCAAAAAAGTTGTGCTACTAACCTTTATTTGATGTACAAGTTTGTAATTGCTGAAACAGTCTTCTTGTGAGAGCTGTAAGTGTTTGTAACAGTCTAGAATCTGTTAGCTCTTTTATATCTAATGTTTGTAATACGTCACATGATGACGTTGCTAGACTAAGTGAAATATGATGAAACTCATAAATATACAAGTTAAATATGATTGGTTACTTGCATCTCGTGATCGCCTGTCAAGCATATCCTGTTAAGCGTGTAGCAATCTGATCACCACCATATTTCTATATACTTAAAACTGACAGTCTTAGTGCGTTCACATATACACATAGAAGTGAGCAAAATATTTAATGCGGGTTTCCTTAGTATGCCTTACTATTTGAAATTTCAATTGTTTGCAAGCCGTTCAATGGTTTTTTCTGTCAAATGGTTCCTGGCACAAGCTATAAACTTTTCGAATTGCTTTTAGGCTTTACGTTAATCTTCCAAAATTCATTGGAATATTAGCTTTGGCTGGCAGATGTTTAGATGCAAGTACTAGTGACCTAATAAAAACATCGTGACAGCTTTTTTCACAGTGTTTATGCTAAAAATCTTTTAGATATAGCAACTTTTAACCTATCAGATGCCCTTTACGCCCATATTAACTTCATAAAGGTTTTTCTACATCAATGTCTAGCAGAGTTTCCTATGAAGTAAGGTCAAAAGCTTTAACTCATTTGATGCATATTTTATGAAATTGCAAAGCTATATTTATATCCATAGTTATCAGCATATAAGAAGCTTAATAATTTTTTAAATAGAACAACAGAACACAAAATAATATAGCACAAAAACTTTGGAACATAAAGAATATAAAATGATACAGATAGGTCAATCATAAAAAATACTGTATCAAAATACAGTGATTTATTAGTAAAAATATTTTGAATGTGATAGAAGACAATCACGTTCAAAAGTTTTTTATATTGAAAAGTCACTCATTCATCCACATAGCACTAATTCCGTATTCAACAAAATATGGAAAATTTTGCAAGTGATATCCCAACATCTTAGTGCTGGTATTATAGTATTGATAGGCCCAGTTATGTTTTATGCCTTTAAACAAATGCAATGTTTTTATCACACAAAACCTGCATTGGTTATTTCTCTGCTAAAAACAACATTCTTCCATTTTTTTAAATTTACTCACCCGATGTTGGTGCATAACTAAAGATACATTAAGTAAGCAACATGCAAAGTATATGTTGGAATACAACAAGCAAGCCGACTAAGTCGGACCAGTCACTTGTTCGCCAGCTTGCAGATCCTTAGTGAACTGTTCTTCATCAGCTACAGTTTTAAATTAACCCGGCTGGCTTTCAGACGTATTTTTTATAACATGCGTAAGGATTCTCAATCATATTTAGGTAATAACTATGAATCGGTAATTGAGTCAATAACTGTTGTTTACACTTTTGTTTATTTAGTTTCTATGTTTTGTATTATTGTAAAAGTTACTAACAACTTTTTTTTCAAATATTTTTATGGAGTTTCATTTGCAGTATCTTCTATTACATTAAATTTATTTTAAGACAAAATAGTCCAATTATTTAAATACGGTTTAGAAATTGAATCATTTTGAAACTGTCAGCAACCTACAGAAGTAATCACAATTATGGGACAACTTAAAATAATCGTAAATACATCTGTATAATAAAAACCAAGTTCGTATTCGTCAAAAAAACTGGCAACACTCAACATGGGGTTGGAACATACATATGCATATAACTATAATATGATTGTAATCAGGGGACTTTCGAATTACTAGGAATTTTTTAATATTACGCTGGCCAGCCCTAACTATCGACCTCAGAAAGAATAAAATGGGTGCCCAATAACTAGATTATTTTTTTAAGCAACTTTTGGTGGCAGAGAGTTTCTAAAAAACTTGCATCTCAAATATGTATAGTATGTACAGTCTGAGATAATATAGAAAGTGTATAGTTTATATACACTTTCTATATTATTGTATAGTTTATGTCATAAATGACAGAAAAATACAAAAATTTATTAGGTGGCCCATTATCATGATCTCCACTGTAGTACTGAACTTAATGGTTACTTCAACTATAGTGACATGGCCTGTGAATGGATATGTCCAGATACTCTTCAGCCGAGTTTGTCTCTGACAATGCAAAGCACTTAGGTGGGTAATTTGATGTATCAAGCTGCCAAATTCACTCTACTTACAATTTATTTAAGGTTGGGAAACTTGAGATATTTTCTTTTGTGTGCTTCGGAATAGCATTTTAGACAGCTAAATATATTTTTCATCAGAGAGTTTTATTTGTTATTACGTAAAGCTAAATGTATGCATTGTCAAACTTTTCAGAAAACCAAGATTTGATAAGCATGACAAAAGTACGATGGCTCATGACTATCATTTGGTGACTTGCCTTCCAATAATGACTCGATTTATTTTAATTCTAGCATTTTACGCTACGTCGGAAGTTCACACAATGTTAAAAGAATATTAACTATAGTAAAATATCTATGCGGTGCATCAGTAAATATAGTCATTAAGTGGTGAGATGCAGCTAAGGGGTCACAGGTAAATAGATAAAGTCTGTAAAAGAATCACGATACAAAAAAGTTTGATGTTTTTGATACATTCATAAGTATTGTTGCATAAAAAACATAATATGTTAGTGTTTACATGCTTAAAATGTTGCATGCATATGTTTGTCTCAGAGATTAGTGTGTAACTCAGAATCATTGACCAGGTGAATAACTTGGTTGACCACATGGTCACCATTTGACCAGGTGAAAAAAAAGATAATTATCTCCTTTTCTTATTTCTTTTATTCAATAACCAAACCTACCAACAATAAAGTTTTTCATTGCACTGGTACCAACCTCTTTCTAGGTTTAACTCATCTGAAATAAACAAAGAATATTTTTGCTAAAAGTGATTGCTGTTCGTGCAACCTTCGTAGTAATACTGTTATAGCATGTAGTAAGTTGTGTGGCTCTTTTAAATATAGATTGATATTATTATTGTTGATAATAAATAATTATGTTCAGGCTTTCTGCCTGATGTAGTGCAGAAAACGCTTTTCCCATGAATTGAAAAGTGACCATGACTCAAAAATGAGTCTGCTTTGACATGTTTGGTTTTGAGGTATAGGCCTAGGTTGCTATTTTTTGGAAAAATCGATAAATTGCTGCTCCAAATTGTTAAAACGGTAGGGTGCAAGTTTGCTGGCAGAGGCCAACTCCAAATTCATTTGAAGCATAGAAATCAAGTGACAGTTGCTATCTTCTGCTATATTAGTTCAGGCAAACCCTGAGCTGTTTCAGTGTCTGCATAATTACAATCAATCAATGAAGACAGGCTAAAACTGAGTTTTATACAGAAGAGCTTTTGTAAGTGTTAAAAGTTTTAAAGAGTAAAATGCCAAATCTATGCTAATGGATAAATATTTAGCTCTAGCTAATTTCAGACTGTTCAAAAAGCAGCATTCAGACTAAAACTCCAATAGGTCCCAATACAGTAAAATGTCAAAGTGAAAGAGAGATAAGTAACATGATACATTACAGTTGTTTTGATGTATTTAGGCTTTAATTTTAGGGGTTTACATTTAAGTTTGCATATATGTATATTTCTTACCGTACAGTCTGCCAAATTTAATTGTGGGCTATTTTCTAGCAAGATATGTTTTAATTCGGTAATTAGATGTATTTTGTATCAATTCTAATATGGTAAGTTTTAGCAAATATCAGACACAATTATGGATCTTGTGTATTTTTGTTCTCATGGATCATGGGTTGAAATGTAGTTATTTGATGGCTTCATTGCCTGTCAACTATGTCCTTTGTGCTATATAATTACAAAAGCATTACTGTTTGTCGATTATGTATGTACGTTGCATGTCCTATATAATTACAGGAGTGTTACCATTAACCAAATATGTTTTATGTCCTATATAATTATTGAGTCATTACTGTTTGCCAAGCATGTTGTATGTCCTATATAATGACAGAAGTGTGACAACTGACCAAGTATATTGGTGATAGCAAACTATAGCCAGACCCTACTCTAAAGGAAACCATTCCGTGAAAGAGGGAACACAGTCAAAAGTATGCAAGGAGAGGTTTCTCAGAGAAACTAGATATGCTAATGATGACAAACACACCCTGATGTCTAAATATCAGTAAGTGATTCATCCCACAGTCATCGGTTTTTATGCACTTCACATTGACTTTTTCTTACTTGACTTTGATGAACTGCTAATCTTTCTCTATGGTTTTAGTAGGGCAAAGAAATAGACTGACTAAAATGTTGTTGTAATAATTGGTTGTGCCTACTTTGCCATAATTTTTAATATATTTGCACCATTTTCATTGTTAATGCTACTAAAGAAGCACTTCTCTCTTGTCTAAAACTTTACTGTAAAACTTAAAAAACAGTGTCACTGCTCAAATATCAAACGTCATGCCATGAAGTCATATAAAATTTATTATACAATATTTTAAAATTCTATTTTTTGCTGCTAAAAGAAAACTATAATAAAGCTAATCCACAGCTAATTGGCTTTCTTATAATAAAAAATTACATATATTCACCCACTGATTGTGAGAAAAATATGGATATTGCATGGAGGTAGTGACTGGCAATTTGAACTTGTTTGTGCAATCAGTGTTGCTAGAACATTGCTCCATTCAAAATAGGGTTGCTATGGTAACCAGGGCTCTTCTTTTCTGTGAAGCAAAAAATAAGGGAATACATTACCGCGTGAGTCAAAGGAGTCACGCAACTTTTTTTTGTCATGGCATTAATTAAAGAAAAACTGAGCATTCACTACTAGCATGTGAAATTATTTCAGAAAAATGGTAAACTTTTTTTTCAGTTCCTTCAATGTTACATTTACAAACCAAAATGACCTGTCAGCAATAGAGTGAGCAAGACGAGAACACTGTTTATACTGATACATTGAACAGATTGCATGTCTAATCATGTCACTGAGCTCAACCTTGTCATTAAAAAGCTTTACATTGTCAAAGCTCCTTTATCTCATAAACCCTCGTTAAACTTAGCAAAATTAACTAACAATAATGAAGTGATACATATCATAAGCATTCAATGATAAGTAAGAGAAAAAATGATTTTCAAGGAAGTTTGGTAAATATCTGAATTTTGTATTTATCTTCAGACAAAGAAATCTAAAAGTTTGAAATTGTGAGTTTATGCTTAACAGTATATTAGATAGACTAGCAGTAAACTAAGTGCACCAGCTGATAAGCCAAACAGTGATTGACCTAAGATAGATATTCACTTTCTACCATTTCTATATAGTTATAAATCATTAAACACTTTAACGTGAATAAATTAAAAGTTGTATAGTTAGGTGTCGTTATTTCACTGTTCACATATTACTTCTGTAAACGCATAAAAAGCGTGTGAATGGTACCAGCTAGCACAGTAGATCTAAATCTGTAAACATGACTCACTTTGATCATGTTTTGATTGATTAAAACTTTGAGTCTTCAATAACCGCATTGTGTAGTGCTTGGGTTATTATTAAATCTATAAACGACATTTTTATATTTCTGAAGGAATTACCGTGCCACAACAATTGTTACTTAACTTTTGTCGAGATTAAGCAACGCTCTCACTGATCCCATTTGTAAATATGATCCAATGATCATATTTACAAAGATAGCATAGAAAACACTATCTCTTATTAGTTATTAACAATTGTGGATATTAGGAAACAGCTTCTACTAATCACATTTATGAAAATAGCATAGAAAACGCTTTCTTTTATTAATTATTAGCTCTTTCGCTACTGCGCGATATTCATGATTCTGACCAAATTTTAATTCAAACTGATTTTCGAAAATTTGATATGTGGTTAGTATTTATGCGTTATCTTGTGAATCGTGGCAGATATGGTTTTACTGTAAAATGCATCTTAATCATCTCCAAAACATTTTACAAAATAAGATAAAGACAACATTTTTAGCGAACCCAACTTTCACAAAATTTCTGACACTTTCTTTGCATTGTATGAACAAGGTGAGTTTATTAATGCCATGATGGTAGCGATCTGGTTTTCCTGTTTTGAAAAATAAGTAGAAATGGTACTGCTTAGCACAAAACTTTAAATTTTGTGTACGTGATTAGCAACTAGTTATTTTTGTTGGAAACAGAATTTGATTAGTTTAGATAATCTGTAGGCTTTGCAATGAAAAAAAGTAAAACCCTATTGATAAGCTGATACATCGGCTTGCAGTCTGTACTTCATTTACTGCAATTGCCGATACATCGGCTCACAGTAGTAAAAGAGTTGAACACAAAGCTTCTGGTTAAGGCTGGTTATTTTCATTTTGCACAAAAAATAATTGTTTTCGAAGTATTTTATAACTTTGCGGCAAAAGTTTTAACATCAATACTATATATTCATGCTATCGTCTTATTTCAGTGTCACATAAATAGCTAGTATGTACTTATGTCATTAAACTACTTCTTTTAGATCAGGGTAGACAGTATCTTCTAGAGTATATTCATTGACCCGGTCATTTCTCTTTGTTGCACTATACTAGATCTCTTCATCTATTTTGTAATATTGTATGTGGATACAAAAGTTTCATTTGCTGTAGGTATTATGTTTGCTTTCAGTTTCCACTTTCAGATTAGTTCTAATGCCAAACTTTCAACATCGTCAGCTTAATTGCTCTTTTCTAACAACCAAAAGTTACCAATATGCGATATGCCAATAATAGTTGCTTATGAGTTTAACTTATTGACCACAAAAACATCAAGCATTCTGATTTTCAATTTGTTAGTTGGTTTAGATTGTAACCCTTCAAAATATGTTGACTTTCTCATTTTCTACCAATGGTTCAATTTGGGGCTCGTTGCAACTTTTACTGCTCTGTAATTTAGTGGGAATGCATAGTTCGAGTGCATAAAGCAAACACACGGTCATGGCACGTTTTTTATTTTTGTGTTAGCTTCTGACACTCACCGACTACATTGTATATGCTTTACTCTTTAGCTTATAATTTCACACATTAAACACTCCTATCTAAATTTTTTCTGTATCAAATTCATTCGGTTCAACCTAATCAATATAATAACTATTTTTTCTTTTTGATTCATGCTATATTTCTACTATTTGATGAAATAAAATACGAGCAAACACGCACACGCACACGCACACGCACACACACTTGCAAGCTCAACCAAACGGAAATAACCTCCAAAAAACTATCAAACTGTGAACAAGTTTTACATTGAGAGTATAGTAGCATTGGAAGGTTGCTAAAAATATTTCATAATATCTAAAATGAGCAAAGAAAACAGGCTACCAACGAGTAGTGACTATCAGATCAAAAGAGATTAAAGGAGATCAATAAAGAAGGAGACTCGGTTTGCAAATAAATAATTGGATGAGGTCAATGAAATTGTGAGACAAGGAGAGAGTTAGTTAAATAAGATATGTGAAAAAGCTATTTCAAGTTAAGTTGTTTTTATTATTATTATAATAATAAAAGTTTGTTAGTTAGTGTTATCAATAACAATAATTTCAACACTGTATTAGTCATTAACTCTGAAATTTACACCTTTATCGACCTGAAAGAGTTAGTAAGATGAACTTCATAAACAATTTTTTGTAAATAAGATTGTCGATTTAGTTAGCTCCTGATTATAAAATATATTATTAAATAAAGACCATGCATCATCGATTTGAAAATAGTCATTTCTTATTTTCGACACCTTTTAAGCCTTCACAAAATAGAAATTTTTGTAGGTCTGATCCTGTCTATAAATTACTTCAACTGAGAAGAGTTTAACTGTAAGAGACCAATTAGTTTAAATTATATATTTTTGCCATGTGTGATCAGGTAATCGCACCCCTCGCCAATAAAACCAAGATCAAGGCAAAAGGAAATCTTTCCTTATTCACTTTTGTTATCTTTCCTTTCTTTGCTTATTAACGGCCATTAGGAAAGGTCAAAGGAAATGCTAATTCCTATTTCTCATCCATTAAGCTTACATATAAACATCAATGGCACTGCCTAATGGTTTCAATTGCTTTGAGTGCGCAAATAGATTAGTCAAGTCTGTCAATCAAGAAGTCTGTTGCTTAGTCATGAACAAGCACATATTTTGTACAGTTGTTATAATCGTTTGAAATAATACAGATCTTACACCAAAACTAAAGGGGGCCTTAGCAGATGATGGCTTACTTTTTAGTACTACATGGCTAACTTTAAGTAGCCATTATGTACTTACTTATTACATAAAGGTTACTTGAACTTTAGTGATACTATTATTCTAAAGAGAACTGCAATTTTCATTTAAGATGAAGCTACTTTTTATCGGTGTTTGAACTATTTTTGTTCAAAAATATCAACAGCTTGCAACTGCTGGTTTTAGAACATGCAAAAAAATACGTTAAGGGAATAGTGAGATCATTCAAAGAAGCAATTTTATTGTCTATGTTATTTCAGGATATAATAAGGGAGATTTCAAAACTAAATCAAAGTTCATATATGCTGAGAATTTGAGATTAAAGGGCAAGTCTGGACAAATTATACAAACTTGCATTTTTTCATCTGTTACTTTGAGATCTTTTTGTTTTGTGCTTTGTTCTCTTAACAAATTTTTGATGCAACCAGATATGAAACAAGGTATGAAACAAGGCTCATGTTTTTAGTATTAGTTGTGTTTAGCCTTCAGAGAGTTGCAAAACTTACAGAGTAGTAATCAGCGCTCTACTCATCATACACTACTGTTTGTAGATAAAACTAAATTTAATAACAATAAAATAATGACAGTTGACAGCAAGTGATTTAAGTAGTCAGCAAAAAAGGTCTTAAGTGATTCACTTAAATTGATTGCAAATTCTAACCATTTCTAAAAAATCATGAATCATTAATCACTTAAATCTGTATTTATTGTTATTTGTATAATTAGGAGTCATTATATTTTTGTTCTATATACTTATCTGCAAACACATTAAAGTTATGGTGCTTGTACCGGTTAGTACGGCAGATCTAAATGTGTAAGCATGACTTGCTTTTATCAGGTTCTAGTTTATTAGAACCTTGAGTGTTCAATAACTACCTTATATAATGCAGAGGTCATTGTTAACTACCAAATACAGCTGAAGTGAGGCAGCAGCTTTCGTTGATCACATTTTAGTGTCAACAATAGGAATACTTGCGCTTATTTAGCAGTAAAGAAAGGTTTTTCCTAGTTTCAAAGATGTGCTGTAGCGTATCTTTTGAATACTCTGTTCCAGGTTACTGTCATAATCTCAATAGTGTAACTAATACCGGCAGATTCCTGTTGCATTTGCTGGATGTCATTTATCTTAATGATGTTCAAACTTGTCATCATTAAATTATTGTTCCACATTTCTACTGTTTGCCAAGTTTACTATTTACCTTATGTGAATCTACTCACGTGAATAGAAAGAGTACGACTATTAATTTTTTTCAATTTTCCAGAATCCAATACTTTTCCTTGTCTTGAAGCTCACAGAACATCAAAGGGTGTTAACTGCACTAAAACAACTATGCACTTCACCGGTAAATCTTGTCATTAAGTTCTGAAATGAAGCCAAAGGGTCACAGGTTAAGCGAGGTAAATAAAGTTTGCATAAGGAATTGGGATACAATAAAGTTTTATGTTTCTGATACTTTGGCAAGTTATTTATAAAAACAATCTGATATGCTAGGGCTGAGATGCTTAAAAGTTTTGCATGGATCTGTTTATCTCAGACACTAGTGTGTAACTCAGGCTCGTTGACTGGGTGAATAATCATTCATACTTATGAAAAAAAACAAGTTATTTAAGCTAAAGTAGCTAGTGCTTACCAAAGTAAAATAAACTTGTAATAAAATAGTCAAAAGGAACCTCTAATCATTTGAATGCATTAAGTCAAGATCGATTGCAGTTCTTGAAAAAATTAGTTTATTGATCATTTCAAAGAGCAAACTCATTTGTTTACTAATGTACCTAATACTTACAAGATTTTTCTTTCCATGTCTAAAGATTTTAATCATCAATAATTATATAGTTAAATACAGCCTTTGCTAGCAATTTTAACTACTTGTTTATATATTCATTCTCTATCATATTTTCAACTATTTTATTTTTACTCATTAAATGTTATCCGCGACATCGTTTGCCCATATCTGTAACCTATTTGAAAAGATTTTTGGACGGCATACAAGTGTTTTGGTTTTGATTATTTTGTATCCCGGGTTTCGAAGCTTCGAATGAATTTGGATTTTTTCCTATTTTAAATTATAGAAGTAAAAAATTCAAACAGATTCTCTAAAATTTTGCTTGATAATTACATACAACTTTTGCTAGCAATTTTTACTACTTATCTATGTATTAATTCTCTATCAAATTTGATCTTCTCATTTTACCCAATGAATTATATTTAAGATATCTGTAACCTACATAAAAAAAGTTTTAGATGGCTGATCGTAATTAAAGCACGGAGGCGAGGAAAACCCATAATAATAACTATTATTATTATTACTATCATTGCTAATATTAGTATTTTGAAAGAATATTATTTGTAAAATTACTTTACTGGTTTTACAATGAGTCAGGGTCTGATCTAAAAACAAAATGGTTTTCACATATTTGAATACTACTACAATGATGTTCTGAAAACTTGTGGCATTCATTTTGTGGCTCATAGTTTGCAAAGCTCTTATACTTACTAGTTTGACTTCTGGTTAAGCACTCCAAATGTATTCCTTTTCCAATATCAATTAACTAAACTTCTCAATTTTCTTTCTCCTTTCTCATAAGATGCACATCACCTGATATAACAATGTCAATGATCTGACATTGTTTTGTTTCTTTGTTCACAGTTGTATATCGAGGCTCTGTGCTTAATTACTTTATATTTTTGAACATTGAAATCCAGGAGTATTTTGACTTTTCTTTTCCAACCACCAACCAGCGGTGCAGTCCGACAGTTGTATTACTTTTTTTTGGGTGTGGTAAACTTTCCTTCCCACGTAATCGTATTATTATGCGCTTTATTAAATACTAAGCTAGTGTTATTGTATGTCATTGTCAAAACTTTACAAGGCTGGAATAAGCAGGACCTTCCTGAGGACGTTAGTCAATCTCAACAGAGCTGTCCGCTGCAGCAAATGGTATTTCTTAACATCAACTCTCAGTAGAGTCACACAATCAGTAACCCAATATTTTACACTGATAACTTCTAACCCGATAGGAATAACTTTTGCTATTGTCTTCCACATCCACATTAGAGTTAAATAAGTTGGTTTTGTGTCTGACTAATTGACTACATTCATCTTTTTATTTTAATAAAATAAAAGCTATATAGGCATAAAACATTTTGAGTTTGCGTTCTAAAGTTTGTTAACAAAGGAAGCATTAAACTATAAACAAGCTAGTTTACCGACATTAATAATTGCTCATTTGTATGTCGACCAAGTGAAAGCACTAACACTCCGTCAGTTTTAAGCAGATGGTAATATAGCTGTGATCACATCACTAAACATTAAATAGGAAATGCAAAACAGATGATCATGAGATGCAAGTAACCAATCATATTTCTTTTTCTTGTACATTTATGAGTTTCATCATATTTCACTTAGTCTAGCGACGTCATGTTGTGACGTTTTACAAACTTTAGATGAACAAGACCAGGCAGATGTCAGAGTACTGTAGACTTATGCAACTCTTACAAAAAACTTGTTTCAGCTTTTACTTCACTTCTACATCAAACTTGATAGTATCAAACTTTGATAATATAAACTTTTGTCAAAAAATTGCTGTGTTTAGAAGTGTTGAGTTCTTTTGTAATTATATTAGAGCAGAAGTTTGACTTCCCAAAGCATAGTTTTTTATAATTGCTGATTAGAATAACCATCAATTTTAGCTCATTTTATTTATCTGTTTTTATCTTTATTTATCATGTTAACTTTGCTTTTTTCAGGCAACCATTGATCTAGTATGTCTAGACAGCATTGAATAATGCTGACAGACTTTTTATTATTTTCTAGTAAATATAAAGATTTGTTTTTGACAACACAGCTGCTATTATGTCAATATGTAATATAGGCTATTTATGCTACACTAAATAAATAAATCTAACAGCAAAGATGTTCAATATTTGGAAGGTTTTCTTCAAAAACATGAAAAAAACTAGCTTACCGACTTACCACAATTTACCAACTTAAGCTTATCAAAAGACAAAATTTCACTTGAAATTATTTGGTCGTGTAAACTCAGTTACAAACAAAAGTTGAAATTTGGTAGTGCATTTACAATTTTAAAACTTGAAGATTTTGTAAACTTGTGACCATGTGCACATTTTTTATCAGATGTGGTCATTACTGAGTTTAGCTAATTCTAATTCTAAAATCGAAGCGAGGTCTATAGACTGAAAATAAATCCTTATTTGATCCATGAATGTATTTATCCAATTTTTTCATTTTCAAAAGTGTTTTAGTTTTTAAAAAAAATTGTAAAACGCTCAAAATCCTTTAAAAACTATTTTAAACAGCTAGAGCGTGTTGATATTATATAAAATCATGTCAATCGAGATTTTAAACATGCAAGTTTGCCATTTATGATTTCATTTATTGAACGTTGACAAATATTTTAACAAAACTGTGAAGTCAGATATAAATGTTAAAATTCCAAACTGTTAGTGGGTTGTTGATTGGTAACATCGATTAATCTATTTACGCATTCACGTTTTGGCCGAGCCATTTATGTTCATATGAGAAAATGAGAAATAGGAAATAGCCTTTCCTTTAACCTGTCCTAATGGCCATTGTTAAGCAAGGAATAAGGAAAGATTTCCTTACGCCCTCCTGATTCTGTGTTTATTGGCGAAATTTATGGTTACCTGGTAAAACACGGCAAAAATATATTATTTTACCAATTAACCTTTTACACATCAACTACTCTTTGTTGGCATTAAATACAGACAGGATATGACCTACAAAGATTTTTGTTTTTGAAGGCTTATAAAGTGTCATTGATAGGAAATTATGAGTTAACTTTAAATTCATAATGTATGGTTTTTATTTGATACTATATTTAATAATCTGGAGATGACTAAACTAACAGTCTTATTTATAACAAAGTGGTTTAGTAGGTTAATTTTACTAACTATTTTAGGTAGATAAAAGTGCAACTATTTTATGTGTAGTAATTATTACGGTACATAATTATTTTATGCGTAGAATAGAAAACTACTAGTCGTAATCAAAGTATTTTAGTTTGAATTAATTTAGTCAAAGTCATGAATTTTTCGCAGTAGCAAAGGAGCTAATAACTAATAAAAGAATGCGTTTCTACGCCATCTTTATAATTGAGATCACTGGAAGTCATTGCCTAATCTCCACAAACGTTAGATAAAATTTTTTGTGATACAGTAATTCTTCATAAATATAAAAACTTTGTTTACAGATTTAATTATGACCTAGCACTACACAATGTGGTTATTGCAGACTCTATATTTTAATTGACCAAAACATGATCAAAGCAAGTCATGTTTACAGATTTAGATTATCTGTGTTAGCTAGTACCAGCGGCATGTTTTTTATGTGTTTACAAAGGTAATATGTGGAACAGTGAGATAATGACACCTAATGTAACTATGGAACTTTTAATTTATTTAGGTTAATGGGTTTAATGATTCATAATTAGGCCTATATGAAAACGGTGTAACGTCCCAGTTTATTTTTAGGTCGATCACTGTTCGACCTATCAGAAAATACACTTAGCTTATTGCTAGTCTGTCTAATAAGGATTTTTCTAATCATACATTCACAATGTAAAACTTTTAGATTTCTCTACCAAAAGTTATCTAAAAAATTCGAAAAAATACAAAACTTTTTTAAAAATTTGTATTCTATTGTTTTTCATTAAATACTTAAAATATGTATCATCTCATACACAATAATTAATATTGCTAAGTTTAACGAAGATTTTAGTAGATAGAAGATCTTCTACAATATGTATGTTTTTATGATAAGCTTGAGCAAGTTGCGTGGATTTACATACAACCTACTCACTGAATCAGTATTAACAGTGTTTTTGTCCTAGTAAGCCCATTATTGACAAGTCAGTTTGGTTTCTAAATGTAACATTGGAAACAGTCGAAAAAAAGTTTAAACCTTTCCTAAAATAGTTTCACATGCTACTAGTGACTGCTCACTTGTTCTAAAATTAAAGCCATGACGAAAAATAGGTTGTATAACCTCTTTGAGTCACGCGGAGATGAATTCCCTCATTTATTGCTTCACAAAAAAAAGATCACTGGTTACCATAGCAACTCCATTTTGAATGAAGCGATGTTCTAGCAACACTGATTGCACAAACAACTTGAAGTTCCACTCACTACATCCATGCAATATCAGTATTTTTTATCAGTGATTAGGTCTTAAAGTTTTATAGTGGCGTTTTATAAAAGAGAAAAGTGTTTCATTAGTAGCATTAAAATGTGAAAATGGTGCAAATATAATCTAAATTTTGGTAAAGTAAGCACAATCAATTATTAAACCAGTGTTTTTAGTCAATCCATTTTTTGTTTAGTTTAAACCATAGTGCAAGAGCCTAAAGATGAATCACTGTGAGATTAATCACTTACAGATATTTAAACATCAGGTTGCCTTTAGTTTCTCTCAGAAGCTTCACATTGCACACTTTCAACTTTATTCACTTTTTACTGCATGGTTTACCTTATATCTAGGCCTAGCTATATTTTTCCATCACAAATATATTTGGCCAGTTGTCCCATTTTTATAATTATATGGAACATGCAACGTACTTCACAAACAGCAATGCTTCTGTAACTTTATAGGACAAAGGACGTAGTTGACAAGCAAAAAAGCCGTCAAATAACTACATTTCTATTCATGATCCATGAGAAGAAAACTACACAAAAGATATAAATGTGTCTGATATTTCCTCTAACGTACCATAAAAGAACTGATGCAAAAGACATATAATTCCCGGTTTGAAACTGAGCTGGCTAGAATGTAGCTTAAATTAACTTTGATAGATTGTACATCAACAATCATATATACAAACTTAAATATAAACACGTGAAAATAAAGGACATAATACATCAAAATGACTGTACTGAAACATGTTATGTATCTCTCTTCAACTCTGATGTTTTGTCATATCGGATTCTTTGGAGTTTTAAGCTGAATGCTAATTTGTCAACAGTCACTAGTTAACTGAGGCTGAATATTGATACTTTAGCATAGATTTTGCAAAGCATTTTATTCTTTAATACTTTCAACAATTACAAAAGCTCTTCTCTTCATTGATTAATTGTAATTATACAGTCGGTATCTATCTACCATGTGTTATGAAAAAAACATAGATGCGAAACACAGCAGAAAAACTAGCAATTGGCTTGTGCAATCCATTAGCCATGGCAAGGCTTCAAGGTAAACCTCATCCCAGTGGTCTTTGCCCTAAATACATAAGTGTAGCGGCATCCAAGTTAAAGCTATATCCTATAGCTATATCCTATATCGCATAGCTATATCCTTATTGCGATTGCATAGGCTAAATATTCACTTTTTATCACTAATTAATATTGCCTTTGACTATGTTTTCAAAACTTTTTTAAAGTCCATTTTTTTCACTATCATTCATTACCTATTATTTTTATTTTCAAATGTGACATTTCCATTTCGAATGGGTCGCTAAAATATACTTTTATTTGCAGTATCGAAAAATCTGTAAAAGGTAAATACTCTTTACATGAAAAATTTTATTATTCATAGTTGCTCATATCCTACAGACATGTAGATAAGTCAGCACACTCAAAATTCTCTCTCAGTATTGTCAAAAAAAGTATCAGACAAAGACAATTCGATATCTAATTTTTTCGTTTGCACCAGTATCGAGTTTCATCTATCAAACTACTGAATACAATAAGCTTATGTTGGAACAGTAAATCTGTTCATGCACAAAATTCCACGAACTCTTTTTTTATTATTTTTCTTAATTCATTTGAACCTCAAAAGATTCTTTTATTTTGATATGAAGTTTAAAAATTCAAATGATGAATGCCGCACACGTTAAAAACATAATGTAAGTTTTCTTTGCATAGAATTTTTAATTACTCTGGCAATGCAAAAAATATATGTAGTTCAGTATATTTTAAATTAAAGTGCTTGTTATATAAGTAGTAATCTAAATATGCATACATTCTGTGTGTGGCAATAAGAATACTTAAAATATCACACTCTTTGAAAGAATAAAACATATAACATAATATGAATGCGTCATATACACAATTAAATTCATCTCACAGTCACATAAAAATTTAGGATTCTATTAAGCAACAATTTAATAAAAAAAATTGGGAAAAATTGTAATATTAAAAAGATATAACTATAACAGTATTATAGCTAAGGTATTTTCTACACGCAAAAAATAATATTGCTTTATATTTGTATAACACAAGTAGTTTGAAACTGGTAATTACAATTATAATAGAAATGTTAGACATTTGTCTCAGGCTAATAACAAATTAACGTGCAAGGTCTGGCACTGTGAATTGTGTTGCTGCATAAAAACAGCTTCTTGGACATGAATTCAGACTGATGACATATTTATCTTTTGTTCAAGGTTTAAGAATATATTTGATCACTATTTAATCACAGCTATTAATGCAATAAGAAAAATGAAATAATACATTTGAAAGTAGTTTATGACCTAATTTTAATTTGTGGTTACAATTGTATCTGTTATATGCTGAGTTTTATGCTGGCAGTGTCTCTTTATTAGCCCTGATTTTCATATAGTAAGAATAGCGCTTCCTCATTTAAACATAACTAAGAACACTAAACTCTATTCACCCAAAAAAAGAAAGTACTGTGAAAATATTTTGATAACAATGGAACATACCAAAAGGAAAAAGGCGCCGAATGTGTCTCAGAACAGCTGTTTTCTTTGGCGTTCACACATAATGATAACTTCCTTGGCTTAAATTGGATGTTTGCCGATATATAGAGGTATAGTACTAAACTAAAATAAGCCTGCATTTTCATATTGATATTTTACATTTTTTCATATTGATACCACATTTTACAAAATTCAAAACACTTGCGGCTAAAGTGGATGACTTAAAAGAAAATCCAGGCATATCAGCCATTTCTTTTTTATTGCTTGAAGACCAGATTACATTTTAAAAGTTACCTCATCTCAAAGGTATTGCCAGAGTCTCTTCGTAAGTTTAAAAAACTAGATATATAATAGACATGGTTTGCCCAAGAAAATTAAAAGATAATTGAATGGTGTATTTGCTAACTTTAGTAACTTGGTAAAATTTGGTCAAAAAGGTGTTTTTTGTGGATTCTCTGAAATTTTGACTGCAAAAGAAATGCTCATATAATTCTTTTAGTTTTCTGTTTAGGTGCACAAAAATATTGTGGATAGTGAGTTGACCTGATATGCCCTTGCATTAAGCGATGTCTATTCTTGCACCTATAAACTTCTGACTACGTTTGTGTAGCTTTCAGACTTGTTTTTAGCTATGAGAATAATATCGCTTGCTTTGAATCAACTATTAATGCAACTACTAAGCGAGTGACAGTTTTTGTCTTTCATAGAGAGTAGGGCTCCATTATTTAATCAGTAGTTGTTTACACTACAATATTTAGACCTATATAAATCTATTCTTTACCACTTTGATACCACTTGATCTCAAAATCATTTTTAAAAGACAAGATTGCTTGAATTAGCATTTTTAAGTCATGCAGTCTTCATTCTCTATTACTTGAAAGCCTTTGAAGCATTGCAAAAATCTCCAAAATTTTAGGAGCGCGGTAGGCGATGATAGAATTTTATTGGTAAAATCAGAGCCAATTCTAATGAATCATGAATAAGAGCGATGATCTCATTGGGCCTGATATTTGATAAGTACTTTTACGAAACATAACCATAAAACACTGTTACAACCTCCATGAGCTAAACTTAAACTTTCTATTAATTGCTTAGCAACAGTGAACTTTTATGAAATGCTCACCAGCCAATATCGTCTGTTTAAATAGCTCATTAATTATATTTAGTTTGTTAGCAAGTTTTTTGCTTCAACAATTTCTGATATAGATATTATGACTCATGAGTATTTTTATCTCTGACAAAAATATATGATTCATTCAGTTGCATTGCATCAGCCTCAGCAATTGAAATAAAACATAGATTTATTTCCCTTAAAAGTCTATGTTTAGCCGCAAATATTATGGTTGTTGCATAAATTTGGCTCGACTATTTTTACCTCTGATGAATGACTTCTTCATACTATTAAATTATAATCACTGCATTGGCAATCTAGATTGCAGCTTTTTATATTGGCTTATATATAAAAACAAATGATAAATGTTTTATAATTTTTCAAGTCTTGCAACTGCTATTTGAAGTTTTTATCTGACATTAAATGATTAAAATATTTTCTATTGTTCTTAATTATTGTAATACTCTTCATTTGTTTACTTGTTAATTTTTATGCCGCTACTTTTTTTTATAAAATGCTACCTTTGTTTATAAGCAAACCATTGTTGGTGATTTACTAAGACACAAGGCGTTTGCTTTGTTTTATAGTTTATCCATCAGCGAGAAGGTAACAAACTTTTAGCGTAGCATTTATGTATAAATTAGTAGTGCGAAATCGTCTAATTGCATTCATATTAGCGCACATGACTACACACACGGGTGCTTCAGATACTGTAAATATGCCTTGAGGCGCATGATGACTATCCTATATACACTAGTAGTTTCCTACTAATGTACTTGGGCAGTCACCAAAACACGTTCTACTCGGTAGATGTTTGTTTAAAAGCTGATAAGCAGAGATTTTTATTTTCATCTAATTAGTCTTTCAGAAATGTTTCCCATACTTGGCATAGACTGAGTGAAAAAAAAGTCAATCATAATGCTTTACACAATCAGTTACACAAAGTGAAAGTAATTAATATTGATGTAAAGTCTGCAAAACCATACAATAGCAAAAAGATTTTAAATTATAAACGGATGCACTTTTCAAGGTTTAAAACATGTTTAAATATTTTAGGGCAGATACATTAACAATTGACAGGATTGATTATTTTTAATATTGTGAAAAGATTCTTCTTTTCTTTGAACCAGTAAAGCTAAATACTGCATACAATTATGCGTATATATGAACCATGAGTACAAGCCAAACTCTGAGTCTAAATTTTGTTGAAATGCTCAAGAAAGTTTTATTCTGTAAAAGTCAGTATTTTTCATTATGCTAATGTGTTTTTGACTATTTGATATTCTGAAAATGTCGCATATACTTACTTGCACCATATACCGTGTACATGTATAGCAGACTTTACAAAACAACTTAAATATGCTCGATGTTTTACAGAGCTACGTGCTAAAGCATGTGAAGGCATGTGCGCACATGTGTGTGATTATGACCGCATGTGAATCTTTGCAAACGCTTACATTTGTGTGTGTTTAAAAATACTAGGCCATGGCTGTTGATTTGACAATTAGAAAGCCTCAATAAGTGGACTGTTAACTCCTAAGTCATTTGGCTTCAGGTTTGGCTTATGATTCAGAGCATTTCTATTAATATTATGTGTCAATGCAAATTGCCTTGGCAACCATTAATGCTTCTCATGCTGAAAAACTATTTTACATTTATAACCATGACACAAGATTAGGCTACAGATAAACCAAGTGTTTCTATTTTAAACTTGAAGCTTCATAAGGTCAACTTTCTGTCACTTTACTAGGAGCCTCAAATACATTATAGGACTTGCCCACATTGTAACCATTTATTAGTTTTATAGCTGTAGAATCTATGTTCAGTTTCAAACATATTTCATTGAAGCGATATAAAATTGTTTGTCCGCACTTAGTGAAAAGCATTTGGTAATTTTAAACAATCCTTCAGCTTCCAATAGTTTAGTTATTTTTGATTTTCTCTTGTTTCATGAAATATTTATACTCATGATCTCTCTCATCAGTATTACCATCTCATCCAATAAAACTGATTGTAGTAGTCATTGATTATGTAGTGTTACGATCAATTATGCTTGTCATCAGGGCCGTATCCTCCTATACTGCAGCTACTGCCATGGCAGTACTATATTTTGAGGCTCAAAATTCCGGAATTCACGTCATCTTTGCTTGATTTTAACACTTTGGTTGGGAAAATGACCAAAATTTTGTTTGTCGGTTGCGTGGGGAAACGGCATTTACGTCGCTTTTAGTAGACGTTTATAAAGCTGCCGTCTCGTAACGTTAAACAAAGGATATGAATGCTAGTAATCATCAACAATATATTAGTCGATAAATTAAGATATGAAACGATTATCCGAAAGGCGTTGCTTTGTGCTAAAGAATTCGCGCCTCCTTGGAAAAGAATAAAAGCTGGAAATACCAGTCAACATCGGCTCGATTTTCAAAACGGTAAAATAAAATATTATTTGATTCTCCGATTGTAAGTGATTTTTGGTGTGATTAGAATAACAATAATTCAGATGATAGAAGTGATGTAAACATTTTAGACTTTGATAATACGTGGAATATACAGAGAAAAACGATCCTTATGGTAGCTCGCACGGCAACGTTATAGCGTTGGACTCTACCGAAAGGAATGTTTCCAAGCATTTCATACAGAGACAATTGTACATGGTTGTATTTTTTGTAGTAGTAGATATGTGAATAAATGCTTATGTACAAAAGATTTTGTTCACAGAAATTAATTAAGTTTGAGCTATGCGTGTAACATGCATAGCTCAAACTTAAATCTACTCCTACTTGCTCAGTATTATAAACTATAGTATACGTACATTATTTTTAACAGGGTGTTCTATTAATTTTACTTTTTAACTCTACAATATTATTTAATTAAATTATTTCATAAAAGACTACTCATCTCCTACACCAATCAGCATTGTACCCGGTGATAATTTTACCTCATGCTAGCTGTGGCCATCCCCTTTAGCAGCTCCCATTCACGTTATACTTTTAATAAGCTTTGTTAAAGACAATCTCAATAAACTGTTTTATATTTAGAATACTGGATTATAATGTCAAATTTTCTGTTAGAACATGTGCCTTATCAGGAGCCAAGCGTGCAAGATTTGCACCATTTTGACTAGTTATACTAAAAAAAATACCGGTGGGGAACCCCCGGACCCCCCTCCCCCACCGAAAGGGCGCTCGATACCTCTCTTGGACTCTCCCGCAGTACCATTTTCAAACAGGTGGATACTGCCCTGCTTGTCATCACAGTTATTGAACATCAGATTTAAGATTAATTAGACAGTAATAATTATTAGCAGTAGTACTATTATTATAACAACAATAATAATACTAAGACTACCCAGTCATCATCAAATGTGTCAAAGACAACACAAATCATAGTTGTTCAGAAAACATGTAAAGTTTTTTGAAATAATGATCTGGGAAATTTTGAGAAATTATTTGGCTTACTAAGGCTTCGGTCTTTTACAATTTAAAAAAGTTTTCATTCTTGTTCCAATGGGTTTTTGATCTTAAATTTTAAATCTGAATTTTCAGTTTTTTTCCGAAATGATTTTAGAGTTGGCAAACAATTGGTTACAAGCATTTTGTTAAATTAAGTTTTGTAAATTTAAATTTAGCACTTTTTTTGGATTTACAATATCACTTTTTACACTAATTTAAATTATGATAACCATGTGTTTTTTGTTTTTTAATAGTTTCCCTGGTGAATCATTTGCAGCTTTATATAGTTTGTAGACAATTATATCATATCCCTATTTTTCCAACTCTCCAGACTGATAAGACAAGCATTTTTGGCCAGCATTTTCCAATTAGGCAGAAACTATATTGCTCACTAACTTTCATCAATTTATGAGAGCCAGTTATTGTTGGTTTTATCCAATATTAACCTTCAACTTAATTCAATATTTCAACCATAGATAGCCTTTTTTTTGTGTTTCTTGCCAGTTGCTCTAGTAATCATTTGCGTCACAACATAAAGTGTAGAAAACTTTACACTATCACCAACTTTACACAAACCTTAGACTGATAGAGCAAGCATTTGTTCAATAAGCAATGTATGCTGGGGCAGAAGCTATATCGCCTGCTAACTTTTATTAATTTGTGATAGCCAATTATTGTTATCTTTGTTTAATATTTTACCTAGTAGTTTGTCTGTAATTATACATAAGTTGCAAGTTGTTTTTATTTTTGTACATCAACCCTTCAAATACTGATGAAAAGTAGCTTCGTCCTAAACAGAAAATATACTATTCTTCAGAATAATCGTACTACTAAAATTCAAGCAAATATTATTTAAATTATGGGCTCCTTAATAAAAAAGTCAGTCATTCATTATGTGTTAACGCCTTGTTTAGTTTTTGTATAAAACTTATATGATTGTGTGATATCAAATATACAAAATATGTGCACATTCATGAATAAGCAATTGGCTCGTTGATTAATAACATTGATTAATCTATTTATGCATCCAAGTCTCTGAAACACTTTGGCCGAGCCACTTATGTTCTTACGAAAAAATGAGAAATAGGAAAGAGCCTTTCCTTTAACCTGTCCTAATGGCCATTATTAATCAAGGAATAAGGAAAGATTTCCTTACACTCTGATTCTGCATTTATTGGTGAGATTTATGGTTACCTGGTGAAACATGCTAAAAATATATTTTTTTACCGATTAACCTTTTACAAATCAACTACTCTCTGTTGGAATCATATATAGACAGAATATGACCTACAAAAATTTATATTTCTAAAGGTTTATATATTGTCAGTGATATGAAATTATGAGCTATCTTTGAATTTGTGATGTAGGCTACGGCCTTTACTTGATACTATATTTAGTAATCTGGAGAAAACTAAATTAATAATCTTATTTATAAAAACAATGTTTATCAGTTCAATTTTACTAATTTTTTTAGGTGGATAAAAGTGTACATTTCAAGATTAGTGACCGCAACTTCCCTATTATTGTTATTAATGACACCTAACTGACAATAATAAAAACAATAATATTAAAAATAGTTTAACTTGACAAAGCTTTTTCACATCTCTCATCTATTAATTAATTCTCTCTCTCTCTGTATTACATTTTCATTGACCTTATCTAGCTCTTCATTTGCAAACTGGCTGGCCTTTTTTATTGATCTTTCCTGATCTTTCTTGATCTGATATTCACTACTCATTGATAGCCTATTTTCCTTGTTCATTTAATGTAATGTAATTTTCTTAGCAATCTCTCACTGCTACTATATTCCTAAAGTAGAATGTGTTCACAGTTTGGTAGTTATCTTGAGATTATTTCCTTTTTGTTTAGGCTACAGATAAGCCTGCTTAGTTCTGCACATTCTTGTTGCATAGGAGGGACATTCTCGTTAGGTTAATCATCCCTTCCTAAGTACCCTTTCAGATTGGTTTCTATAAGTTACAGGTATAGTTATTTAAGTTGTGTCACCATGTTTAGGCACTCTCAATCAGGAACTATAGAGTGAATTTGATGAAGAAACAAAGCAGTAAGAATTGTTAAATGTGTGAAGTTATAAACTAAACTGTAAAACGTATAGTCAGTGGGTATCAGAAGAGTAAGAGAATAAAAAAGAGCCATGAATGTTTGGTTTCCTTCATACACTAGGACTATGCAATCACACTAGATTACGGAGTAGCAAAAATTGCTATGAGTCCTAAACTGAGCCAGTGGTGGAAAATGACAAAGTCCAAATCTTTTGAGAGATTTGAATTTAAAACGATTAACAAATTGAAGCTTGTGAAGGTTGATATTGTTTTGGCCAATAAGTTAAACTCATAAGCAGCCATTATTGGCATATCATTCATTGGTAACATTCTTTTGTTAGGAATGAGCAAATACAGGTAAGCTGAAAAGGAATAAGACCTGGCAGTAGAACTAAACTGAAAGTGGAAACTGAAAGCAATACAGCATTATGTAATACATACAATGACTGGAGCTTATGTATCTACATACAGAACTACAAATTCGATGGTGAGGTGAATTAGTATAGTGCAACAAGGAGAACTGACCAGGTCGATGAATATACTCTGGAAGATACTGTCTACCCTGACTTAAAAACAGTAGTTTAATGGCATAAGTACATATCAGCTATTTACGTGACATTAAAATAAAAACGATGGCGCTAATAATAGTCTTGATGTTAAAACGTGTGCAGCCAAATCATAAAGTACCTCCTGAATAATTATTTTATGTCATGTAGAATATAAAATTACCAGCCATAACCAATAGTAATTTCTAACTCATTCATTACCGTAAGCCAATGCATCGGCTAATTGAAAAAGCTTCACTTTATTTCATTACAAAGCCCACGCATTAGCTAGATTAACCAAATTTGGTATTCAATGAAAAGACCTTAATTCCAATTACATACAGCTAATCAAAAGTTTTTTTGTTGAGAAATTCCATTTTTAATCATTTTTCAAAATGGGAAGACCAGATCGGTACCATCATGGCAACAAAATATTCCCTGTGTTCGTTCAATCCAAAGAATGCGTCAGAAATTTTGTGAAAGTAAGATCCACTAAAATTCTTGAGAAGTTGTACTTATTTTCAAAAGAATCTTATTATGAATAAGATGCATTTCACAGTAAAACAATATCGGCGTTGATTCCGAAATATTGCATAAATACTAGTGGTACATCGAATTTTAGAAATTCCGTTTGAATTAATTAAGTCAGAATCATGAATTTCGCGCAATAGCGAAATTCATGATTTTTTTGCGCAGTAGCGAGAGAGCTAATAACTAATAAAAGAAGCCTTCATAAATAATTAATAACTAATAATTTACTTCATAAATAAGATCACTGGAAGTCATTGCTTAATCTCCACAAAAGTTAGGTATTATTTATTGTGATACAGTAATCCCTTCATAAATATAAAAATTTTATTTACAGATTTAATTATGACCTAGCACTACTCAATGTGGTTATTGAAGACTCTATATTTTAATTGACCAAAACCTGATCAAACCAGTGATGTTTACAGATTTAGACTATCCGTGTTAGCTAGTACCAGCCGCATGCTTTTTAGGTGTTTACAAAGGTAATATGTGGAACAGTGAGATAATGACACCTAACTATACAACTTTTAATTTATTTAGGTTGATGGGTTTAATGATTCATAATTATATGAAAACGGTGGAACGTGCCAGTTTATTTTAGGTCGATCTCTTATTGGCCAATCAGCAAATAAACTTAACTCACTGCTAGTCTGTCTAATAACGATTTTTCTAATCATACATTCACAATGTAAAACTTTTACATTTCTCTACCCAAAGCTATCTAAAAAATTCAGAAAATTACAAAACTTTTTTAAAAATCTCTTTTCTATTACTTATCATCAAATGCTTAAAATGTGTATCATCGCATACACAGTAATTAATATCGCTAAGTTTAACGAAGATTTTAGTAGATTGAAGATCTTCAACAATGTATGTTTTCATGGTAAGCTTGAGCAGGTTGCATGTATTTACATACAACCTACTCACTGAATCAGCATAAACAGCGTTTTTGTCTTGGTAAGCCCATTATTGACAAGTCAGTTTGGTTTCTAAATGTAACATTGAAAACGCTAGAAAAAAAATTTAAGCCTTTCCTAAAATAGTTTCACATGCTACTAGTGACTGCTCACTTGTCCTAAAATTAAAGCCATGACGAAAAATAGGTTGTATAACCTCTTTGAGTCATGCGGTTATGTATTCCATCATTTATTGCTTCACAGAAAAAAGATCACTGGTTACCATAGCAACCTCATTTTGAATGAAGCGGTGTTTTAGCAACACTGATTGCACCAACAAGTTCAAGTTGCCAATAACTACCTTCATGCTGCATCAATATTTTCATCACAGTCAGTAGGTGTTATATGTCACATTTCATTATATGAAAGTCAATTAGCTCTGGTTTAGCTTTATAATACGTGTATTTTAGCAGCGAGAAACAGAAATGTAATGTATTGTGTAGTAAAATTTATTTGACTCCACAGCATGACGCTAAATATTTGAGGAGCAAAAATGGGTGAACTTGTTTATAAAGTTTTATAGTGAAGTTTTAGACAAGAGAGAAGTGTTTCTTTAGTAGCATTAAAAAGTGAAAATGGTGCAAATATACTGAAAATTGTGGCAAACTAGGCACAATCAGTTGTTAAAACAGTTTTTAGTCCCTCCATCTTTTTGTTTACTAAAACCATAGTGAAAGAACCTAAAAGTTCATGACTGTAAGATGAATCATTTACAGATTTTTAGACATCAGAATGTCTTCAGTTTCTCTCAGAAGCTTCCCATTGCACACTTTCAACTTTATTCACTTTTTACTGCAAGGTTTTTCTTAGACTTTGGTCTAGCTATATTTTTCATCACAAATATATTTTGCCAGTGGTCCCATTTTTTTATTATATGGAACATGCAGCATACTTGACAAATAGCAATGCTTCTGTAACTATATAGGACAAAAGATGTAGTTGACAAGCAAAAAAGCCGTCAAATAACTACACTTCAATCCATGATCCATGAGAAGAAAAATACACAAAAGACATAAATGTGTCTGATATCATCTCTAACGTACTTTATTAGAATTGATGCAAAAGACATATAATTCCCTATTTGAAACTGAGCTGGCTAGAATGTAGCTTAAATTAACTTTGATAGATTGTACGTCAACAATCATATATATAAACTTAAATATAAACACCTGAAAATAAAGGTCATAATACATCAAAATGGCTGTACTGAAACATGCTTTGTATCTCTCTTACACTCTGACACTATGTCATATCGGATTCTTTGGAGTTTTAAGCTGAGTGCTGATTTTGCAACAGTCACTAGTTAGCTGGGGCTAAATATTTATAGTTTAACATAGATTTTGCAAAGCATATGCATTTTTTAATACTTTCAATAATTACAAAAGCTATTCTTAATGAAATTAATTGTTAGCGTCTCTTCATTGATTAATTGTAATTATGCAATTGGTATCTATCTAGCATGTGTTATGAAAAAAACATAGATGCAAAGATTAGGTAAAAATGGCAGAAAAACTAGCAATTGGCTTGTAAAATCCAATAGCCAAGGCCAGGCTTCAAAGTGAAACTCATTCCAGTGGTCTTTGCTCCCGATGCATGAGTGAAGGGGCATCTAAGCTAAAGGGAAAAATAAGAAAAGTACTGACACTTATAAGAAACTAGCACATATGACATGGAAAGAAGCGCCATGAACACATAAATGCAAAACTTTATATTTATAATTACATTTACATTTACATTTATAATTAAGTTTACATTTAAATACATGTAAATCTGTACATGGTAAACTTTCAAGCAAGTGGTTACCGAGTTCATTTTAAAATAACTAAATGTGCTTGTCTTCTTTTTATGAACAAAAATCATTGTTTAGAAATACACTAGTGTGAGCTTGCTTCAATTTCTTTACTGGCAAGCCTTTTCTTGATACATAGTGCATTCCTTAAGCTTAATAAAAAGTTGCTCCATTCAAATGCACTAGAATTTTCTTGCAGTCTGACAGTTTTCAAAATGAAGAACTCAAATTGATTTTAATCCGGTTTACTAATCCCTAAATATTACTCATCTGTTCAGCTTCTAAGCTTGTCAGTTTTAGTCATGGCATTTCTAAAAAGTTAGACCCTAAGAATTGGCAATTATTTTGCTTTTCCAAGAATAATCTCATTATTTTAAAAAGGCCATCTTAGTGAAATATAAAGTGTAGAGCTTAAACGGGTGTGTGTCTTACTTTACAAAATCAGAGCACTGTAAATACGTAATTATAATCCAAAAAGGTTTCAACGATACAACAATATTTTGTTTATAATCAGCACAATAAAAAACTAACAAGTTTGTTACAGCAAACTGAAACATGAGTAGGTCGTTTTTGAGGAGATAGTTGAATAGCCAAAATTATCAGGTTCATAACAACTTCAAAAATTTTAATGGCGCTCTTTCATCAAGGTTTTTTTTTGCCTCTCATAGAAAAACTGAACTGAGACATATTAATGATTGACTCATTAATATATTTTGATATTCTTGAGACTTTCTTTTATTAAAATGAAGTTGAAAGTATGCGCTCTCCATCCTTTCAGAAAAGCGACATTTTACAAACATGGCTGCAGTACCACAAAGTGTGGGAGTCAAATGGGAAGCATAGAAAAATCCTGATGGTTGATCATTCCAATCTTGCTGCTGGCAACATAGAAATAAATTATCGCGTTTTGGCGCAAATTATGTGTAACTCTACATTAAATGCCAAATAAATATTTGAAGTCTCTTGGCATTATGGTTGACTATGTAATACAAAAAAGCTTTGAAATCGCTAGCCATCATGTGGATGTTCATTTTTGACAAAACTGTGTACCAAGAGTTATAATCAGATGATTCTTGATAGATTCTCATTTTTGTGTTTTTTTCTTAAAATATCAACTATCTAAAAGAAAAGAATTTCCGCAAATTTTCTGAAAGGGTTTTATTTCTTATTTTGTGCTTCAAGATATTTTGTTTTTAAATTCTGCTAATATGTTGAAAAACAAAAAGTTTTAAAATTCCATCTGCTCCAACAAGCGGTCTCTGGTTATGTTTATGAGTGAAACTGATTCATTGCCAAATTCCACATAACATTATGAGATTCGCACGCATGCTTGTCTCTGTTAAACCCACATTCTTATTGTTAGTTTGTCACTCTATCAAACACGAGTGCATGACTGTCAGATATCTATCTGTGTGAAGTCAACCAAACTTGATTGATTAGCTTTTGAAATTATAAACAGTCTATTTCAGTTACCTTTTTACTATATGATGTTCCATATCGTGTGTACTGTTCTGACTCAGCGCATATCTTTGCCTCGCAGACTGTTGTCTAGGTAATGGATGGTTTACGACTGTGTGTCTTGAAAGGTTAAGAAAGATTAATCCCATTCTTATTTTTCTTGAATCCATGGGTACCATGAAAAAAAAGACTTTAAAAAAATTCTAAAAAATAACCATAGTAAAAGATAATAATAATTAATAATAATAAGTGCATATTTAGCCTATACAATGGCAATAAAGATATACTTATGTGTACGAGCACTGGTGATGATGAGAAAGACTTAGCCTAGTAGTAAGTCCTGATTATTATCTAGTGCAGGTCATGGTATTTTCCAATCTTCTCTAACTTCATCTCTCCAAATCACCGAGCGAGAATCATCAGTAACTGTCAAATCAACTACCAATGTTTCTGACCTCTGCTTATCTACTATGACCTCAGTCATCAATTACCAAAATATCAGGCCTCCTAGCCTCTGTGACCCTGTCAGTCTGTATAATGAACTTCCACAAGATCTTTACATTATCATGTTCTATTAATGGATCATTCCAATAGCAATGCCAATTCTTATATTTCTTGAATCTATGGTACCCATGAATTCAAGAAAACAATAATATTAAGAAACAAATAACAATAATGAAATAATATAGTTGAAAGTAGTTTATGTCCTAATTTTAATTTGTGGTTATAATTGTATCTGTTTTATGCTGAGTTTTATGCTGGCAACGTCTCTTTGTTAGCCCTGATTTTCATACAGTAAGAATAGCACTTAGTGTGCTATGGCTCAGAATGTGTCTCAGACCAGCTGTTTTCTTTTGCGTTTACACATAATGATAACTTCCTTGACTTAAATTGTACGCTCTCCAATATATAGAGGTACTAAACAAAAACAAGCCTGCATTTTCATATTGATACCACAGTTTACAAAGTTCAAAACCCTTGCGGCTAAAGTGGGTGACCAGAAAAAATCTAGGCATTTCTCTTTTATTGAAGACCAGATTACATTTTAAAAGTTAATTCATTTCAAAGGTGTAGTCAGGGTTTCATTGTAAGTTTTAAAAAACTAGAAATATAATAGATATGGTTTGCCGAAGACAACTAAAAAATAAGAGAATTTGCTAACTTTAGTAACTTGGTAAAATTTGGTCAAAAGGTGTTTTTTGTGGATTCCCTGAAATTTTGACTGCATAAGAAATGTTCATATAATTCGTTTAGTTTTCTATTTTGGAGCGCAAAAATATTGTGATAGTGATTTGACCTAATATGAATTTGAACCAAGCAATGTATATTCTAGCACCTATAAACTTCTGACTACATTTGTGTAACTTTCAGACTTGTTTTTAGTTATGAGAATAATATTGCTCTTTTTGAATCCAATATTACTGCAACTACTAAGCGAGTGACAGTTTTTGTCTTTCATAGAGAGTAGCGCTCCATTAGTTCATCAGTAGTTGTTTACACTACAATATTTAGGCCTATTTAAATCTATTCTTTATTGCTTCAAAACTACTCGATCTCAAATTCTTTTTTTTAAACATTGCTTAAATCAGTATTTTCAAGTCCTACAATCTACATCCTCTATTACTTCCAAGTCTATGAAGCATTGCAAAACTCTTCAATATTCTAGGAGCAATGTAGCTGATGATAGGATTTTATTTGTAAAGTTTTAGCCAATCAGAATGAATTATAAAGGAGAGCAATGATCTCATGGTGACTGAGATTAGATACGTATTTATAGACAACATAACCACGAAACAGCATTACAACTTCCACTGGCTGAAATTAGACTTTTCCTTGATCCCACGAAAGCAGTGAACTTCTATGCAATACTCACAAACTGATGTTGTCTATTCAAAACGCTCATCATTCGTACAATGTATTTATTCTGTTAGGAAGTGTGTTGCTTTAACGATTTCTAATATAGATATTATGGTTCATAACTATTTTTATCTCTGACAAAAGCATATGATTCACCTAGTTGCATTACATAAGCCTCAGCAATTTAAATAAAACATGGATTTATTTCTGTTAAGAGTCTTTATTCAGCTGCAAGTACATTGTATTTGCATAAAATTGGCTCGACAATCTTTTAATCCTGACAAGTTACTTGTTCATACTTTTAAATTGTAATGGATGCATTGGCTGTCCTGATTTCAGCTTTTAATATTGAAGTTTTCATAAAAACAAACTATAAATGTGTTTATAATATGTCTGGTTTTGCACCTTCTATTTGAAGTTTTTTATCTGAGATGAAGTGATTAGAATAGTTTCTATTGTTCTTTAATTATTGTAATACTCTTAATTTGTTTACCTGTTAATTTTTATGCCGCTACTCTTTCTATGAAACTGTCCCTTCATGGAAGATTTTAAAAGCTTTAATATGTCTATGAAGTTTAGCAACTTTGCATTTTTATCAAGTTTGAATATGCTGATCAGTGACATAAATATTTAGCTGTATTGCTTGACTATAGTTTCAAAAGGTAAGATCTTATTTACCTCATATCAAAGTGATACGCGTATAAAAAGCTAAAGTTAGTTGAAGTAAATCAATCTTATTTGGAAGAAGGGAAATATATTGTAGCTAAATTTTTTCTTACTAAGCATTTCCTTGCTCCTATAATTGTAAGGTTATAATTGATAGTCACTGTGTATAAAAGGTGATCTCCTTAATTTATTATTATCAGAGTGAAAGGTTGTTTAATAAACATTCTTTGGTCAATAATCATGCACTAACTAGACTGTCTTGTAACTGATCTCACTGCTTCCTAAAGCTGGATCGATGCCATAACCTGATATGGTTGTCTATTTAGCACACAAAATCTTCTTTTTTAACATTAAAAAGCTCTCACACATAGCTCATTATTATATTTGTTTGCCTTAGGCATTTACTTACGATATATTTAAGGAAGTGGCTTTTTGAAGTTTGAAAATAGCCACATTTCTTAGACTGAACAGGATAGTTCAGCATTTTTTACCTTTTCAATAAGGTTTCAATACAACACACTAAATTGAGTTCATTTTCTATTCAGAAAACTTAACTAAATCGATGCTCAGTTATTCTTAGTAACGCTAATAATAAAGATAAAGTGATATTTAAAGGGTTCTCGGTTTTAATTGAAGGTTTGAAGCAGATTGAGATAGTTCAATGGCTGAATTAGGTCAGGCCCGGTACCAACTACAGTAGGTATAATTATTGTACTAAAATTTTTGTTTTTTGTTTATTAATAAGCAAACCAATATTGGCGATTCACTAAGACACAAGACGTTTCCTTTGCCTTACAGTGTATACTCATATAATTGCATTCACATTACTGCACATGACTACACACATGGATGCTTCAGATACTGGAAAAATGCCTTGAGGCGCATGATGACTCTTCTATATACACTAGTAGTTTCCTACTAATGTACTTGGTCAGTCATCAAAACACTTTCAGCTTGGTAGATGTTCGTTTAAAAGCTGATAAGCAGAGTTTTTCCAAGTTCATCCACTTAGTCTTTCAGAAATGTTTTCCATACTTGGCATAGACTGACTGAAAGAAAAAGTCAATCATAATGCTTTGCGTAATTACTTAAACAAAGTGGAGATAATAAATATTGATGTAAAATCTGAAAAGTCATCTACTACCAAAAAATTTCAATTATAAGTTAGGGCAGTTTTCAATGTTTAAAACATATTAACACATTTTAAGGCAAATAATAACAGTTTAAAGGGTTTATTAATGTTAATATTGCGCAAAGATTCTTTTTTTCCATGAACCAGTAAATATAAATACTGCATACAATTATGTGTATTTATGAACCATGAGTACAGGCCAAAATCTGAGTCTAAATTTTCCTGGAGTTTTTAAGAAAGTTTTTTGTAAAGTTAACATGTTTTATTATGCTAGTGTGTTTTTGTCTATTTTATATTCTAAAAAAGTTGCAATTACTTACTTGCACCAAGTATAGCAGACCTTAAGAAAGCTGCTCGAATGTGCTTGATGTGTTATGGAATTATATGCAAAAGCATGTGAAGGCATGTGTGCACATGTGTGTAGTTATGATTACTTGTGAGTCTTTGCGAGCACTTACACTTGGGTGTGCTTAAGAATATCTGACCATGGCTGTTTATTTGACAATTAAAAACTACCAATAAGTGAACTGCTAACTCTTAATTCATTTGGCTTCAAGTTTGGCCTATGATTCAGAGCATCTCTACTAATACTATGTGTTGATGCAGATTGCCTTGACAACCATTATTGGTTCTCATGTTGAAAAAGTATTTTACATCTATCACCATGACACAGGGTTGGGTTACAGATAAACCAAGTATTTTATTTTCCGACTTCAAGCCTTATAAGGTCACCATTTTGTCACTTTATCAGGAGCCCCAAACCAATCATAAGATTTTCCTACATTGTAACCATTTCTTAGTTTTATAGCTTTATAATCTAAGAACTGTTTTCAAACATATTTTATTGAAACAAATCGAAATTATCAGTTCACGCTTAGTTGAAAATATTTTGTAATTTTAAACAGTCCTTCAGCATCTAACAGTATTGTTGTCAAAGGTAAAAGTCTAGATAAAAGTCAAAAATATGGATGGACATTCAGTTTGTTCAAATTTTTTTATTTTCTAACGTTGTGAACCTAATATTAATCTAGCTCAAAATATTTTGATGTAGGCATACATGATTCTACAGGCATCTATTATTCAAGAGTATCATTCCAAAATGGTTTTAGAAATGTCAACTATTTGAATAGAGGCGTTTTTAATGTGTTAAATTAAGTTTAACACTAGTTTGGTTGGCTTTACACAAAATATTACTTTTTATATTATTTTACATTACGATAGCCTTGTGCTTTGTGTCATTTGCCCTGGTGAATCATTCGCAGCTTCACATAATGCATAGACAATTATACTGTATCCTGTCTTCACAGCCTCTAGACTGATAAAGCAAGCATTTTAGTGAACACTTTATGATTTAGCAAAAGTTATATTGCTCACTAACTTTTATTAATTTACGAGAGCCAATTATTGTTAGCTGTCTCCAACATTTCACCTGATGGTTTGTCAAAGATTATGCATAAACTTGTGTATGCATATAACATGCTTAGAGATAAGACAATAATAGTTTTTTAATAAAATGAAGGTGAGGGCAGAGAATAGCATGAGAATAAAACGGTTGTGAGTTTGGCTAGTTTTTTATTTGCATTCAGTCATGTAAAGTTAAAATGAAACACAAAAACTTAATAAAAGCTAATAAAATTTGATTTTGTAGTTAATCATATTCTTTATATAGATTTTGTAAACTGCAATATGTAAATCAATTAAAATATGGTTGTCTAAGAATATACTATAAGCATTGATAATTTGGATCAGATTATTATCAAACTATAATGTTGTAGGAAAAAAACAGTAGTACTATAGGTAGTTCAAACTGGTTAGTTGAAAATTTACAAAAGCGCATTTAAAAGCTGCAATTTTAGATCATTTTTAAAGCAATCAAAGAGCAAAAACAGTTTTGCTGTTTGAAATATTAGCAAATCTCTTCAACCAAAAGATTAATTTTAGGTATCATCTTTAGAAATAAAAAAACAAAGTCAAGTGGATATTAACAATTGTTACACTGACATCTCCCACCATCAGCTGGGCATGTTCCACTACTACAGGCTCTTCTTTCAGTGCAGAAGGAAAAACACATATCTCGATCGCACTCTCTGTTTGCATTGTTCCAATCTCTACTTCCATCTTGCCTTCCCTGTCGACCTCCAAAGTTCCATCTCGCTCCATCTTTATCACTTCCAGTTCTGGTGTTTAGACATTCTAGGCACTCACATCTTCCACCATCTGCTGGGCATGATCCACGGGTACAATTCTTTATGCCTGTACAGAATCTAGAACACCTTTCTGCGTCACACTGCCTGTCAGCTCTTCCCATCCCTTGTCCAAATGGTCCATTTCTCTCTCGTCCCATTGGACCAAAACCATCTGAGCAATCACTACATTCACATCTTCCGCCATCTGCTGGACAAACTCCTGAGGTACAGTTTCTAAGCTCAGTGCAAACTAATGAGCATCTTTCGCCATTGCATGGTTGATTGGATCTTCCCATTCCTTGTCTGAATGACCCGTCTCTTTGGCCTCCCATTAATCCAAAACGATTTGCTCCATCTGAACAATCAGTGCACTCACATCTCGCACCACCTGCTGGGCAACTTCCTGAAGAGCAGTTTCTAAACTCAGTGCAGAACATAGAGCATCTCTCTCCATTGCATGGCCGGTTTGCTCTTCTCATCCCTTGCCCGAATGGACCTCCTCTTTGACCTCCCAATGGTCCAAAACCGTCCTGTCCGTCTGAACAACCATTGCACTCACATCTACCACTGTCCGTTGAACAAGTTCCAGAAGTGCAGTTTCTTAGGTTACTGCAGATTGTCTGGCATCGATCTGCATCACAATTTCTCATTCTATTGCCATCAAAATTTGTGTTTCTTTGCCTTCCCATTGGTCCATTGCCTTGGCTACCATCAAAGCCACTTTCCATTCTTGAATTTGGTCTTCCACTTTGTCTTCCCATTGGACCTTGTCCGTTGCGATCTCCTTGTCCTCTTGACTGGCTTCCTCCATCCATTCTTCCTTGAAATCCTCCAAATTGGTTTTGACCTCTTCTTTGTTGAGTAAAACTATCAGTGTCACATTCAGAACATTCACATCCTCTGGTATTTTCAGAGCAGATCCCAGTGCCACAGTTTTTATTGCTACACATGTTGCTGCATTCCGTTTGATCACATGATCTTCTATTGACTAGGTTCATCGTTGATCCTGTTACTCCTCTTACAGCAACTAAAACGATGTGAGAGGTTAACATTAATATTTGACCTCTCTATTCAGTTAACACATATGTAAAGTTTAATACTTAGTATATTCAATGTTTAACCAGCAAGTTTAAAACTTCAACCTACATGATTAATTGCAATACAGTCTTATTTTGACTAATTAAAATTGTTTGTATCATTTTGACCTCTTATTACCTGTTTCACAAACCGTATGACGTCTGAAGATAAAAATGGATTATTACAGTCAGAGATAAAGAAGAAATAAAACTCTAAACAATTGAACCTTGTGATGTTTTACAACCAGTGCTGCTAAACTACCGATGACCACAGTTAATTAAGAAGATTGCATGCATGATCATATGTTTTCTCATTTTGCAAGCTTTGGAAGTTTGCTGGCTAGTTTTGACTTCTTACCATACTTAATTAACAAAAGTTATTTATTTCAAAAGTTGAATCTAAATTTATAACCAGCTGATTTTGTTTTACAAGTTCCAAAATAGTTTACACATCTATAGATTTTTCTTGTATCAAATTTTTTATTCAGAGTAACCTAAAAAATCTTTGATGCATATTAAAGTACAAATAGCTAGTTTGGTAAAAAAAACTGGTTCATATTTACCTGTAAGTAATACCAAGGCTGTCAAACTCATCCAGAGCTGTCTAGACTTGCATGTACAAGCCATTGCTGCTTTAACAATTGCCTGAAAACCAAAACTAATATGATAACATAAATGATGTTGAAAGTTTTTCTAATATATCTTGCAATGAAATTTTGTTCCAAGAATTTAATCAGTTGTATCAAATGCATAAGAGGTCCCTGCATTTGAACACAAAGCATCCTTTATGTCAAAGAAGTAACGCTATTAACCTTTATTTGATGCACAAATTATGTAAATGCTGAAACAGTCTTCTTGTGAGAGCTGTAAGTGTTTGTAACAGTCTGGTATCTGATAGCTCTTTTATATCTATAGTTTGTAATACGTCACGTGATGACGTTGCTAGACTAAGTGAAATATGATGAAACTTATAAGTATACAAGTAAGTGAAATATGATTGGTTACTTGCATCTCATGATCTCCTGTCAAGCATATCCTGTTAAGCATGTAGCAATATGATCACCGCCATATTTCTATGTACTTAAAACTGACTGTTTGAGTGCGTTTACAGATAAGCATAGAAGGGAGCAAAATAATTAAAGTCTGTATCTTAGTATGCCTTATTATTTAATGTTTTAATTGTTTTCTGTTCTGTTTTAATGATTTTCCTGTCAAATGGTTCTTGGTACAAGCTATAAACGTTCCAAATTGCATTCACTCTTTACGCTGATCTACGTAAATCCATTGGAATATTAGCATTTGCTGGCAGATGCTCAGATTCATGTACTACTAACTTAATCCAAATATCGCGACAGCTGTCTTCACAGTGTCTACGCTAAAATTCCTTTAGCTGTAGCATTGTTTAACCTATCAGATGCCCTGTCCGCTTATACCGACTTCATAAAAAAGTTCCTACATCAGTGTTTAGCAGGGCTTCCTATGAAGTAAGGTCAAAAGCTTTAACTAATGCGATGCAAATTTTATGAAATCAAAAAGCTATATTTATTTCCATAGTTATAGACGTAGAAAAGGTTTTATCATATTTGACATTGAATAATAGAACACAAATTAATATAACCCAAAAAGATTTGGAACATAAAGATTATGAAACAGTTTTCTTTCATACAGATAAGTCACTCATAAAAATTAATATATTTTTTACTAGCTCATAATATAGTAATTTATTAGTAAAAATATAATGAATGTGACAAAAAAAATCACTTTTAGAATATTTTTACATTTAAAAGTCAGCCATCCATCCAAATAGCACTTATTTTGTAGTCAACAAAATATGGAAAAGCTCGCTTATGATATCACAAACATCTTAGCACTGGTCTTATAGTACTGATAAGCACAGTTATGTCTTTGAACCTTTGACTAATCCAATGTTATGACACTATAAGTGTAAACAGAAGCCATCTCGTACAACTACGTCCCATTTGAGCTGTTTTGGAAAGAGAATCCAAACTACGGCGGTCTCGTGTGGCTGCGATTAACTGTTCGCTTTTGAACTTTTAAGAGCTTGTAATCACATGTCCACATATTTTGCACCTACAACACAGCAGAGTAAGACATGGTGAGTCTTTTGATACCAAATAACTTTAATGTGAATTTTGTGGCAAGTCAACCTTTAAACTAGTCAGGAGTCATATTTTTTGTTCTATATACTTACTCTGCAAACACATTAAAATTATGTTGCTAGTACCGGCTGGCACAACGAATCTAAACCTATCAGTATGACTTGCTTTTATAAGTTTCTAGTTAATTAGAACCTTGATTCATCAATAAAAATCTTTTATAATACAGAGGTCATTATTAAATGTCAAATGCAGCTGAAGTTTTCGACTGTTTTGGCAACAGTTTTCGACGATCCGCACTTTAAAGCCAGCAATAGGACTGCTTGCATTTTTTTAACAGTGGGAGATATTTCTCCAACTTTCTCAGGATATACTATAATGTATATTTAAAACACTCAACCTCACATTACTGCCATGATCTCAAGAATGTAATTAAAACTGGCAGATTCCTGTTGCGTTTGCTGATAATCGTTTATCTTAATGATAATCAAAGATGTTACCATAGATTTACGTATTGTTCCACATTTTTATTGCTTGCCAAGTTTGCTATTTACTTCATTCCAAACTCATGTGAATTTTTAGAAACAATGTGAATATTAAGTTTTTCAATTTTTTCAAGATCCAATACTTTTGATTGCCTGGAAGCTTAAAGAATATTCATATAACGTTAGCTGCAATAAAATGGCCATGCACTGCACCTGTAAACATTGTCATTAAGTGCTGAGATGCAGCCAAAGGGTCACAGCTAAAACGCAGGAAATAAAGTCTGCATAAGGAATTATGATACAATGAAGTTTGATGTATCTGGTACTTCTGTAAGTTTGTTTGCAAAAATAATCTAATATGCTAGTGTTGAGCTGCTCAAAAATGTTGCATATGTCGTTTTATCTCAGAAAATATTGTGTAACTCATTCTTGTTGGCCGGATGAATAATCATTTGTATTTGTGAAAAATCAAGTCCTGTGCCTTAATTACAAGTGTGAAAATTTGCCTTCAATTAATTAATTGCAAGTGTGCTTTAATTACTTTATCCGCTTGAACATTGAAATCCAGGAGTTGTTTCGCCTTTTCTTTTCCAACCAGCGATGCAGCCCAACGGTTGCATTACTTTTTTCTGATTGTGGTAGACTGTCCTTCCTGCATAATCTTGTTACTTTACGTTTTATTAAATATTAAGCTAGTGTTATTTTCTGTCATTGCCAGATTTTACTAGGCTAGAATAAATAGGATTTCCCTGAGGACGTTAGCCAATCCTAACAGGGCTGTCGGCTTCAACAACTATTATTTCTTAACATCAACTCTCAGTAAAGCTATTCAATAAGTAACCCGATATTTGTGCACCGATAGCTTCTAACCCTATAGAAATAACTTACACATTCGGGTTGCCTCCAGCGCCAGGATTTCCAATTTACCTCCCAATCAAAAAATCACCAGAGACAGCCAAATCAGCAAGCGGTGTTTCTCATTTCAGCCTATCCAATACTACAACATTTGGCCTCCCCACTTATTTGACCCTGTCCGTGTGTATATTGAAATTCCACAAGATCTTTACATTATCATGTTTAATTATCTGTCAGCGTGCATATCTTTACGTCATAATTTTTTACACTGAATCAATCCAATGGCAAAACAATTTTTGCTTTTTTTAATCAATGGGTAATACACCGATTCACGTGAATGATTGAAGTCACACCGTTATGTCTCTTTATGTATTCTCGACTTTCTCTGCTAATTTCTCACAATCACTGAGCAGGTGCATCAACAGTCCATCCTGTTCATAACACATCCTAAAGTTCTTACTGCTGGTTTTATTCATGGTTTTCAACTTTCAATTTTTATGGAGAGAGAGCAGCTAAAAGTAATTCTACGGTTTTTATTTTCCGACAATGAGAATAGAATTTTGCTTTCAATGCAATTTATTTCAACTAAGTAAAGGCACTAGAACTCTGTCAGTTTAAAGGGAATGATAATAAAGCTCTTATCAAATACTTACATGTTTAACAGGATATGCAAGACAGAAGGTCTTGAGATGCAAGTAATCAATCATATTTCTTTTTCTTGTACATTTATGAGTTTCATCATATTTCACTTAGTCTAGCGACGTCATGTTGTGACGTTTTACAAACTTTAGATGAACAAGACCAGGCAGATGCAAAAGTGTTGTAGACTCATGCAACTATTACAAAAAGCTTGTTTCATCTTTTACATTATTTCTTCTTTTACATAGTTTACCGACATTAATAATTGCTCACTTGTATGTCGACCAAGTGAAAGCACTAACACTGTCAGTTTCAAGCAGATAGTAATATAGCTGTGATCACATCACTAAACATTAAATAGGATATGCAAGACAGATGATCATGAGATGCAAGTAACCAATCATATTTCTTTTTCTTGTATATTTATGAGTTTCATCATATTTCACTTAGTTTAGCGACGTCATGTTGTAACGTATTACAAACTTTAGATGAACAAGACCAGGCAGATGCCAGGCTGTTATAGACTTATTCAATTCTTACAAAAAGGTTGTTTCATCTTTTGCATCACTTCTACATCAAATTAAACTTTTCTAACATAATCTTTTGTCAAAAAAGTTGCTGCGTTAAGAAGCATGGAGTTTTTTTGTAATTATATTAGAGCAAAATTTTGACTTCCAAAAGCAAAGTTTTTTTATCATAACTTATTAGAACAACTGTCAATTTTAGCTCATTTTATTAATGTTACCACATTAGTTTTGATTTTTAGGCAACCATTGATCTATTACGTCTAGAAAGCATTGAATGAGGGTGACAGGCTTTTTATTATTATTGAGTAAATAATGTATAACAATTTGTCTGAAAACACAGCTGCTATTATCTCAGTATGTAATATAGGCTATATATATATTATATATATATATTATAATATATAATATATTTATGTTACACCAAATAAATAAATCTAACACAGCAAACATGTTCAAAATTTGAAAGGTACTCTTTAAGACCATGAAAATAAACTAGCTTACCGGCTTACCACAATTTACCAACTAAAACTTACCCGAAGGCTAAGTTTAAACTTTTGAAATTAATTGGTTCTGTAAGCCCATTTACCACCAAAAATTGAAATGTGGTAGTACACTTTCAAAACCTGAAAAACTTGTAAACTTGTGAACTTGCGCATGTTCTTCATCTAATGTGGTCATCACTGAGTTGAGCTAATTGTAGTTCTAAAATCAAAGCGATGTTCATGAACTGAAATTTAATCTTTAGTTGATTAATGACAGAAATTATCCAATTCTTTCGCTTTCAGAAGTTTTTTAGTTTTTCAATGAAGTTGAAAAATGTTCAATATTTTTTAAAACTGTTTTAACCTGCTAGAGCATGTTGATATTACATAAAACCATGTAAATTGAAATTTAAACATGCAAACTGGCCATTTATGATTTTAACTATTGGACATTGGCAGATATCTTATCAAAGTCGGTAAGCCAGATATAAATTTTAACAATCTAAAATGCTACAGTTGCTCTAGCAGGAAAGACACTGTCAACAAGAAGCCTTGTTCATAAAAGATTATGTGATCAAATAGAATGCAACAACCTCTATCGTAACAAAAACTGTGTTCAAGGAACATGCTCTGAAAACACTTGAGGGTGAGAATGTAATGAATGCCAAACTGATAGTTTCACTCAGCAAGATAAGGCCAATAGCAATAGGGGGAATTCAAAGAAGACTGGATAGAGGAAGCCAGTTACAAAGACAAGGAGTTGGCAATAGGCAAAGTTTAATCGGTCGTCAAAGCAAAAAGCAAAATTCAAGAATGCAAGGTGGTTTTGGTGGTAGCCAAGGGAGTTGACCAATGAGAAGGCAAAGAAACACAAACTCTGAAGGCACTAAATTGAGAAACTGTGATGCAGACAGATGATTGACAATCTGTACTAAGCTGAGGAACTGCACTTCTGAAAATGGCTCATCTGACAGTGGTAGATGTGAGTGCATTGTTTGTTTGGAGGGAGAAGATTGTAATGAACTGGTTGAAGGTAAAGGAAGTGGTTCGTTTGGACAGGGGATGAGAAGAACTGATCGGCCATAAAATGGTGCGAGAAGTTCTATGTTCTGCCCTGAGCTTAGAAACTGCTCTTCAGGAAGTTGTCCGGCAGATGATAGTAGGTGTGAGTATAATGATTGTTCAGATGGTGCTAATGGCTTCGAACCAAGGGGTAACCAAAGAGTTGCGCCATTCGGACAAAAGATGAGTAAAACAAACTGACCATGCAATGACAAAAGATGTTCAAGCTCAATAGGATATAAATGAAATACTTTCATGCTTACGAATGTTTGTTATCAACATTGACAATTCCTGTTGGAAATACTTAAAAATACCTGAATGAACTTTTACATATCAATGGCAATATCTATTAATAAATCACAAATAGTAGTTTATGATGATCAACATGCTGAATACTACTCAACGAACTCTGCAACTCTCTTGAGGTTTAACAGAGCTGATACTCAAAGCATGAGCTATCACAACCTTGTTTCATACTTGGTGGCACCAAATATTTGTAAAAAGAACATACCAGAAAAAATGAAAATCTCAAAGTAACAGATGAAATAATGCTAGCCTTTATAGTTTGTGTAGACTTGCCTTTTAATCTCAAATCCTTAGCGTATACAAGTTATGGGTTGCTTTTGACATATTCCTTAATATTTCTCAAAACTACCATAGAAATTAAAATTACTTCTTTTAAGATTTTTACTATTCCCATCGATGTTTTCTCTTCTATGTTCTAAAACGAGCAGTTGCAAGTTGTTTTTATTTTTGTACATCAAAACTTTCAAATACTGATGAAAAGTAGCTTCCTCCTAAACGAAAAATATACTTTTCTTCAGAATAATCGTACTACTAAAATTCAAGCAAACATTATCCAAAATTATGGCTTCCATAATAAAAAGTCAGTCATCCATTATGTGCTAACGCCTTGTTTAGTTTTTCTATGAAACCTATATGACTTTAAGATATCAAGCGTACAAAATATGTGCACATTCATGAATAAGCAACTGACTTGTTGATTGATAACATTGAATAATCTATTTAGGCATTCAAGTCTCAAAAAGATTTTGGCCGAGCCATTTATGTTCCTATGAGAAAATGAAAAATAGGAAATAGCCTTTCCTTCAACCTGCCCTAATGGCCATTATTGTTCAAGGAATAAGGAAACATTTCCTTACACTTTGATTCTGCATTTATCTGCGAGATTTATGTTTACCCGGTAAAGCATGCTAAAAATATATTATTTTACCAATTTACCTTTGACAAATCAACTACTCTCTGTTGGAATCATATAAAGACATGATATGACCTACAAAAATTTATATTTTTGAAGGTTTTTATATTGTCAGTGATATGAAATTATGAGCTATCTTTGAATCTGTGATGTTGGCTTTGGCCTTTATTTGTTACTATATTTAATAATCTGGAGATAACTAAATTGACAATTTTATTTATAAAAAAATGTTTATCAGTTCAATTTTACTAACTCTTTTAGGTGGATAGAAGTGTACATTTCAAAGTTAGTGACCACAACTTCCATATTATTGTTATTAATAACACCTAACTGACAATAATAAAAACAATAATATTAAAAATAGTTTACTTTGACAATACTTTTTCATATCTCTCATCTCTTAACTAATTCTCTCTCTCTGTATCAAACTTTCATTGACCTTATCTAGCTCTCCATTTGCAAACCGGTTGTCCTTCTTTATTGATCTTTTCTGATCTCTCTTTATCTGATATTCACTACTCATTGATAACCTATTTTTCTTGTTCATTTTAGACTTAATGCAATCTTTTTAGCAACCTCTCACTGCTAGTATACTCATAAAGTAGAATTTTTTCACAGTTTGATTATTTTCTTGAGAGTATTTCTTTTTTGTTAAGCTTATACGGATAGTTGATGAGCCTGCTTAGCTCTGCACATTCTTGTTGCATGACAGAGATGGTCTTGTTCGTTTAATCACCCCTTCTAAAAACCCCTTTCTTATTGATTTGTATAAGTTGCATTCTAACAGGTGTAGCTATTTAGGTCCTCTCACAGTGTTTAGACACTCTCAATCAGGAACTACAGGGTGAATTTAATGAAGAAACAAAGCAGTATAAAGAGTTAAATGTGTGAAGTTATAATATAAACTAAACAGTAAAGCATATAGTCAGTGACTGTCAGAAGTGTAAGAGAATAAAAAAGAGCCATGAATGTTTGGTTTCCTTCATACACTAGGACTATGCAATCACACTAGATTACGGAGTAGCAAAAGTTGCTATGAGCCCTAAACTGAGCCAGTGGTGGGGAATGACAAAGTCCTAATCTTTTGAGAGATTTGAGTTTAAAATGACTAACAAAATGAAGGTTGGAAGGCATGATATTGTTGTGGTCAAAAGTTGAACTCATAAGCAGCAATTATTGGTATATCATTCATTGGGAACATTTGCTTGTTAGAAAGGAGCAAATAAGCTGAAGAGGTATGAGACTTGACATTAGAACTAACCTGAAGTTAAAAGGTGAGAGCAAATGCAATACATATAGTCATGAGAGCTCTTGTTTATGCATACAGAATGACAAATTGAATGGTGAGGTGATTTGGTAAAGTCCAACAAGGAGCACTGCCTAGATTGATGAATATGCTCTGGAAAAAACTGTCTACCCTGACCTAAAATTAGTAGTTCAATAAACGAAGTACTACATTCCAGCTAACTATGTGACATTGAAATGAAAACGGTGGCGGTAATAAGAGTATTGATGTTAAAACTTGAAGATCCACGTTGTAAAAAACCTCCTGAATAATTATTTTATCTGAATTTAAAACGATTAACAAATTGAAGGTTGAGAGAATTGATATTGTTGTGGTCAATAAGTTAAACTCATAAGCAGCCATTATTGGTATATCATTCATTGGTAACTTTTTTGTTAGAAAGAAGCAAATACATGTAAGCTGATAAGGTATAAGACCTGACATTACAACTAAACTGAAAGTGGAAACTGAAAGCAAATGTAATACATACAGTGACTGGAGCTCTTGTATCTACATACAGAATTACAAATTGGATGGTGAAGAGATTTAGTATAGTGCAACAAAGAGAGCTGACCAGGACAATGAATATAGTCTGGAAGACACTGTCTACCGTGACCTATAAGTACATGTAGTAGTTCAATGGCAGAAGTATATACCAGCTATTTATGTGACATTAATTAAAAATCATAGCGATAATAATAGTCTTGATGTTAAAACTTGTGCAGCCAAATTATAAAATACCTTGTGAATAATTATTTTATGTGTAGAATATAAAATCATCAGCCATAACCAAAAATATTTTGTTTAACTCACTACCGTGAGCCGATGTATCGGCAATCCCGGTAACATAAGTACAGACTGTAAGCCAATGAATCGGCTAATCGATAAGGTTTCACATTTTTCATTGCAAAGCCCACGCATTAACTAGACCAATCAAATTTGGTCTCCAATGAAAAGACCTTGTTTCCAATCATGTACAGCTAATCAAAAATCTTTTTGCTGAGAATATCTATTTCTACTCATTTTTCAAAACGGGAAGATCAGATTGGTACCATCATGGCAACCAAAAATTCACTGTGTTTGTTCAATGCAAAGAATGCGTCAGAATTTTTGCGAAAGCAGAATCCAATTAAAATCTTGAAAAGTGGTACTTATCTTCAAAAGAATCTTCTTATGAATAATATGCGTTTCGCAGTAAAATAATATCGGCATTGATTTCCGAAATATTGCATAGATACTAGCGGTATATCGACTTTTAGAAATTCCGTGCGAATTAATTTGGTCAGAATCATGAATTTAACGCCGTAGCAAAAGAGCTATAAACTAATAAAAGAAGGCGTTTTTGTGCTATCTTCATAAATAAGATCAGTGGAAGTCATTCCTTAATCTCCACAAACGTTATAGGCTATAAAATTTGTTGCAATACAGTAATTCCTTCAGAAACCTAAAAATTTCATTTATAGATTTAATAATAGCCTAAGCACTACACAATGTGGTTATTGAAGACTCAAATTTTAATCAATAAACACCTGATCAAAGCAAGTCATGCTTACAAATTTAGATTCACCGTGCTAGCTTGTACCAGTCACTTTGCTTTTTATGTGTTTACAGAGTTAATATTTAGAACAGAGATATAATGACACCTAACTATAGAACTTTTAATTTATTTAGGTTAAAGGGATTAATGATTCATAGTTATATAGAAATGGTGGAAAGTGACAATTGATTTTAGATTGATTACTGTTTAGTTTATCAGCAAATGTACTTAGCTCACTGCTAGTCTATCTAATCCATTGTTATTTATAGGTTCACACTGTCAAACTTTTCAATTTTTCTGTTTAAAGTTATCTAAAAAATTTATAAATTTATAAAACTTTTCAAAATTCATGTTTTTTTACTTATCACTGAATACTTAAAACATTTATCATCTCATAAACAGTAGTTTATTTTGCTAAGTTTTACGTAGAGTTTAGGAGATAGAAGATCTTCAACAATATAAAGGTGTTTCCATGATAAGGTTGAGCCCGGTTGCAAGAATATAGATACAATCTGTTCAATGAATCAATATAAACAGTGTTCTTGTTTTTATAAGCCAAGTGGTGACAAGTCATTTTGGTTGATCACTGTAACATTGAAATAACTGAGAAGAAAGTTTAAAACTTTTCTAAAATAATCTCAGTAAAATTTTGCTAGAACTAACTGCTCAGTTTGCTTAAAATTAAAGCCATGATGAAAAATAGGTTGTATAACCCCTTTGGCTCACGTGGTTATGTATTCCATTATTTATTGCTTCACAAAAAAAAAGATCACTGGTTACCATAGCAACCTCATTTTGAATGAAGCGGTGTTTTAGCAACACTGATTGCACCAACAAGTTCAAGTTGCCAATAACTACCTTCATGCTGCATCAATATTTTATCACAGTCAGTAGGTGTTTTGTCATTTTTCATTTTACAAAAGTCAATTAGCTCTGACTTAGCTATATAATACTTGTATTCTAGCAGCAATAGATAGAAACTTAATATTTTATGTAGTAAGTTTTATTTGACTCCACAGCATGATGCTAAATATTTGAGAAGCAAAATAATGTACATAGATGCGGAGATCAGACAAAAACAGCAAAAAAACTAGCAATTGGCTTGGGAAATCCAACAGTCAAGACCAGGCTTCAAGGTGAAACTTATCCCAGGGGGTCATTGCTCCGGATGCATTAGTGGAAATGCAACTATGCTAAAGGGAAAAATAAGAAAAATACCGACGCTTATAATAAACTAGCAAATATGACAGTAAAAAAAGCGCTATCAACACATACATGTGAAACCTTATCTTTATAATTACATTTAAATTTATAATTAAGTTTACATTTAAATACATGTAAATCTGTACATGGTAAACTTTCAAGCAAGCAGTTACCGAATTCATTGTAAAATAACTAAATGTGTTTGTCTTCTTTTTATGAACAAAAATCATTGTTTTGAAATACAATAGTGCAAGCTTGCTTCAATTGTTCTACTGGAAAATCCTTTCCTGATACATATTGCATTTCTTAAGCTTCATGAAAAGCTCTGTCATTCATTTGTAGGTACTAGAATTTGCTTACAGTCTGACAGTTTTTGAAATTGAGAACTCAAGTTAGTTTTAATTTGGTTTACCAATCTCTAAGTATTACTCATTTAATGACAAGTAACTGATCTGTTTCCAAGCTGGCTGGTTTTAGTCATGGCATTGCTAAAAATTTAGGCACCAAGAATCTGTGATAGTTTTGCATTTCCAAGAATAATCTCGTTATTTTAGAAAGGCAATCTTAGTGAAATATAAAGTGTGGAGCTTAAACGGGTGTGTGTCGCACTTTACAAAATCAGGGCACTGTAAATACCTAATTATAATTCAGGAAGGTTTCAACGATACAATAACTATTTTTATAAGACACATGATAAAGCACTAAAAGGTTTGTTACAGCAAATCAGAACATTATTAGGTCATTTTTGAAGAAATAAGTCAATAAGCAAAATTATAACATTTTCAAAAAGTTATAATAGCATTATTTCATCAAGTTCTTTGTCTTAGCCTCTCATGGAAAACTGAGCTGAGACATATTAACGATTATCCCTTTCATATCTTTTGATATTTATGAGACTTTCCTTTCGTTCAAATAAAGTTGGAAGAGCATTGTATGCACTTTGAATCTTTCAAGAGAAGTGACCATTTACAAACATGGCTAAAGTACCACAAAGTGTGGAATTCTGATGGGAAACAATGAAAAGTCATGGTAGTTAATCATTTCAATTTTGTTACTAGAAGCAGAGAAATAGCATATTGAATTTTCGTACTTTGGTATGCTTTTTCATGACAGCTCAAAATATGATTAATCTCAAATTGAAGGCCAACTAACGCCACCTATTCGAAGTTATAAATACGTTTCATAGTATTGTGATTTTCTATTTATAACATGAAAGTATTAAAATAGCTCGACGTCAAGCAATTATTTGCTTTTGATAAAACGGTGCAAAAAGAGTTATAATCAGATGATTTTTGATAAATCCTCATTTTCGGTGCTTTTTTTCTTAAAATCTCAACTATCAAAGAGAAAAAGGTGTTCGCAAAATTTCTGAAAGAGTTTTATTTCTCAGGTTGCACTTCAAGATATTTTCTCTTTTAAATTCTTACCAATGTATTAAAGCACAAAGATTTTTAATGGTTTTGTCTGCGCTGATTCACAGCTAACTTTCACATAACTTAATAGGATGTGCATGCATGCCTGTCTCTGTTAGAACCATATTTCCATTGTTAGCTTGTCAGTCTATCAGGCAGGAGCGCATGACTGTCAGATTTCTATCTTTGCGACGTCAAACAATCTTGATGGATTAGCTTTAAAAATAATAAACAGTCCATTTAATTTATCTTTTACCATCTGATGTTCCATATTCTGTATACTGATATGATTCAGCGTATCTCACTGCCTCACAGACTGTTACCTAGGTTATGGATGATTCACGACTGTGTGGCATAAAGGATCAAGAAGGATGATGGTGAATAGACTTAATGTTCCAAATCCCAAACATCCTTCAACGACAATGAGCTATTATTTAACTTTCATTTGCTCGTTCTTATCTGATGTCCTGAATAAGCTCGTTGATTTAGTACTAATGCATAAACAACAAGCTGCAATGACTTCAGCAGAAAAATATACATTTCCAGCAAAGGTTCAGAGTACTTGTTTGCATTTCTTATGACTTTTGTAGCAGAAAAATTTCTTTTACAATTTATACTACTAAGAGATCAGTGAATTTAGCCTTGAATTCTACACCTCCTTGCTGCATAAGCATCGATTGTTGTAAGTAAAACCAAAGTTTGAGCTAAGTTTCGTGAAGAAAATATTGCAATGTCAATAAAAGGAATATTTTAGAACATCAGTCAGCTAGTAACATCTCATCTGCATAAATGTTGCATACACCTATTGATCTAACCTGATAAAACTTACTCTATTTATTATTTGACATATGTAAATCATAGCTTCATAAAATTTTTTATACTTGTGCATGAGGTAACAAAGAACTCACAGTTTGCATTACTCTGCTTAACTGCTTATGCAGTAGCCATGAAGTTGATGTTATTTAGAAATAAAGAAACTATTGGTTTATTTGCTTGTTGCTATGTAATGTAGCTAAAAAGTTATATTGTGCTGTGAAGAGTTTTAGGTACTTGGAGCATATTGATTGTGTTATGGTCTGTGTTTAAACCTGTATCAAAGTATATGACCTTGGCAACGCCAGTGTTTATACTGACATCTATCACCTTGTGTAGGCTTTTATCTATGATCATGTTATGGCTATTTCTATGGTCATAAATATTTCTAGATCAATGTCTATGCTTGCTTTCTTATTTTTTCCTAGGTCTAAACTCGTCGTTATCGCTATATTTAGATGTATGTTTACTTTGTTCAGACTGCAAGCTCTGAAGTAATTCTATCAAGTAACTGAATGGAAACTAAATAAAATTACTTTTTATAATTAGAGTTGAAAGTGTATTACTGGTTGATAATTAATAGACATTAAATAAAATTGTTTTGGTACATGGTCTTCATCGACTTTACCAAAGCGCTCAATACTGTGGGCTAGACAACTCTGTCTAGATTAAACAACAGAAACCTGGTGTTCCCAGTCATTTTATTAACCTAATCAAGGCTTTACACAAAGGCATGAGGGCTTCAGTTAGGATAAAGAAAAAGTTATCAACTGCATTTCAGGTCAACAATAGTATTAATCAGGTTGTGTGTAGACTGCAATGCTATCTTCCATATTGCTCTCAGTTGTTTTTCAGCATGCTTTTGAGAGCTGTGACAAAAACATCTGGATAAAAATAGGCCTAGAGTAGAACTGTTCAATGTAAAGTAAGACAAGATTGCAATAAGAACACCGGAAATCTAGGTTAGAGAACTCATGTTTGCTGATGACGCTGTCATTGCTTCACTCACAAGTGACGATGATGATGATGATGATGATGATGATGATGATGATGATGATGATGATGATGATGATGATGATGATGATGAGGATGATGATGATGATGAGGATGATGATGATGATGAGGATGATGATGATGATTTTTATTATTATGATGATGATTATGATGATGTACAGGTAGTGGTCAGCAAATTTGCTAGATCTGCTAAAGCTTTCGGACTTAAGAAAATATCAAGAATATAGAAATGTTGTTTAAGCCTATCCCTGGACTACATGCCATAAGTCAGAGTATTTACATCAGCAATAAAGAGCTAGCCAGTGCCAAAAAGTTTAAATAGCTTGGAATGGAAGTTAGGGTAATAATAAAATGGATAATGAGTCAAACTCTACAATGTTCAAAACCTCAATCTGTTTTGAATGGCTAAAGACAAAGATGGGTGTAAGAAGGACCTGACAATCAAAACTAAATGTTCAGTTGATCAGGCCATTGTTCTACCTTCGCTTTTATATTGAGCAGAGACCTGGCCAGATACAAGCTAGGGGCCCAAAAATTTAACACTTATATGATGAGATACTAACATCAAATTTTAGGTGTGGTAGCGAAACTTTATATGAAAAGAGAATATTTTATCTCAAGCCAACCTGGCTACGTACACAGAATGGAGGACACCAGACTGCCCAAACAGATCATTTAACTACAACTGAGAAAAGGGTGTTTGTGGTAATGGAAGGCTGAGATTAAGGTTCAAAGATGCAGGAAAAAGCAACTTTAATGACAAAAAGATACCCATTGAACGCTGACGATCTCTAAGCATAAATTGAGATCAATGTATTGTGGAAGTTTTATTGCAATTTTAATTGTTTTTCTTTAGCTGTCTTTCATATCCAAATATGACTTTAAAAAAATTTACTTCTATAGAAGTACGTTTTTTAAAGTCATATTTGGATATGAAAGACAGCTAAAGAAAAACAAACAAAATTGCAATAAAACTTCCATAGCAATAAAAACTTGATATTTATTAATTTTAAGTTTTTATTAAACTCTAAAGATTATTGAGCAAGTGCAACTCAAGCAATTTACAAATTGTCTACTTTCTATTACCTGTGAGGTTATGTGACAGATAAAAACAGTAGGCCTACTAGGAATCTTTGCAAAGCTTTTCCTATCTAAAATTCATTTAGTTGTAAAAGTTGGCGCAACGTTATTTGGCATTGCAAAAAAGTCCGTAATTGCCCATTTCACATTAACTATGAGTTGTCTGCTGATGAGTTTCTATTCGCTAAAAATCACACATGAGAACACAACTTCTTTTAATTCAATCGTTTGTGTTTACAAAATTTGGTTTTCTGGTAAAGGTTTGTTAGACCCATTTTAACTGACTAAAGATGTGATATTGTTTTCTTTTTTGCGTCTTATTTGAATTTGTTTACGTCTTACTACATTTTTTTCAATGTTACTGCGTTATATTATACTACACTAATGCATTGTGTAGTATAAAATACTTTGTTTCGTTGTGTTGTCTTTCATTTTTTTATTGTGTTTTACTATCTTATAATATGCTATAACTTTTAAAATATTTCTACGCTTTATTATGTCACATATATTTTGCTTCCTTTCATACTGTATCGTCTTTTAAAATACTAATAGATTAGATTATATAATAATTTACAAAACTTTGTATTACTTATTTTGGTTATATTATTCATATTATATCCCATTATGTTATACTGTACCATAATAGAATTTGCTGTACTACTCTATTTTATGTTTTTCTTGAATATAATATTGCGCCATTCCTTTGTGCATAGTTAATTATGCTATATCCAGTTATATGATTACATTTTTGACTTTATTTTTTTTAATTTTAGTGCATTATAATGTATTTCCTTTACCCATGTAAGCTTCACCACAATATGTTGAGTTCTATTAAACTATTACATATTTTGTAGCAATATATGCTGCTGCTACTACATAGGCTGCAAAGTATCTGGCAGATTGAGCAACTGTTGTGTAGACTCAGGAAATAACTATAGTACGATTCTTAGCTACCTAATTATGTGAAGGTTACATAGTTCGCCAAGTTAGGTGATGTGATTTTGTATGAATAAAAGGCAAATGCTCGTTTTGCAGTATGTTGGTTAACAAATAACACACTTTGTCAGTTTCAGCTGCAAAAAAATGTTGAAGTGAATGCCAGCTAAAATAAAAATTGATTAAAGTGCAGGTAACTAGGAGTTGTCTACTACTGTGATTATACTAAGATCAAACACGAGAACCTGATTTCTTTCAAATCGCCAAATTTTTGCTCAAAAGGTTTAGCTACTTGAAAAAACTTGTGTTTAGTTTCATTTTTATTCAACATTCTATCATAATTTAGTAATTCTGACGCTGTCACCCTTAAACATTTAGCATCAGCTGTAGTTATATTTGAACAAGTTCAAAGGGTTCCTGTAAACATTTAGAATAGTTTAGTTGAGCAGAGTAAAATAGAATTAAATGGATTAAAATATAATAGAATTAATAGAAAAATATTCATAAAAATCCTAAAAACAACAAAGATACATCACTAAGATAGTTTCAGGCTTACATGAACAAGGCAGTATGCTATATATAATGTTTTATTATATAAGATTATATTTCATTATATCACAATACATTACACTCTAATATAATTTGCATCATATTATATGTTTGCTATTGTATGTTATGGTTAACATTATACTATACATACTATTGTTTACTATCATCTAACATACTATAGTGTACTTTAATAGAGGCCTACTTGAGTACAGTGAACCCTCGCAATGCAATTTTAATTGGTTTAGTGTTGGCATCGTGAGGCAACAATTTTGTTTTGTGAAGTATGATGGAAATCCATAGTAAGTATTTAATGTGAACACCACTTGGTAAAATTGTTGAAATACTGTATATGCTCTGTACGTATTAAATATTAGCAACAGAATAATATGTTAACTTTAGTGACTATAATTACTGACAGTAACTTTAGGGCATTTAGTGTACTTAGCGGTTATGATCTGCAATAAAAATAATGTAATGTTACAATGTACCATGTGCAGTACGTACTGTAGGAAGTTCTCACTTTTGTGGCAGACATACATGTATAATAAAAACATTGAATTTAACTTCAATTAATTTAAATTGCTAAACACGTACCTAAAGCTAAATTTTAGTCTGTATTTTTAACTATTTTTCTGAACTTCAACTTTTTCAATGATAAAATCATAACTCTTATCTGTTTGCGGCTTTTTTTCTCAATAACTAATAACAACTAACGCGAGATTATAACTGAGCGAGATGAAGCAACTTATCTCTTTCATTCGTTGTAAGAGCGATTGCGGCAAATAGCATACCAAGTATTTCAAGAAAAAAATTTTTTGTTGCCGAATGGCAATCAGTATTGTGTTTGGAGAGAGTGAAAATCATGATTTTCTACATCGTAGAGCAAAATAAATTGCATAACAGTACCATCGTAACTGTTTGTTGAATAAGTTGAATTATATCAAGTTATAATGTGCTTCGCAGAAGTATAGTTGTTGCTTTAAAATATGCTACATCAGGAGTAAATCAGGGAACTCTAGATTAAGTACATAGCTGCATTGGAAATCCTAGGGATCATTGTGTAAGCTAAGATCATTGGGTTTCACGGTTTACCGTAAAGGTATTTTATATTTTCCGAAAGCTAATGCCCAAGTAAGTAAGCAGCGCTTTGGCATGCATCATTAAGCCCAGGAGTAATTCAATGTTGAATTAGCCTGCAATATGCAACAAATTATTACCAGCAATGAGAAGTTATTTATTATTGCAGGTTATTAGGAGTTATTTCCTAATGCAGTTATATTGATTAAATTAATGAATGAAAGCACAACTTCTCTTAAAGCAACATTGAGAATGATTATTGTTTAAAAGGATCTAATGTACCTATATCATTGCTAATGTCATAACAAAGGCCTAGTTATGTGTTATGTGGTTTTCAAGTGGTATGCACTGATGCATGCTTTGTGGCAACTGTCTTGGCCTGCTATCACCATAGTTGATACAATGATATATCACTGGGACTTTGCTCATACACCATTGCGCTCTGAACCAGCCCTGTTTGATTTCATGTTGTGTTTATGCAGTGACAGACACTTACTATTTATGGTGCCACCAATTTTGTATAGCTAGTTTTTGTTTTTTTCTAATTAAATGCAAAAGCTGTAATGTGGTAAGCAGGGAAGTCATGGTGAATGTATAGCTCACAAATAGCATGCAAAGTTAAAGAATGACGAAACTTAGCTCTGCGTTTGTTTCTTTTTACATAGAGCTAATTGTGACACTGTATGACTTAGAATGTATTAAGCAGACGAACTCAATAAAGTTATATAACCGAGTACAGAATATAACTCTCAGGTAAAAATTACCCTCTTAAATTATCATACATAATCAAATGGCAGTTAGATAACATGATCTATAAGATAATAAAACAAATGCTTATGCAAAGGCTAGCCATGTAATGTGATGCTTAAACTGGGAACACAGGCTAAAACCAAATTCAAGCTGAGCAGTATAGACGCTTAACAGTGACACAGGTCTGAACACTGACTTTCGATGCAAGGGAGACCATTTGTTTCGGTTTAGCTCTCTTAACAAGGTCAGCCAACAACAAAAGTTTTGTCAACCAAATTCTTTATTTCAAAGTAATTTTTGTTCAATCCAAAATAAATTCTGGACAATTTGATAAATACAAAAAGTCATAAAAATTTCATCACCTTAATTTTTTGCAATATTTCACAATTCATAAAATTGAACTCAATGTAGATAGAGTTTAAAGGCAAAGTTCTGCACTGAAAGGTATGCATCTAACAAATGAATATTTATCTGGGTGCTGAAATATAGTTTAGCTAGCTTAATCTGTTTTTAAATTCTCTGACTGAGTAAATAGAGTTAGACAGATCATACAACTTACTACTCTGCTATCATGTTCTGCTATGGACCTTTTATCGTAAGTAATGGCTATTAAAATAAAATTAAAATGCTTGTAGATTAGGCCTATGGACATACTAATCTCAATAGCAATGACAAGTGAAGCAAGCAATAAACATATTAGAAAAGTGATATTTTGTTGTTTTGGAGAGAATCAAAAATACTTCCAATACCAAGTAGCCATACAAAAAGGCTTGGTATGTGTATTTGTTGGACTAACTTTTTACCCTCTCTCTCTCTATCTCTCTCTCTCTCAGGCCTTTCTCTTATCAGATAAGTAGGCCTATATTACTTGCTAGTGAAGCTCACAATTGATACATTTAGTTTACCTAAACATTATTCCTTGCAATGGAAATTTAGTGTGCAGTAGATGTGGAATCTGGTCATCAATCAAAGGGTTGTCAAGGATAAGTAATAAACTATTGTGATTGCCTTGTAGCGCTATTGTCTGCCATAGCGCTGTATGAATACTTCATGAGGTCATAGGTGAGCTTCTCTGTGAGCTTCTCTCACCTTAACTGTTTCACAGTAGCCTGAGAACCTAACACGACAACATCTGATACGGCAAAACAGTTGCCGATGGTTGTTGAGTAAACAGTCAATTAGCTCATGCTAATCAATTACAGCTCTAAACAAATAAACTGTCATACTTTATTCACATCTCTTGACAAGAGGTAGCAGGTCGCTACGCTCGAGCTTAGCACAAGGATTTAAAGGTAAAATGTGCATAGAGCTAGAGTAGAATAGGTTTAGGCTTGCATCTACTATTTACTTGTGGATTGCCTAAATAAACAGTGCCAGTATAGTGTTTGTTAGGTTATACATGTACCTCCCAATGTTTAGCTTATGGTGAAAAGGTAAGTTTTGGTTGATGTGCTTTTTTGGAACTGGCATCGGGAAATACAGCGTGTTCATCCTTTACACTGACTTGTTTTAACTATCGGCTGAAAATATACGTTGACCACACTTTAGCTAATTGTATCAGATAGTATAGGTATTGTTGTATCATTTGCGATTGTTTTTATGTTTATTGCTCACGTACTCTTTCATATACGCTCCCTATATACGTCATAATAACGCTGCTTGAATCTGTGCATCTAAAAAAGTAGTATCATTCAAACTTGTATATAGCTAAACAGGGCTAGTCTACAAAGACAAAAATTACATCCAATTTTAGCTGGTGTTTTAGCCTTATATTGGTATTAATTTTATTTAGATGGTTAAAATGGTGCTGTCACATCTTTGTTCAAATTTATTAGAGTTTTGTACACTAACTTCGGTGTTACTCTAAATTTTTTTATCAATAATGTAAGCAATATTTTAGATTTTGCCAATCGAAACTAAAGTTGCAGTAGCTGAAGAAAATATGTTCTATATTGGATATTTAAGCACCTTCAGTTCTAATGAGTACATCATAATAATACATACTGCCATTTGCAAAATGATTGTTTCTACGTCTTTTACAGATCCAGCTGAAATTTTTGACAAGAATCGTAAAACTGTGATTATGTTTAACATTGCACAAAATAGATGCAATTTATAGAGTGCATCAAATGCTGAGCACCTGCTTCACCTACCTTGTGTTATTGTCAGCTGATTTTGAAAGCTTTTAAAATATTTTTTTATATGTTTTAAAATGCTCTCAATAATATAACAGTGACTAATGTGTTTTTTATCATTCATGTATCTACTCGGGATACAAGCGAGGCAACTAGATTCTACTTTCTTTTTTCACTATTTTACAGTAGAGTAGCTTTTTGCAGTGATTGGGTTTGTGCAAGATGCATAATAGGCAAGTTACTTGTTTTTTATTGACTGCAGATGAGTGCAAGAGCATTAATGCATTATTAAAACCCATGCCTCCAGATATGTAAAAATATTTAATTGTATAGGCTAGGTTAGCCGAACCAAAGCTTGGCTTATAACATAACTAGTTCGTGTTAGCTAAAAGTTTTTGCTTGCATTTTTGAGCAGTTCATTGCTGAACACTGCGTGTAGAGGATAGCCACAAGTTCATGGACATGAGCTATACTAAACAAATACTCGACCTCACCAATTTGGGATGTTTTTTCAAGTGTACCTCCCGCATGTTGTCACCAAGCTTTTTTCAAGATGATGTTGCCAGAATATCTCTGAGATGCAAAATTGATCAAGCTTCTATACATTTTCTGTAATGTTGATTTCTTACACTAGCAATTAGAATGGTGCGGTATACTGATTTTAATATCTTTTTTACAAAGTCAGCCAAATAATTTATAAAAAAAATTTGTGACTTTTGACTAAAAAGTCTGTCTGAGTTTTTGTCAGTTTCTTACACTATCCGCTAGTAATTAGGGAACTCACAAACTAAAACTGATATAAGGTCTCATCTAAGATCCAAGAACTGAAATTTCATTTGATTTATAGCATGGTTTTAGTGATAAGTTTAGCCTCAAAGAGAATAGCATCGTATCAACGTGTGCAGCATTGCTGTACAATAGCAGAATAAGAACTGACCAAATTCCACATTTTACTAGCACCTATTACCATCCGTTTTAAACTAGAATTCCTGATCTCTAATATACCACCACCTTCCTGTCTAGTAAAGTTTTAACATTTGCCCCTACAATGTCTCACAAGGTATTTTGCTATCTAGAAAGAACTGGGTGTGGAGCTTTTTGGCAATGATACAAAAACAGGTATACCTAATACCCTGACTATGTTCACTAGACAAAAGAAATATTTGTGCATATCGATTTCCTAATAGCTAGTTTTCATTATACCAGAGAAAAATGTAAACAACTATTAAAGCTATTCACCACATGAAAAAATCCAATACTCTAAAACAATTACTATTGTGTAGGCTTTGTGGTATAGTCGTTCAGCCTGTCTGAAAGTATGTACTTAGCTTCATACCCACTAAGCTCCCAATTCTATTGTATTACTGTCTTACAAATGTAAACAATTCTGAATGTAAAAAGCTTTGCTGCAACATGCATAAAAATTAGCATAGATTAGGCTATAGCGCAGTGCAAGTGGTTTTACACAAGGGAATCAAACATGGAACTCATCAGGAAGCCTTACTTGCTAAATATTCCCTGTTATTGAACCTGCTAAACTAATTCAAAGCACCCTTTTGTGTATGATGTGAATTTATTTGCTCATTATGATAAAACCTACAGCAAAACTTGCTATTTCGTGGCATTTTCTTTATATTTTTGCTTTTTATCTGCTTACAGATGTTTTATTTGGAGAAAAATATATATAATTTGGAACTGATATTAGCTATCGACAATTCATTTCAGACTAATTAATTGTTGTGCACCTTTTCAACTATAGCCAAACAGTAATGACAGTATTATGTTTGGTTCCCTATTTATTTTAGATTGAGAAAAATATTCATTGGTATAATTATCAGTGTTTTACCCATCCAAATTCTTTTTAAAAGACACAGTATCTTGCAGATGCTCAATCGATATCACATATTTCTGTGCAGACAACAGATTTGAGTAAGTTTTGAATAGAGGTACCTTACACCTATAAACAATCGCTGTTAGATTCTGTCTCTAATAGATTTGTTAAAATATTTTGCGAAAGAACCTTAAGAACATTGAGAAAACTGCATGAGAAGAGTAAAAGAAACAACCAACAAGTGTATTAAACTATTTGATGAAATAATAAATTTTTCCTATCTAATTAATCTTCATAATATATGATCCTTCAAACCTGTGTATTGCTATTCAGGCACCTAATAATAACCTCAAATATGTCTCTCATGTTAGGTTTACAGAAGAAAAACATTCTGGGAGCAAAGATGGCTGACAGCGCTGGTTCAGATGGCACCAACCAGTTTTTGGCTGGAACAGCACTTCATTGGTCAGATGTAGCTGTCATTTTTGTATACTTTGCGTTTGTTCTCTTCATTGGTCTTTGGGTAAGTAGACATGCAAACTTACTAGTAAGTGGATACGTTTGATCTTGTTATCTTATCTTTTTTATCTCTAAAGCTCCTTTGCAAGTGGCTCACCTAGTTGATGCATTAACAGTAACTCAGTGCACAGTTCCCTTCTGTAACCTCACTTAAACAGCCTTACGCCTTCCTATTCACTGCGTAATAATCACCATGGAATGTTTGCCTATGTAAAATATATATAGAATACATGCCTATTTAATAGCAGAGAGAGTACGCAAGTATATTCAGTGGCAAGTATCGGTATAGGTAGTTTGCAACCCAAACTACCTTTGTGTACTGCTAAGAAACGTAAGGCTCTTTTCATCATCATCATTACAGCATAGCAAGCTCAATTAGTTTATACATAAAGAAGAAGCCGGCCACATTATGGCTTAACTGACTATCTAAATGTTTTTTACCCATATGTTTTCTATTGATGTAATTTTGCTGTTTCTGAGAACTCCTAATTTTAAACACCAACTTAGCTTTTTAAAGAAATATTTTTGATAAGTTAGTATTAATGATGTGGATGTTTTTATAGAATTGTTGAATATTCAGAAACAAAAGATATTTATAAATTGTTCATTTTCCACATAAATATGAATTACCTCAAATTTTAACAAATCAAAAATTTTCAAACAAGACCAGTTTCTATATAGTTTTAGATATTAGCTTTCACTTTCCACAATTTAATTAATTAATCAATTTAATCAAATTCAAATTTACTTTAAAATTTACTCAATCACAATTAATTCAAAATTGGCTTTTAATTACCAAATACTATCTGCGTAAAGCTCTGTCTACATTAAGCTACACACTCATTTATCAAAAACCATAAACGTTTTGGTATGACTATGATTGTAGACATCTCGTAGCAACAGGGGAAGTATAGATGGCTATTTCTTAGCTGGAAGAAACATGCACTGGCTACCTGTAAGTAGACACCTTTTTAAAGTATGTGATTTATTAAAATACTTTGAAATTGAAAGCCCTTTTGTGAGCTTTCAGGGAATGTTTGGAACCTTGTTTAAAGCCTGGTTTCCATATGACAGCGCAATGATCGCGCGCGGCCCAGTGATCGTGCGCAATGCATTTCTTGGACCGAGAGGCAGTGTTTTCATATCGCGCGTAAGCTTCTTGCTTGCATTGGACAGGGTGGATATTTTCCTTACTTTTTCGTAAGAGAGACATATTTCTTCGGAAAAACAGACCTCCGTTGCGAAATTACGCTGTCATATAAAAATCATGCTTACTCTTTCGTACGGGAGACCGATTTCTTCGGAACAAAGCCCTTCGCTGGAATTGTGGGATAGGTTGAAAAGGTCTAGCGGTGTATTGTGGGATACATAATCGCACGCACCCATTGCAAGGATCCATTCTGTTGGATACTTGCGATCAGCGTACGCACGTCGCGCGACCGTCGTGCGTTGACGATTCCATATCACAACTGGCCTAAGCACGACGTCGTGCGCTTTGTTGCGCGCCTTGCGCTGTCATATGGAAACCAGACTTTAGCATTAGTTTTAAATATAAGCATTAGTTGTTCAAACTCTTGTGCTTGCTTTTTAGCTATTACCTGCTGTTTTATGTCTGTTTTTTTACTCATTTCACAGCAGCCTAATTGAACCTAAGCTAGAAGTAAATTACTTTTACTATAAAGCTTTAAAAAAGCCTCACGTCAACAGGAATCCATAACAAAAACTTCCTGGTAAAATTGAACCTAATAAATCTTAGCCATATTGAATTAGCATAGTGATGCTAAAGGTTGCTTTTATTATTGTTTCTATTAAAAAGGTTTTGAAGAACTTTCATAAAAGTCAAATAGGGAACCTTGTAACAAACCAACAGCTGTATTTTGTGTATATAACATAAAGTATGGTTAATTCAGGGCGTGTGGCGTATAAGTCATGATTCTGATGGTATATGGTCACTCGCGTAACTGAAAATGTCACGATGGAATTTAATTTTGCAACTAACTGCTGTTGGCTAAAAAAAACATCACACATCTTACCATGCTCTTGGGAATTTTTGTCAAAACCTTGGCAAAACAATGTTAGCATATGTATTAGGAACAAAGTTACGCATAAATATGCTCTGGGCCAAACCTACAAAGTCATGAGGGGAGGGTGAGATTGTAATGACAAAGCTTGTGCATTTTCAATTGCAACTATTTGATATTGATATATTGATATTGGTGGTGTTTGGCAAATAGAGGTAATAGTAAGTAGCTTATAAACCTTGTTTTATGTTTTGCACGCAGGTTGGAGCCTCGATATTTGCTAGTAACATTGGAAGTATCCATTTTGTTGGACTCGCAGGAAGTGGAGCCAATTCTGGCATCGGTGTTGGAGTCTATGAAGTGAATGTAAGATAAGATAATAATATGCTGCATGATAAGCAAAGTTCTTTAGTAAACAAACTTAGATAAACATATGTTTCAGTTAGCTCACCTCTACTCTGAATCAAAGACTGGCAATAAATCAAGCATGACAACCTGACATAGCTCATAAGGCTTCATTACTCCATGCCATTTTCTCTAACAAACTTGCTTATGCACAACCCAAGCTTCTTCTCCCTTCTTGTAACGATATTCATTCCTCTTTCTCAGTACTATCCCTAATGTTGTGTTAAGCAATAACGTAATATATTTTTATTAATATTCTACAATCTCTGTAAAAAGGCCGCAGATGTTAAAAATAGCTATTTAGATTTCCGGATGTATTGCATGTACTGCAAGTGAAACCCTGATATTATGCCGCTTGTAAATGCTACATTATGCAGGTACTTGTGGTCACTTGCATGTTGGTGTCACCGTGACTAAGTAAACTGATTCGATCATTCATCTGAGTTGACACTACCTCACAAGTTTTAGAATATAGAACAACGGGTAAACTTTACTCTTAAAGTAAAGTTTACTCTTTCAAACTATTCCTAATTCTTTGTATTCAAAAAGGTGCTCAGGTGTATCAAATGTGAAGAAAGTATTTTGATACACTTGTATGGTTCTATAACCACGAGATATTGGTGAGCTGAAATACAACAAATTATATTTGAATTATAATAAAGCCTATGCCATGCAACGCACTGTTTGATTCCCTTGGGTCTAAGCAAATCGATCTCATAAAGCAATGCTGCCTGGTGCAGCTCAAGAAAATGGAAAGCTCTTATTAAATGTTAGCATTTCTTTCCAAATATTCTTAGCGAGGTTTCAAGCACTGAAACGTGCTTCCATTTTTCTTTTGATTTCATTGGTTATTGCCAAGACCAAGCCTATGGCTAAACACTAAAAGCAACCATATAATATTTGTTCCCATTTTTAGTTTCTTTTTATTGTTAGTAGTAAACTCTGTTACTAAGATTTTCCATTCTTAACTTCATTTTGTGTGTTTTAAACAGGTGACTATGCAATGCATTGCCTGATTATACTTGTGTTTTGTAAGGTATATCAGACCAGTACATTGTCCACCACACAGTACAATCATGCAAGCAAATGTTTTCCAGTGGGATGCTGTATAAAAAATCTATACAATGTCAATGATCTCTGCACTAGTTTTATATAGACCTTGCGAAGTCGTGAAAGCCGCAAGGTTATTATGGCCTATATTTTAGTCTTGTTTACATCAGTGACAAGAAGATATCGTCTGTCATTTTCACAAAGTTTAACAAACACAAAGGGGACTAACGAACCTAGTCAATAAGATATGAGCAATGCCGAAAAATAGTTATGTAACAAGAACATTCTGCATAACATGCCAATGCAATCAAAGGTAGATGCATGGTAGGGGGCTGCATGCAAGATGACATCATGCTTAGTGGCGGCATGATGTGTGGCTGCATGGTGACTAATTGTGTGGTGAGTGGCTGCATGTTGGGTAGCAGCATGGCAGGTAGCTGCATGGTGGGAGGCTCCATTTGTGGTGGCTGCATGGTTAGTGACTGGATTGTAGGCAGCTGCATCTGTTGCGACCACTCTTGCACGAGCTGATGACACTACCAGATTAAGTGTAAATACCATGATAGTGTTTACATTGCAACAAAGTTTTTGTCAGTCAAGAGACCATAGTGCTCTGTGTAAGACCTTTTTAATCGTTAGTACACCTTTTAATCAGTACTCAGTATGGCCAGGCTTTTTCTAAGCCAACCGGTATACTTATTCATAATGCGATCACTACAATACCCACTGTGTTGTATTATTTAGGCAATTTTTATAGTACTGATGTTGGGATGGCTCTTTGTTCCCGTTTACATGGCTGGAAATGTGTCTACAATGCCAGAGTACTTGAGACTACGGTTCGGCGGAGTGAGAATTCGAGTATCTCTGGCTCTGTTAGCCTTACTACTCTATGTATTCACCAAAATATCGGTAAGGGCTTTTATTTAATTAGCATTTAATTTATTATGTTATTTAATTAGCATTTGGTATTACTAGCTGTGATGAGAGTTTGTTACATCTCAAGTGATGTAAAAACATCATTGCGTCAAACTCTATTGATTTTATAATGTAGATTCTATTGATGAATATAATCAAAACTGGAAGGAAACTAATTTCAACCTCTTTCATGCTTAGTTGCTACACTGTTGTAAAATAGCTGAACAATTTTGTCAAGTCATAAATGCAATTTATACATTAGGCCTATTCATTAAAAATATCACATGCCATGCTGACTTGCTTAATTGCAAGCAATTTTCTGTATGTACCTTTGCTTTAATATAATTTAATATATTGCTATATTTCGTTCAGGGCCCATATTTTATTATTATTATTATTTTGTTCTCAGACTGTTTAAAATTAGCTAGTCTTACGTTTCGCCTTCCTATTTTTGTGAAAATGTGAACAGAGTTCTTTGAACACCAGCAGCTATAGTTACAATTGACTACGGGTGTACAAAAATAGTACAGAAACGCACATTCATAGCATTTATCACAATCAAAATTTGGTTCGTTTTTGCGCCAGTTATATAAAAATGACTGTGTTGTATTATAGTTGTAATTTACTGAAGTATGTTTTGTACTCAAGTTAGCATTATTGGTCAAATTTAAAAATTTATTGGAAGTAGTTCATGTTTTTTTATTAAGCGCTGTTCAAACTTCGTTGTGAGCTACTGCAGCTAACACCCACTATCAGGTAGTCAGTACAATAGCATCTACTAGCCATAGACTCAGGTAGAAGTTTCTCCAAGTCAGAAATTTCCTTCTATTACTTGCAGTCAGACCTGTATGCTGGAGCCATATTCATAGAACAGTCTCTCAAGTGGAACATGTACGTAAGCATCTTGGTTCTGCTCGTCGTCGCTGCCGTCTTTACCATCACAGGAGGTTTGACAGCGGTCGTCTGGACAGACTTTGTACAAACTATACTTATGCTGGCTGGTGCCATTGCCCTCACTATAATAGGTAATCAATCGTTCTGTTCATTTTTGTCATTGAAGAGTTTTCATACTTCAATGATATTGTTGAAGGAATTCTGCTTCATATAGCCTCTAAAACGATTCTTGTTGTCTGACAAAGAACAACAAGTTTGGAAAATTGTGGAACTTTTCGTAGTTAGCTTTTGATTTCAAAAGAATACACTAGGCATCGCCTAATTTCCTTAGCTTGCAGCTACATGCATTTTAAATGACATACTTATCATGTTTTTCTAGCTTGCTTTTTGATGAGCTCAAAACTGATCTCTTTTTTGGGTTGAATGAACTAAAATTAAGAGGTCACTAACACATTTTTATTTTCTATTTTAGGTACATATGAAATAGTGTTTTGATAAAGCCTGCAAAATAATGCAAGACAGCTGTCGTTTTTTATTCTCTTGAAGCTTTCGAAGAACTTTCTGAGCACCTTCAGTTTAGATTTAAAATAAATGATTACTATCTTCAATATACTGTCAATACTATTTTAACAGAGTAGTTAGTTAAAACTAATATTTGCACTATGCATTGCAAACAAGCTAAAACTTTGACTTTTAAGGTTGCAGGTCATTACTGCACAGACAGATGTTTAGCTCTATTGTAGTGCCTTTTGTTTTGGCTTTGGTAGTTGGTGGAATTATTGCCGGAACCAACATGCTGGTGTTTTTGGAATACATTAGCTTTTTCATGTTTTGTCAAGTTTGCCAAAGTGAAAAATAATCTAGGCTGTTGACTTGGCAGGAAAATAAATTTGAAGTTAGGGACCCGTTTAATCATCCCCATCTTCTAATAACCATGACGTGTTTTCATGAGTCATACGCTCTACGAGTCATATGAGTCATATGAGTCATATGACTCATATGAGTCATACCACTACAACTGTTTGCTCATTGGCTGACCGCGCAATTATATCACCAACTTTTGAAATAGTTACGGGAAAGAGAGAGTGTACCATGGCAATAACTCATTTTGTTATAACACGAGCAATATCACACAAATCATTGATCAAAATAGCATCAGTAAGCCAGCGGTCTTTGCAAGCACAGATTTTGAAACAACCAGTTATAAAGCGTGCAATGCTGTTAAATCAAAAGGTAAGCCTCTATGGGCATATGTCAACTGAAGCCAAATTGCTTATGCAAGTTCTGGTTGTTTGTCAACATTGTGTACTGATTCCTAATTGTAGATGTTTTTATAATCACCCCAAAATAAAAACTAGCTCTAAGGCTGCTAGTTTTAGTATGTGACACAAATGGCAACTTGACAAACTTATCATTTATGGCAAAATAATTGAATTAGCCACTGCTAAAAATAACATGGTTCAAAGCATAACTTAAAGAAAACTCGCAATTAATATACTTACATTTTGTTGTGTTCACCCCGGTACAACTTGCATTAAAAACGCGTCTCATCTGTCTTTTTTGTCAAAAAACTAGATGTTTAGATCAAACGAAGTTTTCATACTTTCCTAAAAATGATAAAAGTAGTTTCATAGTGTTTCAAAGAAATAATAACAAAGATTTAAATGGATTATAAGCTATCATAAACTATGTTCATATTATCATTAACAAACTTTTTTAGTTGATATGTTTTTGTTAAATTTATAGATTTTTAAATAGATTGAATAACAATTAAAATTATAGATTATAGATTTATAAATTATAGATTCAATTAAAATTAAATATATTTTTTTCTAATCAAATATCACTAAAAGCAACTTCCTATGTGTTGTTGGCTTACTTGTGTCAGTATCTCAGTTAACTCACAATTAATAATCAAACATTGGCAGCTACATGTTCGCAGGTTTTTACAAGGTTGGTGGGTACCAAGGGATGGTAGAGAAATATCCCACAGCTATTGCCAAAAGCGCCCTCCTTAGTAACAGTACTTGCAATATGCCTCGGGAAGACTACATGCACATGTTTCGAGATCCTAAGACAGGGGACTTGCCATGGCCTGGGCTGGCTGGAGTAATGATAAACTCTCTCTGGTATTGGTGTGCAGACCAGGTAACTTTATTGTCTTTGATGTGCTTTTTTGACAATGTTGCTTGTTACTGGTCTTCATATTATATATTTATAAAGGCAATTATAAAATCCTGCTTGCAGTAGCAATTTTAGCTTTTGCTTAATAGATTTTTAGCATATTAAGGGCTTTCGTTATTTTTATTTACTTTTCAATTATATTGATTGTTTGAGTATAACCCTAAACTCAACTAATGATGTCCTAAGAACAAGACAATTTTTTAAAAGTGTTTTTTTTATTGAAAAACTGCAACTTTAGCATGAGCTTAAACTAAAAGTCTGTTTGGAAGTTATAAAGTTTTTAAATCTGTTCTATACATATTTTAATAATATTTTTGGCTAGCATATGTTGCGATCTTTAATCTAACAATTTCAAAGAAAATAATAGTAATTGCGCATTAATGAGAGCTCATTAAAAGCGGTACTTTAAATAATACGATCATTAATGACAGTAAAATGACTTGATGACAGTACATCGAGTCATTGTACTGTTACTAGAACGGACAACTTCTACCTTACCTATACAGTTAGCAAAACATTTTTCGATCAGACTTGGTCAACACAATTTTCAGCTATGTATGTTGTTTTGAATTTGTGTAGAAATGTAATAAGTAACCTTATATTCAATACTATTGAATCGGACACCTTTTAAGCGGGGTTCCTATATTGGCTGCGATACCCAGGCTGTAATCTCGTCAGCAAAACACTTGCTGCTCTAGGCTTGGCAGCTTATGTTTGCATAAAGTTGTGCCGCTGGTGATGGCATAAAAATGGCCGCTTGTCATGTCATTTGTAAAATGCTGACCTTCACCTGTAGAGTGCATTTTGGAAAGATGTTGCCTGCGGTCTTGCCAAAGTTAGTAAGTGCTGAGGCACGTAGGTTCCTATTTCACCACCAATAGCCTTGCGATCCTGCTACTGGTGCTGGCAACCCGTGTAGAAACCAGGCTTCAACCTTCAACTTCACTGTCAGCCATGTTTGTAATAATCTCTTTGTCACACTTATTTAAAGGTGATTGTGCAGAGAGCCCTGGCTTCAAGGAACTTAACCCATGCCAAAGCAGGAACTGTTTTTGCAGGGTTCCTTAAGATTCTTCCCTTGTTCACGCTCGTATTTCCTGGAATGATAGCTCGAATTCTTTATCCAGGTGAGGGAGGTCTCCACAATACTATTTCTTCTTATTATAACCTTCTTTGAATTGTGAGTTACTTTGTAATAGCACGATAAGTTTCGATTAAAATTTGTAATAGAAATGTTGAAATTGTCTTCCCTTACCTAGATGAACTTCAACCTGTGGTTTGAAAAAAGGTTCTTCAATATTAAAAATCTCTGAGTATCGCCTCTTTCACATACCCGTTATGAGTTTGTTTGCATATAATGTTCATCTTTTAGTAAAATAGGCATGATTGCTATTCAGTATAGACACAAAACTGAATTTGCTTCTTTTAATTTATCACCTATTACTGGGTTGTGGAATTCCCTAGCTGTGAATTATCTAGACCACTGACTAGCACTTGTCAGACCTTGTCTGGTTACAGATACTGTAGCTTGTGCGGATGGAGACACTTGCTATGCTATTTGTGGGTCAAGGGCTGGTTGCTCAAACATCGCTTATCCCACCCTTGTGCTAAATCTTATGCCCCTGGGTAAGTCAGAAATGAACTCGCTCCATTTTAGGTTAAAAACTAGCCTTTTCATAGAAAGCTGTTAACCTCTGGGCGCTGATCTCGGATAAACATAAATGAAAAGTGAAGTATTTGACTAAGCGCATTCTAAGCTATTATACTTGAAACTAAGCATTCTAAGCTAAAATATTTGATGAACACATGGCTATATTTTGCGCGGTATTGTTTCGTTCCAGTTTTGGCAACTGATTTACATGCAAATAAATTATGGCTATTGATTTTAGTTCAAAGCTACCAATTGCAGCTCAAATATTAGCTAAAGAAATAAGCTCACGAGTCGCAAGATAGGATGCTTTCAGGTTTACTTATCAACCATCAATCATTTTGTTTACCAACCAACTTTGCTCAGGACAAAAAGACATTAGCTAATTCTAAAATAAAATAGCTCAAATTGGGTGTTAATAAAAATGATAACAATATAATACCAATACCTGGCCTACTGTTTTTACTCAACAGCTATTAACAGCTACCAACAGCTATCAGCTTATCCCATTGAAAGATGACAAATATGCCATCTTTCAATGGAATAAGTGAAACGAATTTGCATCTTATTGCTTAGAGTACGATCGTCATTGGGTAATGAGAAACGAAGGAGTGCTTCATTAAAAAAATCATGTTATTACAGTAATCGTTTTGAATCAAATCAATGATTTATGTGAAATGGGTTATGGGCATAATTAATTTGTTTATCATAGTTAAAGGCGATTTAAGCAAAACCGTTCCAGATTTCTGTGTATTTAAAATTACTAAAAATTTTAGGAAATGTTTTAAATTCTTAATTTCTCGCATCATAGAAAGTCTTTATATTTTCATTATCGAAAACACTTTAAATGCATGAAATCCCAAGCTGGACACACAGCTAAAATTATACAGAAGTCAAAAGTGACTTCTTTTGATAATTAAATCTGAAGTAATCTTGCAAGTGGCTGACCATACTTTCTCTATTTCTTCTATTTCTCTATTTAGAAGCTTTTGTGCTATTTTATGTGTAACCCCTTTACAATCGAAGTTTATGTAAACTGCTTGCTTAATATTTTTACAAATGTTCATCTGTTCAGGTACAACAGTTGTCTTCTCATGTTTTTCCTAGAAGTAGGTGTCAACTGACTACTGAATGGAGGAGTTGTGTACTTTACAGGGGCAAGAGGAATGATGTTAGCTGTCATGCTTGCGGCCCTCATGTCCTCATTGACTTCCATATTCAATTCAAGCAGCACAATATTTACCATAGACATCTGGATGCACATTCGCAAAAAGGCGTCACCAAGAGAGCAGATGATAGTTGGCAGGTATCACTTCTAAACATAAACAGTCGACTAAATTGACAGCGCTATTAAACAAATTTTGTTTCCGATCCTACATAGATATTCAGTTTTTGAATAAATAGTCATTTCCCTATTTATAAATGCGCATATCCATTACATTTTACAATAACACGATGTAATACGCGTAAGAATGATGAACAGCTATTAAGAGTTGAGTGTAGGTGGAAAATTAAAGGAAAGCCTTGTTTGAGGTTGATTCTGAAATATAAGTCATGATTGGTTGAACATCTAAGTGTGGATATTGGCTAGTGAGCACCTCAATTTACATCATACCAAACACTTGCCTCGCTATTGATAATAAAGATTTTATGGTACACTTTGATAACTGCTGTACTTTTTTTGCCAGAAATCAATAACAGTATTAAACCGGAAATGCGACCAAAATTTTTTTGATGAATTAAACTTTGAAATGGTGCGATTTAGAAAAAGGTTTAACTGTTTAATCATTGAGTTGGGTGTTAACCTTCTGTTGACTGCTAACCGGCCCTTGTAATCGCATAAGACTTTTCAGTTAGATGTTTAGATTTATTGCAAGCATTTTTACAGCTGCTTTTGCAGCAGCTAGTATAAACATACCTCGGCAATTATTGCTTGGGTTTTATTACTTGATAATGTTCCTCACTCCATAACATACAAATAATAATAAGAATTTTCTTTTTAAAATTAAAAAGCTTCTGTTACTTTTTTACAGAGTGTTTGTGTTGATACTGGTGGGAGTCAGCATTCTTTGGGTTCCTATTATCAAGGAATCTCAAGGCACTGAACTTTTTGTTTACATTCAAGAAATATCCAGCTTTCTGCAGCCTCCGATCATAGCAGTCTTTATGGCCGGACTTTTCTGGTCTAGAGCTAATGAGTTGGTGAGTATAGAGTGTTGAATATATATATGCAAAAATAATAAAATTGTTTTAAATATTAAGTAGGTAATACTAAAATCCATTAAATTTTAATAGCAAAGAATCAAACAAACCAATTAAAGTACGCTATCAATGCTGTGGCACGTTTAGAGATAGGAGTATGACGTGACCTAGATGTAAGCCATAAATCGATTTTTATGTTCACTACTACCAAAAGTACCTAAACAACATTGTACAGACTCACAATATGTGTACCTAAGTAATTAGTCATTTTGGAGCTGTGCCAATAACCATATATCAACGGCCGGCAATGAAAAGTCGCTGAATTTGGATTTCTCCTTTTCCTTTTTCCTGGTGGTAATATCCTATAGCTCCTTGTTTAAGCCATACAAAGAAATTTTAACCAGTTACTTTTTTCTACTATGATGTAATTTTTATGACGGCCAAATGCTGACATCCAACATTCATTTATAGTGAAATTGAGAAATATTTTGTTGCAGGGGGCCTTTGTAGGCCTTGTAGTTGGCATAGGATCAGGGATAATCCGATTTGCTATCCAGTATTCATTCAAAGGACCAACTTGTGAGGATCCAACAGACTACCGACCTGCCATAGTGAAAGATCTTCATTACCTCTACTTTGGGACCATGCTTTACTTTCTTACCTTAATAATAGTAGTAGTTGTCTCCCTCCTCACCAAGCCCATTGACAAGAAACATGTAAGTTGCCAATAACAAAAGTTTGACAGTTGCATGTTTTGATTGGAGCTTAGTCATGGAATCGCACAAATAGAGTTATATACTCGTATAATATAAAACGATACTGTGGCTCTATGGCCTTCAATTAAATGTGTGCATATATGTGTATAGACATGTATTTGCATGTATGTTATATATAACAATTTGGTAACTCTATGGTATGATGATAATAGCAAATGTACAATGTAACTTACAACAATTCAATGTATAATTATAAAACAAATACATATAGTATAAATGAAATATAAAGTAATAATTCACTCCATGATGTATAATAATTGGATGTAAAGATTAAGCAAAAAGATGCATCTTTGAAATATGAAATAGATAAACTAACGAACCTTTTTCAAAATTCTGAAAAAATAAAAATAAATATAAAACATATTTCTACAAAACAAAAGGATACTTACGATTTCTGTTAGACTAAAGTTATAATTTGAACAAGTTACTTTCCGATAGCTTATTGAGACAGACTATGTTGACTATGTTGAGGCAAGCCTTTGAAAAATCTACTACAAGTAGTTTATATGTCAATTTAAGTAATATTTACCATCAGGAAACATTTGTATTGTATTTCAGCTCTACAGGCTAACCTTCTGGACAAGACATAGCAAAGAGAAGCGAATAGACTTAGGCTCTGAAGAACACACTGTGTCAGGTATTACGACTTTTACTGTCGAAATAGACTAGGGTTTGTCAGAGTTGAACAGCCTTTTCATTGAGCATCTTTTGCAGAAAAATGGTTCACACTAAATATTTTGTGGGGTCTTCATAACTTTGGTGCTGTAACTAAAAATACGTCAGCTATGTACTGTCATAGCTTTTTAAATTTATAGGTTCGAGTTTTTTTATATGATACATTTAGATGACATGATGATGAGGTATAATTTAGGTTCTTTGAACTTACAACTTTTACTTCTTTGTTAGATAAACTTTATCATGTCTAGTAGCTGTCTAGAATAATGGTCTTTATCATTGGGCTTTGTGTTTGGTTTTAATTTCTGCAATGCAATAACTGCTATTTTTTACTGTTTTTCTTTTTACAACAATCAACTATTATACCTTTTGGCTATTAGGTCATGATGATTAAGAAGTCATTCAGATGCTAGGATATTAAGTTACTAGGCCTTTGAGTTACTATGCTATTGGATTACCGTGCTCTTTGCTATTAGACCATGAGCGTTCTAGTCATGGCCTAGGTCATTAAAGCCTGGTTTCTATATGATAGTGCAATGATCGTGCACGGCCCAGTGATCATGCGCAATGCATTGCTTGGGCTGTGACGCAGAGTTTCCATAGCGCGCATAGGCGCCATGCTTGCATTGGACAGGGTGGATAATTTACTTACTTTTTCCGTGCGGGAGACCGATTTCTTCGGAAACCAGCTCTCCATTTGAATTGTGGGATAGGTTGAAAAGGTTGAGCAGTGTATTGTGGGATATATCATCGCGCACCCGTCGCAAGGATCCATTCTGCTAGATCCTCGCGATCAGCGTACACATGTTGCGTGATGGTCGTGCATTGACGTTTCCACATCACAGCTGGCCTACGCATGTGTCATGCGCCTTGCGCATGCCTTGCGCTGTCAAATGGAAACTAGGCTTAAGTTATTAGATCATAAGGTTACTAGGCCGTTGAGTTATTAGGCCTGTTGGTTATTAGGACAAGAGGGTTCCAGGTCATCAAGATACTAGGTCATCAAGTTACTAGGAACTTGACTTACTGTGCTATTAAATTACTATGGTCTTTGCTATTAGACCACGATGGCTCTGGGCATTAATGCTACTAGGTCATTAAGTTACTAAGCACTGAGTTACTATGTCATTATTATGGCTTACTATGTTCCATGTACTACATTTCTGAGTCACGCATCTACTAGGGCACTAGGTCATACAGATAAGTCTCATCAATGATATACAGGCCCCAGTGGGGGCCTGTATATCATTGGTTTCATGCTCAGTAGAGAAGACAGCTACTCATTTCTACGTTGTTATACAAATCTAGTTTTTAATCAGGATGTCTCATAATGATCGATAGATTCATGTGCGAATCATTGCTCCATTGCACAGCAAGAAACTAGCTTGCAGTCAGCAATAAATATCTATGTTGATGAAAATATTCGACAAACATATGTCTATAGTGGAAGTATTTTCTATTATGAGCCTTCAGTCGCCGCTAATACTATATTTTTAAATTTAGTTTTTTGAAATATTTTTGATTTTTATATTTCATTTTTGAAATTTTTAATAAAGTATTTCAATAAAAAGCCTATTTCAAACTATGAACTAGTTTATAGTCAATAGCAATGATCTCTACTAAACTTACAGCATTGAGGCTATGGGCATCCTGCTACACAGAATCTCCATAGTGAAGTTGTTATGTGTTTTAAGTCGCAGGGCCATTCGTAGCAAAGGTTTGTGTTGTGAAACACGCAACAGCTGGTAAAATTTATTTACAACGCTCTTTGAAAGATAGTGACATCATTGTTGGTACCAAATGTATTTTTAATTTGTCTCTACTTTTTGTGGTAATTATTCTTTGAGATGTAGTTCTATCCAACCAATTCCCAAGTTATTTTTCTTCATGGCCTGTTTGAAAAATATTAGGCAAATTTCAAAATGATGTCACTAGCTTTAGGTACAAGGCTCAACGGTATCTATGGCTGCCATTTGGTCATGATTGGTTTGATGATTGTTAGAAAGTATGTTTTAAAATGATTTTAGAACTTTCAAATAGTTTAATTCAAAAGTAAAATCGTTTAAAAATTAGTTTTAGAATGAACAATAAAAAAGTAGTTTGATTTCTGATAAAAATTTTGTCACTTTTAACTGAAATACGGCATCATACACAAAAATCTTTCTTGCAAATTGGGATATCTAAAAAGAACATTAAAAGCATGCAGCTTATGTTTTCAATGTTATCATAAAATATGTTTATAAATACCAAATAAAAATATAAAACTATGGTAAAATTGCGGTGTGCAATGAGAATTCGAGTTTGCAGTGTAAAGTTGAAGGGATGGTTTTAATTATAGCTTTTTGTAGTGATCCTTTCTTGAAAATAGATATGTTTCAGAATATGCAAATAGACAGACTCGCATAAATGCCTATAAAGGCTGGTTCAAACTATATCACAGCATCTGCCGTTGATATCACAATACTACGGTGATTGTCTATGATCACAATGTTCACACTATCACAAACTAATCCGCGTGTGCATTGGAGTTGTAGTGTTTTCATTTTTCTTTTTAAATTTTCACAAAAAAACCTTTTAGTTTTCGCATAACTGAAATCAAATAATAGTCCCGCAGCAACGGTGATGAATGGAAATAAACAAATCAAGCTATCGGCGACCGCAAATTACTATAAGCCAAAAATGTTCACATTGGAAATGCGGTTATCGATGCTTGGCAAAATATCAGGAAATTTTGGCAATTGAAAACTTTCTCGACGTATCCAAATTGTTTCGTCGATGCTATCGCTTTACGGTTCACATAAGTGACGATGAACGCCAAAAGGAAAACGTGTTGCTGCGATGATATGTTTGGAACCAAGCTTAAGAAAGAACTGATAAACCATAAATAGTTCCGCAAGCGATGGCAAGGAACTTTTGTATTGATGATCAACGGATTTTCGCGCCAAGTTTTTGCAAACTGAAAGAAGTTTCTTACAGACCTGATGACATTAACTTCATTAAAATAACTAATAATTTGTGAAGATGGCTAGAAAATATAGTAAATTAGAGCATCGTTATATTACAACATGATTATAGAAGTAGATAGTTAGAAAACATACAAAAACATGGAATGGGTATCGTATACCAAAACTACATAAAGTAAATTTTTGACAAAACTGTGGAAATCTGACAGTTGTACTATCAGAAAATTTCCATGTAATGTTGTAATAAAACTTGCTTACAACATCATTGTATGCAATTTCTCATGAAAGGGACAGATGAGATTGAACTGGCTGTCCCTGAACCAAATGACAAGGATCTTGTCGAAGTCAAGTCAAAATCTTTTAAAACAGACCTCGACAAGCAAGTCACAGGTATGTTTTGTTTGCTCATGCAATTTTTTTGGGCAGGAATACATATATCATATAATACAAGTACAAAATATTGTTTGTTTTTTATTAGCTTTTTTGTTAGCTTTTTGTTTGCTTTTTACTAGCATTTCGGCTTGGTTGTCTTATACAAAAATATGAAAAAAGATTATCAGAAGCAAAAATTTTATGCAGGGGTATACAAAGTTAAACAGATTTAGTAGAGTCAGTATGTTAGTAACAAACTTGAGCTTTACTATGTAGGTATTTCTAAATGTGGTCACACTTACTAAAGATATACTTTCGAGCTGACTTTTGACAAAAATCTCCAACAAGTTACACTTTTGCACGCAATTAAATTAACACAAAATTGAGTAATTCATTGGCTACCAAAATTTATGAATTGTAGAAACTGAGGAATTTTCGTTGGCAAATGGAGATGGACAAAATGATGGAGAGCTCACAGAAGCCAATTCAAAATCTCTTGAACCGGATATCATTGAATTAACATCAGGTATGTTGTTACGTTTCTATGAACAATCATGTAACAACCTACTGAAAGGATTTGCACAACCGTGAAGAGTAAAGTTCCTTTTACAATTAGTTACGTAGGCCGATGCTTTATGGTATATAAAAGATCTACACGCCAAGCAAGTGATATTATTTTTTAAAAGCAAATCACCAGTGCTTTATTAAAAGCATTTTCACTTGTTTTCCTATCTGTCCTGATTACTTGTTAACTAGTGATAGCAAATTTGTATCTTTTTAAAATTTTACTTTGCTAAAAAATACATTAAAAACAAGATCGTTTGAAATGGTCAGGCAAACCAACTGAAGCACATACTAAACTCAGTTTCGTCTGATAGCGCTACTCATATTTCTGTCCATTAAACAATATTGTTCGTATAAAAATGCTCCAATAGGTAAATCCCTTTTACCCTAGGACACTTATGTATTTGCCTCATCTAACTGTCGCGTTTTCGCGGAGTCATCCTCTCGCAAAAATTTCATGTGCGAAACTAAACTGTCATAACGAATGAGCGAAAACGCCAAATTAATTGGCTTTGTTCATCGATAGTCCAAGAAATAAATGGCAGCAAGCGATCAAATTGCATTATCGATTTCGCCTACACCATTCTACCTGCGGTTCACAACTACAAAAAAGTCCCAAATTGAAATTTTTTTCTTATCGGTGAACTGAACCTGAGGAATCTAATTATGTTCGTTCCACTGCATTTATTTTCACATCACTATATTTTCGCACTCATCAAAGATGCAAAATTAAGTTTCAATGGAATTTTACTCTGTATGCTACTCACGAAACTAAATGCTAGCGAAATATAAGTGTCATAGGGTATACATATTTCATCATTGATTTTACTAAGAAATGGAGCTGATATCTTGCGGAATTTGCATTGATGGCTTTCTTTGGAAGCGAGAGAAATAAAATAAATGGTTCAAATTAATAAAGGTTAAATTTTAAAATATGATCTCAATTTTACTGTCTATTCCTTATAGACACGGAGTCTAACAAGAGGCCGTGGTACAAAACTGTGCTCTTGTGGATCTGCGGAATAGACCAGACAGTGACAACCACATCTCACACAATGAATTCCTCACAACATACCTCCCTTGAAGAGAAAAGAATATGGTATATTCTCTGCAATGTCTCCGCTGGTGTTCTAATGGCAATTGGAGTATTCCTATTTGCCTTCTGGGCGTGATAACGTCTTAATAAATTAATAGGCCTATAAACAAAATGACCAAATGGTCAAATTGTTTGGCTTAATAAACTCCCATAAACATATTATATGAACTGGCTCATTTCCATCATTATGCTGTATTAATCAAATTGAATGGCTCCATTTTCACAATGCAGATACTATTTAAGTGTTTTATATTATCTTATAACATTATGTATTAAAATATAACAATTATCGTTTAATACACGCTGCCACTTTTAAGTTGATGCTTGATGGGGGGGGGGTGGGAAAGCGAATGTTAAAATGTAATCTCTGTTATGCGATCCTACAGCACTCCGTGTTGAGGCTAGTGCACACTGTATCAGAGTTGTCCTCTCAGTGCTTATTTAACAACAGTATACCATCAACCAATGACATCACCGAGGTCCTGCAGTTCCTGTATGTTGGGGAACATTACAGCTGTGAAACTTTCCTGAGAATTCGCCAAGCATCCGCGACAGTCAGCAGACCAATTTGACAGTAGTGATTGGCTGTCATGAATTGATTAACCTATATTACATTATATATTACATTAACTATTATATTCTATTTGTGATAGTATCTGCTACCAGGATCTATCATCTTAGCAACTGCAATGCCTAATGAGAATGTCACAAAGCGTTCACTGGTTTAAATGTTGAAGGGTTTGGTATTATGTGAACAATTTTATTTCAATTGATCACCCACTTGTATTATGGTATGATGACTGACATACCACAATATATTGTGCACCAGCATTTAGAGATTTGGCTGGGAACGAAGCAGGCCTTGCTCATATTAGCTAGTGATAATTAGCAAGGTCACCTTCACATTCCCAGTGCATACCCTAGAAGGGTATGTGATGAAACATGAACTAAGCATATTAGCATATTGCAGAATGGCGTATGCAACTGGTTGTTTAAAATTAGACCTGTTTTTGAGCTTGGAGTTATCCACTATTCACCCCTTTTAGCCCAATAATCAGCAGTAATTATTTCTTCAATGTGGTCACACCACGGAATCTCAAAAACATTTTAGCTTAGATCAGTGCTTGATTTCGGTAGACTAAAAACATCAAAATATTTGATAAGATCTCATGCCATGGCCTTTTCTGAAGGATTGCCACACAGGCGCTAAGCCACAATCAATGGTCCCTACATGTACAACCAACAAAGGCAAAAACCACAATAATTCTTATAAAACTGTCAGAGGTGTGTGATTGGAAACTAAAGAGCTCACAGATATTCTCTTCGCTTGGGAAGGGAATGCATATTTTAAAGTGTGAACAGTTGATAAATTAAAGTGTTAACAAGTTAAAAAGTGTAGGCTTACCAAGTTTTACTTGTTCTAAGGTTCTATCAGTGTAAACACCTTAAAAGCGTTGGTACAAGTAAATTATTACCGATTTACTAATGCGAAATCCAACAATAAAATGAGAATCGATAACAAAAAGTAACATTTATTCAGGGAGTCAATTATGTTAAATTGCAACTTTCTCTACTGTTTTGTTAATCACAGGGCAAGAGAAGCGGTTAGCAGATTAGATGACTGCCACTTTGGAAAATCATATGATCAGGTTACTACAGCGACATTTGTAAAATATATCTGTTTGCAAAAAGCTATCAAGCTGTCTAAAGCTGTAAATATGCAGATCTCCGTAATAAAAAAAGGCTAGCATGTGTACGAGAAACTTTTACAAAAATGTATAAATATAAATGAAAAATAACATATACGAACACATATAAACATAACATAGAAGCAAGTCATTTCTAGAGAACAATGAAAATGAACTCTGTGATCGAGCAAATGACTCCACTTGCAATCCTTATCAAAGGTGGAGTGGCAGCAATAGGATCCTACAAAAATAAAGGTAAAATTAATCACAGAGGAAGATTGCCTAACATCTCCAAGTCTATTCAAAAGTGTTTTAGCCATGATTGAGCATGTTTGCGCTTGTCATGACGCTGATTCATTGTGTTCCCATGACTCACATAATTCGCATGATTCGAGTAATTCTCAAGTTGAGTTAAGCCTGGTTCCCATATCGATTGCAAGACTCCGGCGGTAACATGTACAGCAAAACTATGCACGGCGGGATCTGTTCACATAAAAGCCACATCGTTAATAATACCTTATACATAATTGCGTAATCAAATAAAATGTTCGCTCCGCCCTGCCGGTCCTATAATGGTGACCTTTACCGGTACCGTGCATTTTGGGAAGGTTCTGCCTGCGGCCGTTTGCGAAATTTGAACAGCGTTAAACTATTGCGGTGCCGCCGGCAACTACCGGCGGTTCCATACGTTCCCATTTCATTGCTAATAGCACGTGTGCTGTCGCTGGTGCTTTGCGACGTATATGGGAACCAGGCTGTACTTTGCAATCAAGCGTTTCAATGAACACTTGCCATGCGTATTTAAACCATAACTGTCACGAACAACTTTTATTGTATTTACTAGGTAAATCAGACACGCTGATTCCGATTTTGTACTCAAAATAAAGATTAGTCTACTAACCTTCAAAGTCATTTAGGCTTTTTTAAAGCGTTTCAATTTCCGTTTCGAAAACAACACAATCGGCATTACAAGCTCCGCCCATAAATATGTGACGAAACCTAGCTTTTTCAGAAACGGAAGTTAGGAAAGTTTAGTCCGATTTAGAATAATAGAGATGGGTGTCTTAAAACCCATTATTATCTAAATCCAGCCTGTAAAATAATCTCAGTTTTTTATGAAAGGGATATAAACTATTTAAAATTGCTCGCAGCTTGTTACATGACGTTTAAATGGGCTGGACGCCGAGAAAAATTAGCTCAAAAAGCGCGGTTTTATCACGAGCTAGCGTTGTTATCGCGCTTTTTAAATATGCAATGCTAGATAGCTTATCTACCTTTCAGAAAAGGCTGATATTATTTTTAAAGCTGGATTTAGATATTAATAGATTTTAAAACACTTATCTCTATTATTCTAAATCGGTCTAAACATCTCTACATAACTTCTGTTCCTAAAAAGCTAGGTTACGTCAAGTATTTATGGGCGGAGCTTGTTATGCCGATCGATCGTGTTGTTTTCGAGACCGATATTAAAACGCTATAAAAAATCCTTTATTACTCTGAAGGTTAGTGGCCTAATCTTTATTTTGATTACAAAATCGGAATCAGCATGTCTGTTTTACCTAGAAAATACGATAAAAGTTGTTCGTGGCAGTTATGGTTTAATGCCAGCGCTTGACCCCATAGGTAAAGTATTAGCCTAATTAATGACTCTATAAATAGCTGCACAGTCTTGTCCCGCTAAGCAGAATGTTGGGCAAAGCAGAATGTTGGGCATCGGGGACTGCGAAAATAAAAACAACTGAAGCGTGAACATGTTTATAATAGACATGATAATGATAATCTAATCCGCATGATTCCCAAGTGCCATTTCCATGATTCCCAAACACGATGGATTCGATAAAATTTTTCGGGTCGCAAAACTTGCTTAGCTTGCAGGTTCATGCCAGTTTCCATGACAAGGATAGCTTGCGGATCGGCTCAAATTTGCGAATTATGCTCATCATGGAAACATAGTGATAGTCTGTGGGTTGCCATGTTATACTGCCTGCAGTTACTAAAATCACAAATTGATACTTTGGCTAAAACACTCAACAACTAGAAGGATCGATCGTTGCAATTCAAATCAAAGTTCTTCATCAGGTTTAGTTTTTAAAGGTATCAAAGATTGACGCATATTATGTCGTTCAATTGCACTTCCGCCAAAGCAGCAATCGATCCCATGACTGCAGTGTCACAAATCCTTCACAGAGCGGAAATATTGTCAGTGAGCAAAATTGGATAGTAACGGAATAGAACATTTAAATATTTCTTGAGTGATGCCATTTTCCTTGTTTCTAGTACGACTGCAAAGCAATTCTAAACTCAGCGCTACAATCAAATGATCTTCAAAAATCACCGATCAAAGAACTACAGAAAGTCATGGAACACAACTTCCGAATTGTGACTGTTTTCAGCGTGACGACAACCTTCTGACGAAGCATTTCCATATCTGTGATGATTATTCACTATCTAGTAACAGCAAATTTGCCTCCTTTGAAAATGTTACTTTGCTAAAAAGTACTTTAAAATACTAGACTGTTTGAAGGAGTCCAACAAACCAACTGAAGCACTTACTAAATTTAGCTTAGACTGACAGCGCTAGTCGTAGTTCCGTCTAATAGACAATATGGTCCGTATAAAAATGCTCCAATAGGTAAATTCCCTTTATACATATTTCATCATTGATATTACTAAGAAATGTAGCTGGCACCTTGCCAAATTTGCATCAATGTTTTTTTTGGAAATGATCAAATATTTTATGATTAACAAAAAATCTTTACTATAATAAGAGTTGTGTCCGTCCATCTGACGCCGCGTATAATGGGCAGGAAAATTGTATCACACATGAATCAAACTAATATTCAGCTTGGCAGCCAGGCACACTACCAGCTGCACTAATCAACCACCTTGCTGTACCGCGGAATAATTGTAGACATACTTATTATACACAACGATATCTCACAACGCGCATACTGCAAGCTCACTAGTATTGCATAATGTTCAGTGCAGGCTGAATATTACAGAAGAGAAAGCAACTTCCAACCAGGAAAAGTTGTGTTTCATTGCTCAAAAACCCTTGATATTAGAGGGGCGTTATTCAACTGAATCTCTATTTTTGAGGTCAAAAGTACTGCTGATAAAAACTTGGTTGTAATAATATCTTCTAAAAGTACTAATCTAGATACATAATAATCTCAACAGTAGACCACCTCAACTTACAATTGTAAATAGTGAATATCATAGAAGCAAAGACACCATAAAAAGTAGAGCAAACTAAAGCCTTATTACTATGACTTCCTTCTTGCTAACCTCTATAAATAGGTATGAGGCTGGATAAACTTGACCCCTAGTCATCAAACCTGGGCAGCCCATTTAGTAAACGAATAAAGCTAGCAATTTGGTGTGCCAGTCTTGGAATTTAGTTTTAGAAAATTAAAACACATTCTTGAATGCCTGTTATACGTGAGAATAGAACTTCAAGCAAAGACATGTAAATTTTTCACGTTAGAAATATTTAACTGACTTGAGCACTCTCAACACATATAAGAAGCATGCAGAAGAACTAATGTATAAAACCATATTTACGCAATATTACAGTATAGTAAATTTACAATATCTTAGAGTATTCAAAACAATTTATGTACTTTTAGTGTCGTTTTCTCATTTATTGAAAATGAAAAAATACAATAAGGAATCATTGAGTCTTGCACAGTTATATGTACGACGAAACAACTCCGCGTGTCACATTTTAACGCAGTTGGTCAGCGCTTGTCTAACCCAGTATGTTAAAAGCCATTCTACTAACCAAGTTCAATAGAAATGTCACCGAGTTCCTTATCGACAGACTGAAAAAAGGGCCATCTAAAGGTTGTTGTATGAAAACACGGAGACCTGGAATATCCGGATAAAACTAAAGAACACAGAAAAAACAGATACCCATGAAAATTGACCCTCAACTCCAAACCAGAAATGAAGCTGGCGCACTTGACCGGATAATTACTAGCTGACCGAATAATTTGCCTTATCCTTTTGACAGCAAACTTCTGCCCACATAACAGGTTATCATCATAAAGTTAAAGGCCTGGCCACACATAACAGGTTATCATCATAAAGTTAAAGGCCTGGCCACACATAACAGGTTATCATCATAAAGTTAAAGGCCTGGCCACACATAACAGGTTATCATCATAAAGTTAAAGGCCTGGCCACACATAACAGGTTATCATCATAAAGTTAAAGGCCTGGCCACGCATAACAGGTTATCATCATAAAGTTAAAGGCCTGGCCACACATAACAGGTTATCATCATAAAGTTAAAGGCCCGGCCACACATAACAGGTTATCATCATAAAGTTAAAGGCCTGGCCACACATAACAGGTTATCATCATAAAGTTAAAGGCCCGGCCACACATAACAGGTTATCTTCATAAAGTTAAAGGCCTGGCCACACATAACAGGTTATCATCATAAAGTTAAAGGCCTGGCCACACATAACAGGTTATCATCATAAAGTTAAAGGCCACACATAACAGGTTATCAATATAAAGTTAAAGGCCTGGCCACACATAACGAATTATTCCTTCAATCTGACCGAATTCACGAAATGAACAAAATTAAACAACAAATAAAATCCACCCGAAAGTAACGAATTATTCGTTATTTATTATCATTTCCTTTATTATTCGTTACATGTGGTAATGCCTTAACAGTGGTTCGAACAAACCAAATGAGAGCTTTGAGGCTAGAAACCACAGATTCGGGAGACAAACAATGCTGGGCATGCCTTATGGTTTTGACCTCGTTATCAGCATTGTCATCGATAAACGGCGAAATAAGAGTTCAGATTTTTTTCCCAGATGAACCAAGACTATTCGTATGCTGTACCCTGTACAAGCTACTCGACAACTCATAGACTACGATTAATCCACTGCTACAATCCCTTACAATATATATATATATATATATATATATAAAGTACTTTATTGGCAATAATTTCATTTCACAAATAGAAATGTTTTTCAAATTAGGCCATACAACAATAGTAAAACAAAAAAAGGGAAAAAAGCAACAGTTAGCCATTAAAATTGAATAAATAGTCTGACAAATAGTGTTTAAACAGCCTTTCTCTGCTAAGAAAACAGATATTTGGTGGAAGATTGTTAAAGCAGCTGGCAATGACATTTTCAAAATGATTGTTAGTGATTGTATGCAATTTGTTCATATCACGTAAGTTGAAATGAGTTAAGAACCTGTAACTGTCATGTAAAAAACGAGGACACAAACCATGAAAAATCTTGAAACATTGAATTGAAGTACAAAAAATATTTAGCATAGGCAGAGTCCCTGAAATAACTTTACTAATATAACAATGTATTGTTATATTAGTAAAGCTATATATATATTACATATATATTACATATGTATTACATATATATTACATATATATAAATAATATATATGTTAATAATCTCTAATAATATCTAAATAATATATCTAAATATAGAACAAAAGAAATATATATATTTAGATTTATCTTTGTAGGTATATATAGTTATAAATATATGATATATTTAGATATGTATATATATATATCTCATCATATCTACTACATAAAGATGTATACATGTATATATCTAAAATGAGACAATCACTCAAACGAATCCGACATATTCATAGCTTTTTAATCAAAAATCGATGATATGAAAAACATAGCTTTATGGGTAATGAGATCATTCACACTCACTGCGGAGTACTCAGAGGAATAAGAACAAACGGTATCAATTATTGTAGCCATCACATCGTATGACAGGAAAGTGGGTGATAAGGTGGACTTGAAAAAGACATGCTACAATATTTCCAACTACCCTTCAAATTATTGCATAATGTCTATAATGTCTGGCCAGAGTGAACTGGAAGTGTTCTTAGGAGGTTGTTAGCTGAAACTTATAACTGTGTGGTGAGTGCTGAACATTTGGACAAATCAATTTTATTACTTGAAACATATTTCACTCGTGTGCAGAAAAATAATCTACAAAAATGATATAAGTAATTGCTTTTCATTAAATGTAACCATAGCTGCCAAATGAATGGAGGTAACAGTGACAGAAATCACAAATTTTAAAATCATGAAAGATCTTTCTCACACAAATTTTAAAAAGTTTATCTTAGATAAATGTTATGTTATGATTTGTTATGCGAGCGGGCGAAAAATGCGATCGCACGTGAAACGACTGTAAAGCGCACGCATGGTTTGCTTTGAAAACATTGATCTAGTTGTCATTTAATTGAAGACTAGAATGAATAGTCAAACTCTTTAAGATACAGTGATGAAAATGTCCCAAATCGGATGCAACACACTCGGGAACAATGGAAACTTATAGAAATTAGGAAAGAACGATGTTTAACCAAAAACTAGCGTTTAACAGTTCTAGAAAATTCTAGAACATTAGGCAATTTTATGTTAAGATGACTCACCAATAACTGGAAGCGCAATAATCCGTGTTCAGATCTGGTCGTATCGTTTAGGGGTATCAGAGCCGATGATTCTTGCCGACTCGGGCTGTAAGCTTTGCATGAACTCCATACCGCTAGGAGTTGTTTTCAGCTTGATTATATGCACGATCATCACCAGCAACATGGTGAAAAAAGCCAACCACGAACCAGCCTACAGTAATAACATCATGGGTATTAAAACAACTACAGTGTCCTTGTAGAGCAGGGGTCAGCAACTTGCGGCTCCGAAGTTGTATGCAGCTCTTTCATTCGTACACCCCAGCTCTGGGTGGCTGGGAAAAAAAAATGACCCTTTGAACCCTGCTGGAATACCAGCATCCACATGGCTCTATTAACAAATTCTTTTCCAAAGTAACAGCATAAACCAATCCAATTAATTCTTGCACAGGGGGCTAGACAAGAAATTTTACTTACATTTTCAGCCAATTTCAAATATCTTTATCTACTTCCTTCGTTGCAGTAACAATTTTGGTAAGACGATATCATAAAACAACTGATATGACTCGTTTTTTCATGTCATAGACTATTGGGATGCACACGAAAAATTATATGATACTAATAATAATTTTGCAGATTATTTGAGTCCTAACACGATGATGAGCGTTTGCTCGATGGAAATAATGTCACAGTAAAGACTTTTAAAAGTTTTTAAAATTTATCATACAGATTTTTATGTTTTTAGCTTGAAGAACTGTGAAACACATTCTTTTTATATATTTGGTGACATTTGCTGTGTATTGTTGGACCTTTTTAACCAGGGTTTTACCAAATATCATTGGATTATGAGCTCATTTAGATATATTTAATAAAAGTTTCAAATCTTCCGATTGTTGGACAAATTGCCCAGCAATACTGACACAAATCGACAAGGTCAGTCATTACAAATAAAATTTAATTTTCTCTGTAGCACATTGTAGATTTTATAAGCTACACACATAAGTTGTTTATACAACATGTAAAGGTAAGTTAAGAAAAAGCAATATATCATATTATCTTTATAGCCCAACTTCACAAGAGTAGTCAAAGCACTACTAAGTGTATGTACATGTATATTTTTCTTTTTAATAAATGTGCTTTTTCCTCATATTAGATGTCAAAAAGTATTTGCAGCTCCCATTGAGTTTGTTCGAGAAAATAGGGTTCAAATTGCTCTTTGGTATCAAAGGTTGCCGACCCCTGTTGTAGAGTATGCCATGAGCGGATGAAGGCATCAGCGAAGAAAGATGGTGAATGGCCAATAAATAAAGAAAATAATATATTACACAGCTAAGTTTTTAACAACAATAACCAGTAGACCATGATAGCAAGTAAAACCACAAAAGTCAATACCAAATTGTCGAGAATCATAGATTGTTCCAACATTGAACATAGAGGACAGAATGTTCAAAAATAAAATGTTCAAGCGTAGTGTTTGAGATGGCGGTGTATGACCATCGACTGTGCAACTATGGAGTGTACAAATACTGAGGGTGCCATCATAAAATGTAATTTACAACAATAGATGTTACGGGCATAGAATGTTCAACCTTGAGATTTATAAGCTGGCAGTGTATGACCATTGGATGTAAAACAATAGTGCACCCCAGGTTACGGCATTCCTTTTTCAAGCTTTTTTTGCCTTATGATGTAGACCATGAAGTTGTTTTCGTACCCAGGTTACGCCATTCTTTTGCCACACAACATGTTAACAAAATTTTTCTATCAAAATTCCAATATGGCGGTCAGTGTGCTGAATACGTCGAAATCATGAAGATCTCGATATGTTATTTGGCGAGATCCTTACCACAACGCCTGAAAGAGATATGATGCTCGCACTCTCTCTTAGTTCAGCATTCTTGGTGTATTGTTAAAGCTTGGAAGGTGCGAGTGAAATGAAAATTAGTAAAAAGTAAGTGGAATTTAATCTAAGTTATTGTTCAGTTACCATGCAATATAATATTTACCATAAATTTAATTCATTATACATACTTATCCATAAGGACCCAAGACTAACAACTCATTACTTTCAATTGTGTAGTCTATGTATATATGGTAACCTATGCGTGCATGTATTATTTTATAAGCCTATATCATTTACTCTTGCTACTGCATGTAATACTATTACTCATTCTGTGTACAATTGCTGTCTCATGAATTGCCGTCTCTGTGTTTCTTACCTAGTGGTTAGCCATTCGCTACGTCATTCGTTATGTCACACCTATTATTGTGTCATTGGAATACCAGCGGTCTTGGTGTCAAGTTAGCTAGTGCACTATACAAGGATAATAGTACTTATTACAATTTGTTAATCTTGGGTCCTCGCATTGATTAAAAAATAGTAAGAAAATTATATTTAGTAATTAAAATTTTATTACAGTTCATGACCACTAATTACAACAAAATTAACGTAGGTTAATAATATAAGTTAATATATTATTGTTAATTTTTAATATGTACAGAAAAGCGTATATAGATTTTTTCACCAGAGGGTGTTTGCATTTGACAAATACTATGTTGGCACCTTATGATGCCAATGCCAGAACGAATTATTATCATATGGCGGGGGTCCACTGTACAGAGCGAACGAGTATCGAGTGTATAATCAAGGAATGTGCGACCGGTGCGTGAAGTACAATGCGAAAGAAGAGATAACTGGAACGTAGAAGACAGAATGAACCACTTCTAGAGAATCAATCAGCAATACCGTAAAAATTGTATTTGAACGCCACCTCTATTTGACCAACAGTAAAGGAGAAAAGTTGAAAAATAGAATGCCACCCTTTACTTAAACGTCACTTCTATTTGAACGCAACTATATGACATTCTCATTCTTTACGAAACCAGAATAGCAAGTGATCTGTTGAAAAGTGACCACAAAATGGTACAAATGATGGCTTGGTTACATCGATAACAATACTTTTGTTGTTTCTGAGTCTAAGTCCGTTTTCTACATTTAGTAACTACTATGGAATGTTGAGACCAAATCTTGCGATTTTTTATTATTTTAGTGAAAAGTTGTTTAAACAGCAAAGCGTAAAGGTTTTGCTATGAAATAATTGTTTGGACGCTAATATTGACTAGTTCAGTGGTACAGATGGAGAGTTGAGGTCAGCAGACATTGTGGAAACTATTGAACAACGAGAGGAAGGTGATGAAATGGTTCCTGACAAGAGAAACAATCGGAATGCAAAAGACTGAACAAACAATGCAAATATGTTCGTTTCAAAAATGTTAATTTTTGTTTTTAACATAGAGTTGGTTTGTTCATGTTACTCGCTCATGATTATATATTTGTAACATTTGATAGATTATTATTATAAAACTTTTTAAATTTCCAGTTTTATAGCGTATTTTTTGATAGCATCCTTGTAGTTATCCAAACTCTGCTCACAATAGATCAACACTCATAACTGCTTTTCTATTGGACGCACAAAGCTAGTTTTGGCCTGAAATTGTAGCAAACATTAATGTTTATCAATGGGCTTTTATGCAAACACTGTTAAATACAGTTATAAAATATAACTATAAATTCAGTAGTTAGATTGAGATAAAAATTGAAAGCTCTAAAAAGTTGCAGCGCAGGCTATGAGATCATTGTAGGTTATCTGCAAGCAACAGAAATCAACTGTTCGAAATGTTCCTCGGCATCCCAATGCACATTTATTTAAAGGTTGACTTGCAACAAAATTCACATTACAGTTATTTGGTATCAAAAGATTGACTATGTCTTACTCTGCTGTGTTGAAGGTGCCAAATATGTGGAAATGTGATTACAAGCTCTTAAAAGCTGAAAACGAACAGTTAACCGCAGCCATTGCGAGAAAGCCGTAGATTGGAACCCATTTCCAAAACGGCTCAAGCGAGACATAGTTGAACAAGATGGCTTCTGTTTACACTTTCATGCAACCTCATTCGCTGAAATGTTTTCACAAATATACTTCACGTATTCAATACAACCATGTCTATTGTCCTTTCGCGTCTATTTCATCATAATAGTAAAACTGTCATTTGAGCAATGATATCTCAAAACTGACCGTGAAAGCATGTTTAATGTTTTAATCTTAGCTCGAAGGAGTGCATACCATTCGCTGAGGAACATGAGGAGCCTGTTGGTCCCCTGCGATAGTCGAAAAATGCTGCAGAAACTGTTCGCGCAATTTGGCAGAACATATGGGTCACATGGTCAGATTACGACTACACGATTAGACTAGGCTGAAACGATACTGTGAAGTAGCTAGCATTTAGATTTGATACAGGCTTTTCGGGAGAACCTGAAGTATTTGTCATAAACTAGTGCCACGAGACGTTTCATATTGAGCCTTTTGTGGCCTTCAATTTCATGTGATAATATCACGTGTCAAAACAATAACCAAGCTGTTGGAGTACGTCAGCCAAATAAAGAGATTTTAAACTACGGAGTTTTTTGTGATGACTGCGATTAACTGTCCATTTTTAAGAGCTTGTAATCACAATCCCACATATTTGGCACCTACAACACAGCAGAGTAAGACATGGTGACCCTTTTGATACCAAATAACTGTAATGTGAATTTTCTTGCAAGTCAACCTTTAAAGATCTACAAGTTGTAGGCCAGTTACAGCAGAACTCTTGCATTCAAACAGGTCAATGTCTCTCCACCCAAAAGAGAGTGCAAAATACAAGCAACTGTCGCTTTGCCCTGAAATAGTTAAATTTATCTTCCCAAAATTTTGGCAAGTTTTTTGAAACATACACCACTTTTTATTTGAATGACACTTAAAAAAAGTGCCACTAGGAAGAAAGGGTCAAAAAATAGAGCGCCAAGGCATTCGAATAAAAGTTTTTTTTCGCTGTATTAAGTATTTATATGGGAAACCAATTTATTTTAGTATTTATAGAGAAACCATTTGAGTACATTCATGAGGGTACAATGGGTAACTACAGAGGTGTATGAGGAAAGGCGCAGAAGATAAACGACAGCTATAGACTGTACAGCATCATCAGTCTTACAATAAACAAACAGAAAAGGGGCTGCAGATTACAATGTTTACCCAACAAACAGTGCACTAACATAAAGTACAGAAATTTCATAAAAAAGATGTTCCGCGGGCGACATGAAAGTTCACAGGTTTCACTCTAAAATGAGCAAGTTAAGGAGGCTGTAGAGACTTTCGCAACTTGTAGAAACAGGGGTATATTGTTAGGATAGGACGTGAAATCTATAAAAATCAAACAAGAGCATCCTGCAGAAGAGTCAGCACAAATGCAACATAATTTCATGTTACAAGCACTTATATCACAATATCATGCATCTGAAGGCTGGTTCATACTGTAGCCCCGAAGGATGGCGTTTTCTTTTCAGCGTTCATCTTCGACTACATGAACCGTAAAATGAATTTTGCTAATATTTCGCCGAGCATCAACCACAGCCTGTACAATGTGAACCATTTTGGCGATCGTAATTCGCAGTCGCGGATAGCGGGATTTATTCATTTCCGTCTATGATAGTTGCCGCGAGACTAGTACCACAACCAAACGAGCATAGCAAAGTATGAGAGTTTTTACGATAAATGCAAGTGCACACAACTTACAAAAATTATTCACCAAAAACGTCGTAAACCCTTGTGTCAAAGGAAACCCTTGTATCGAAATCCTTGTATCAACAAATTTAACCATTTTTTGTAGTCTTTAAAGTATAGTAACGATACAAAACATATATAAAACTATTTAAACATGCTACCAAGTCTTTGAAAGGTTACTGCAATATCTTAAAACTATAACCCATCTGATCGGATTATACATAAATAGACAGATGAATTCGGCCAAAAATCACCACAAAACGCTTGAAAAGCTTGGTTTAATAAAAGTTAAGACCAGCCTACGATACGCCAATTTAGCAGTGCGCATTTCACAAGAAAAACGTGCTCATTTCACCAGTCTATAGCATTGTTTACTTGTAATCGAATTTATCCGAAGGTTTCTGTAATAAACGTAGACCGTTTGAGGCGTAGACCGATTTACAGGTACGAAATTGTGGTACACAGTTTATTAGCCTATGTTTATTGTCCGATTACCGAAGGTTTCATTAAATTATTCAAAACGTTCGCCAAAATTGTAATCGAAATTCATTTTATGTTATCTTGAACAACTTTCATTTACACTATACTCTGCCAATTCCTGCTGACAACTACTTTTTCAACAACCAGCACTGGCATTTCTTTTTTTCCATTATCACTTATTCCATTATCAGGTCATGGGCTGTATGACCGAAGAATTTCTAGTATGTGATTCAACCACGCGAAAACAAAGAGCTTGCCTCATGAAAAGTTAAAAAAGGATAACACTATGTCACAGATTGTTTCCTGATGTAAACACAAATGGATTTGTGATACTGTGAACATCGTTTGTTATCATCAACGATCACTGAAGTATTGTGGCATCAACGCCGAAATGCAGCAATATAGTGTGAACCAATCTCAGGGCATTGTAGAAGCATTGAACTAAAAATCTGACAAACCTCAGTGATCCTGAGAAGGGAGTAGAAGTTTTTCGAGGTGGTGTATGCAACCATCTGTCCATCCTTGTTTAGATAGCTCATCCACTTTGTGGGCTGATTATTGACCTCCTCACAGCTATCAAACACAATCACATTAGCCGTGCACAAGTATCTATTAATGAAAATGCTGAGCAAAAACTTCCTCGGATTTAAACCCTAAAAGTCACGTCTAAGATAACATAGGGCCGATTTGTATTGATGTGATGAGCAATCAAAATGGTTCACATTTATATAAGTACGACCTTCACATGTCAGTAAAATGATCAATTAATTAAACAGCTGTAATTAAAATGAACATGTCTCTATCAATCTAAATGGTGTCATTTCATTGGCAAAAAACAAGTGAAACTCAAATTAAAACTTATGTATACCACAAATAAAAGCCCAAAATGCCTACGTTTGATCGTAAAACCATTACATCATTCTTGCAAAATAAGTGAAAGGGAAGATAGAGCAGTAAAACCCAACTCAGAGGTTTTACTGCAGTGAAACATTGACAGTTGAAATTAATTTGTTTCATTTTCTACATTTGATCCTTTTACAACCCTTCAACGAAAAGGCATAAAAGCAAGCAATGTTCTCGAGTTCCCGTCAGTCGATCCCAAATATATACGGGTGCAACTTGAAAACGATAGAACGATAGATTTGTCTGGCAAAGATTAAATTTTTGCCAAAGGAGATTTTGTTGACATCTGATTAATGCCAGACTAACCTTCTTCCAAAATCTTCGAGCTCACCACAGAATCTAGCGATACCAGAAGACATGATGCAACTCGAGACAAGCAGCATGAAAGAAATAATAGCGGCAGCAATGCCTCCGATGAATGTTTCCTTCCCTGGACTGTAAAACAACAAATAACATATGTTCAAATGAACAGATATAGAGTTATCCAGAGAATGTATCACCAACTCCATTAAACACGCTGGCAGCCTATAAATCCGGGTACTAACTGATAGCCACTTAATTCCCTTCTCTCATTTTGGCTCTCTTGTAGGCCACCATTTTCCTCTCTAGAGCTCTGTGGTACAGATATTGGAATCCAATATATGTACCACGAACAAAGAGTGAACAAACAGCGTTTGAAAGTCCATTGGGGTATGATTAAAGTGAATGTTTACCTATTGAACGATCTGCCTGCAGCATTCATGAAAAATTGTTCAGCTGCATTAAGCTATTGTAAAGATCTGGCCGGAACTACAGGAAATTATAACCGCAGAAAAGTGTTGTATAAAAAACTATAAAAGTGACAGCAAATTAGGTGTTTGAAGGGTGCAAGCAGGTACCTCAGACCAATCAATCAGCATATTCAGCTATGATGGAATTTCATTGGTCAAAGTTGGCGCAGTTTTCAACTAATGTGAATACCAATGTATGCTATGTATACTGAGATGAATTGACTATTACAAAAACTATGGCAAACGTATTTATGATATCTGGTATGTGTATCAGCTAAGCTATAACACGATACTCGACCTACGATTACTAGTACGTATATCACCTAAGTTGTAACATTACACTTCACCTGTGTTTACATTGTTAGCATTGAAATGATAGCGTGATACTATACCTATGGCTACTAGTGTGCATATCATCTTAGATAGTGGTCCCCAACAACCGGGTGGCGGACCGGTACCGGTGCGTAGATCAATCAGTACAGGGCCGCTCAAGAATTAATTAGTTATTAGTTTTATCTATTGTCTAGAACGAAAAAACGTATGTAAAGGGCTCTCTCTATATGTACTAATACCTTACCAATCTAGTTTGCTATTAGAGACTGTCAGAGATCGTCAAGTGTGTCGACAAAACACATAGAATAAGTAGCTGAACAATTATTCATAAATACTAAAGGGGATATATAATTGGCGTAGGCATCTGAGTGTCGATATACCAAACTTGATTTCACGCGTTTAGGTTTCGTCGAAAGCTATCTTTCATACTAACCTCAAACCCTGGCGACGGTCGGTCAGTCTGACACCCGTTCCCAATACGAATAGCAAAGCCATTTTTTTGTTTTACTTTTAGGTACATAAAATATTTTGCAATATTATTCCTTTGCAGAGTAGACAACGCTGTCTAAAAATGAAAAGATGGACATAGAAGGTAAGCGATCCCTTTAACTTTTTGTAAAATTACCGTTATTATGAACCATAAAAAGAGTGAAATTGATAAAAGTAACAAACTTGTCAAAACAAACCACATGTATTATTACTACAGTTACTGTTTAGTCTTTAAAATAAAAATGTTGAGTCTAGTTATTTTGGCGAGACCATAGGCGTGTGTTTTGAAAGATCTTAGAGCATTTTAGGCAATTGACATATACTTTACAGTTCATATAATGTAAAACCTCCATAATATAAACTAAATTTATATAACACTCAAAGCTTGTGTGTCTGTATGTGTGTATGTCCGGCTATAGCTATTAAAACCTTAGAATGAAAAATCCACCTATACACCTATACCTTATCTCGGACCCTCCTGTTCACATGTATAACCCCTTCCCAATTAAGCCAACGCGTTTGATAGAATTATGAGACGATAAATGTCTTTCAATGTATGCAAAATACGCTACTGCTCTCAGTTACGACGCAACGTCATGGAGAGCGGTAGCATAACTTTATGCATGCTCAATTGTGAGAGCAAGTAGTTTGCTGTTATTAGTAAACTTACTCAAATTAGCCATTGACAATGTGCCACATTGATAGCAAGCGGTAGGCAAGTACATTACTTCTCATTGTTTATAAGCTGATTTTGATTCCCAAAGAATGCCGGGCATTAGTATAATTATAAAACTGTAAATCTTACAATGTTTTGTTGGAGCAATGTGGTAATCAAGTTTGATATGAGTAGAAAAAGGATTTACATTCACTATTATTATTTCAACTACCGGGTCCACAATAAAATTGTACAGCGTTGACCGGTACAGGTCAAAAGAGGTTAGGGACCACTGATCTTAGATACAACATTACACCTTACATATGTTTACTAGGAAGTATATCACCAGAAATACTAAATGACTAGCAAGAACCCGGCATTGCCCGGGTATTAAAAATCAGCTTACAAACAATGAGAGATAATCTAGTTGCCTTCCACTTGCTATTAGCCTAGCACATTGCTGATGGCTAATCTGATTAAGCTTACTAATAAGAGCTAACTACTTGCTCTCACGCTTGAGCATGCATAACATTACACTACTGCTCTCCATACCGTACGCCATGCATGATGTCATAACGGAGAGCGGCATCGTGTTTGCATCCATATAACAACATACAGTCAAACATGGATAATTCGCCCTCGGATAGCTCAAACACATGGTTAACTCGAATGGTTCTTTTGGTCCGTTCCCACGTAATGATAAATTGCTTTAGATAACTCGACCTCAACTCTGTTAACTTGGACAGTTTTTGCCCAACGGCTACCGAAACGGTTGTTATCGCTTTAGAAAATCACTTTATTCCAAGTCATAGAGGTAAACCTCAACTTTTCGTAGTTCATAGGCGTCGTTATTACCATCATCGGCAAAATACTTTTGTCAACGACTTTTCTAAAAGTTTGGTGAAATTTGATTTTTACCAAACACCCACTTAGCAATGGCTTTTCGGAAGCAAGGAAAACTGAGGTAACCTTCGCATAAACTTCAAGGAAGTCGGCAAAAGTGATCTTAGTTAAAACGCTCCAAAGAAAAATATGTCTTTTCTTCTGAGCATTTCAACAGCCATCAAGTTTTGCAAATTTTAATCTAAAAAACGTTCTGGCAATAACATCACCTCAAACAACAAACCTATCTCAAGTGATAGAAAAATCTATACTTTTTCATAAATTTTTTTTAAACTTTACATTAGAAGCATTTAATTTGAAACAAGCCATTTATGCTCGTGATTTATATTATTGTTTGTTTATGTACATTTATCTACTAATAAATACATGGACTTGTGACAGTGCTCTGATAACTGGAACGCGCTGATAACTCGAACACTTTCGCTCGGTCCCGTAAAGTTTGAGTTATCCATGTTTGACTGTATGTCGCCTAATGAATCCATTAAGCTCCTGTGGCTAAATTGGTAAGGAATTGAAATGGTGAACAGGAGCGTCCAAGATCAAATATTCTGCAATATGGATTCGTTATTCCAAGATTTTAATAGCTATGGCTAGATAAACACACAGACACACAAACTTTGAGAAATAAATATACGCGACTTAAGAATACTGGCAAATATACCGTCTAGCTGTGGGCAATACTCTACCATGACTACTGGTATGTATATCATCTAAACTAGCATATTTACCTGTGTACAAATAATGATATACTGCAAGTCCAATAATTTGAAATGTTGAAATGGTTACATATAGCGCCTTGTAATGCACTCATTGCATTCAGCGCCTGCTAAATCATAACATTTCAAAAACTCCTTTATCTCACAGTACACTTTGTGTAGCAACGATAATCTCTGGCATAAAAAGAGCATGATTAGTGCCAAGAAGTAAGCATACCTCTGCCATGAATTTACAATGAGAATTGTGTTCCAGACGATGTATACAACGCTGAAGAAAAGCACTGCGAATCCCATAAACTCTGGATACGTACACTTGCTATGAGCTGACACATTATCTTGAACAACTGTCAGGTTGGTCACCGTTCTACAATAACAAGGTCTCTGGATTATGCGATGCACCCCTGATAGGAGATATAAAATTATGTAGCTTGGAGAAATATGTAAAACCTAATGTATCTATCTGGTGATGAAGAAAATAAAAAAAAATCTTGACCTATTTGAATTTTTCAAGAAGCGAAGTAAATTAAAAAAATTCATTTTGACATGGTTATTACCATTATTAAATTATTATAATTTAAAAAATCTAATGTAAAGCATTAAATTTGCATAAACAAATTGAGAATCCCTAATAAAAATCGAAAGCAAGACACGGAAAGAAAACTATAAACTAATTTAAACCAGTTTTGGCGTGAGAGTAAAATACCCCGCATAATCCTCACTCATATATATCACTCACTCATCATGGGATCTCCATCATACTGAGTCTATAGGTAAGATTGAGTGTATACAATAAAATGAAAAACAAAAGCTTTATTTTATTGATAAAAAATATTTACTAAGCCTTTACATAAGATATTTAGCATCGTCATATGAAGCATTCTTACAGCACATGCAGCTAATTGAAATAGAAATTATTTTCTTTGGCCAAAGAAAGAATCTAGCAGGTTAGTACGAAGTTTTGGCATACAAAGCGAAAGTCACAACAGAATCAATTTGAAACTCGACAATTAACTATACCCACTGATATCCAGTTGACTGAAAGACTAAAAATGACATCACTGCAACTTTAATTCAGATATTGAAACATATAGGGAAATACTAACAATAGAACTAACAATAGAACTAACAATAGAACTAACAATAGAAGTGATTAGAATTTATTAAATAAATAAAGGGCGTCAACTTGAAGGCCAAGCAAGAGGAAATGCATAAATAACACACATTCACATCATCAGAGTATTATTCATACCTAGTCAGATTCCTTCGACACTAGATGGCTCAGGTCTTCATTACACAATTCATTACACAAATTGTCTCCCCATGAGATTACACAGGGTCATACACACCTAAGCTCGAGGTATATATTTCTACACAAGTTTCAATAGGAGCACAGAGTGAGAAATTCACGAAACTATATAAGAGGGTGACAACTTTAAATCAATTGCGCGTAATTACCTGGCAAATCTATTTATAACCAAGCAAGGTGCTTGCACATACGCAGTGACAGAAGTAAACAATGACTGCAAAACCTTGACTATTTACTTGACTAGGAAAAACGCAAGACACTGGACACTTTACTGCCAAGTACAAAAGCGTTGTGACTGTACCAAGTTATTAAAATTGTCACGTCTTAGGCTACTAATAAATCCTATTACCTCTATCTTATTTGAAAGCAACTAAAATAAATGCAAAACTGTGATAGCCATCTTGATATATTAGGTGGTGTGACAACTAGTTTTACGCCTGAAGCAAAAAACTTATCAAATATTCATTTGTGAAAGCTGAAAGTTTTGTTTTAATGTTTGAACACTTTCATTTCAAGCATGGTCACAAAAACTCCAAAGAGCAAATACAACTTGAGCTTGTCTTGTTGAATAATAATAAAAATATAGTCAATTTTCAATATACTGTAGCAAAACACTTTCATTCAGGAAATCATTAGAAAAATAAAACTGATATAATGTTCCAATTTAAAACAACTTACAGCATGATATCGAAATGAGCATTAACTTACATTGACTCTACTGAAGCTCCAATGATGCAATGACCCGAAAAATTCCTCAATACTATAGCGACGGGACAAATGATGAGAAAAGCGAAGACCAATAGGAGGATGCATCCCACAGTATGCAGCAGTGTAAACAATTTCTGATCCATATCTGGCAACACAAAAATCAGAAAAATGTGAAAAACCATCTCAGAGTTGAAATAAATGAGCTAAAGAATCCTCAAGATTGAACTCATTCCTTGAATAGGGTTTAAAATAATGCAATGCATGCATGACCTTGTGCAAATTTCATAAAACAGCAAATGCTCAAAATAATAATGCATTTTAGATACTTTGAAGGCCTATATCGCAACTGGGCTGTGTTCTATACCTCGTAACTGCATGGGTGGTAGCGGTATCCAAAATGATGTATACAATGAAGAAAAACTTGAGAGGAAAATAATGTACTAATGGAAAAGGTTGATGTATCTTTTGAACAAAAATCTTGTTTGACTTTCGCAAATTTAGCATAAAAGACAATACATGTATATGTAGGAAGCCTGCACCACCGGTGAAAATTAATCAGGCAAAATGAGCACTCCAGTAGGGCTATGTATGGAAAAGCTGAGTCCCTATGTGTAATCAGAACTTGTCTGAAGCATACAAATATATACTTCATTTATATGAAGTATATATAGTCATATATGCATATGAAGTTATGATATATATTATTCAAATTTATAGTCTGTTTTACTGATGTTAACTTGGTGATTTTAGAATTGAGCTCTTTGCTCGAATTTCACGTTTTTATTCACATACTTAATATACAGTCAAACTCGGATAACTTGCCCTCGGAGAGCTAGAACACATGGTTAACACGAACGGTTTTGTTTGTTCCATTTCTACGCAATGATAAATTGCTTTAGATAACTCGACGTCAACTTGGTTAACTCAACAGTTTTTGCCCAACGGCTACTGTAACAGTTGTTATCACTTTAGAATATCAATTTATTCCAAGCCATAGAAATAAACCTCAACTTTTAGTAGTTCTTAGACATCGTTATTACCATCATCGGCAAATATTTTTGTTAACGACTTTTCTGAAGGTTTGCAAAAAATCCAATTTTACCAAGCATCCGCTTAGCGATGGCTGTCCGAAAGCAAGGAAAAATGAGCTAACCTTCGAATAAACTTAAAGAAAAATCGGCAAAATTGATCTTGGTTCAAACTCTCAAATGAAAAAGAGGTCTTTTCTTCTGGACATTTCAACAGCGATCAAGCTTTGCCAATTTTAATCTGAAAACGTACTGACAATCACATCACCTAAAACAACAAACCAATCTCAAGTAATAGAAAAGTCTCTATACTGTCTGATGAATTTTTTTTCAAACTTTACAGTAGAATCCTTTTAATCTATGCATTTGATTTATATATAGTTTGTATATGTACATTTATCTACTAATAAATACTTGGACTTGTGACAGTGCTCTGATAACTCAAACACTTTAGTTCAGTCCCGAGAAGTTAGAGTTATGCCTGTATATATTTTCATAAAAATATATATAAAAAAAACCTTTAAAGTGATCAAAAATTTAGGCGAGACAACCTCTTATACTTACATATTTTACCCAATAAACACACAAATTATTCACACATAGGGCCTACTACCTTATTCATACATACCCATATTATGCATACTTGTACTGCTTGTTCAAACATACACTACAAAAGCTTTTATGCTAGTTTTCAAAACTATTGTGTTGCTATTTACACACTGCTTGATCATGAATTTAATCTCAAGTTGTTTACAATGCTTTCTTCCGCCTTGATCTCAACAAAATCAGTGGACTCGTCCATCTATCAGTCACACTTGTAAATCTGTCCAGACTGGCTGTAATATTATATAGACATGTAGAATTACATCGTACTGTAATGTGCCACATAGGTTATGTGCACTTTTACAAGAATGGCTGTTTATAGCACATATATCATGTGTACTCTTACTGTCTGCATATGTGACAGATGGCACCATATCACACTGACCAATTAGATACTGTTTTACTGCCTGCATGAGCAGAAGGCCAGTTGTCTGATAAGTCTTCGGATGTAGTTGACTTATAGTTTTGGCAGTCAGTGAGAATATACTTGTGCTGTGTTGGTTACACAAATACAAAGTTTCACTGTGATAAACGAGGTGCATATGTTATCGCAAGCATAGGGAATATTACAATGACGATGATGACGAACCAAGCTGCTCTTGATCATTGAACAGTTAAGTATACATATACATTTTGACGCTTTATACATATACATTATATCATTTTATGTGTCCAGGGGTATAAATAGGACCAGTTTTGATAATTCCGACAGTGGCAATGTAAACAGCACTAACGATGCAGTGGGACCTGTTCAGGGTATGAAACTGGTAATGATGTAGCTGAACTTGCAAGTAAAAGAATTAAGTTTGCGCAAAGATAATTTTTGCAGAAAATGTGGCACCAGTTACAAGCCTACAGAATGTCCAACATTTGGAAAACAATGTTACAAGTGCAAGGGAAGACATCATTTTAAATCGATGAGCAAGTTTAAAGCTAGGCGAGCAAATACTGTGTTGTTAGGTGAACAAGACGATGTGGTTCAAATTGTAGTGAAATGGCCCAGACTCTGACGTTTCATTTTCTTTTCATATTGCTACAACTCACAAAGTTGGGTTAAAAAGAGCAACATCGAATGTAGGTGGTATAGACCCGATATTTATGCATACACATCGCCATCACCCATGAAGGTTTTGAGCCAGTTTTGGGCAGAGGTTCAATTACATGATCAGATAATGAATGATGTACGATTTGTTGTCATAGCAAGCAATGCAGAACCTCTCCTTAGTATTGAAACTGTATAGGCACTAAATCTTGTAAACTTTACAAATCTGGCATCCGGTGAGTACAGTGTGAAGTTTCCTAAACTCTTCTCAGGCTCAATAAGTAAAGCTGATCACAAAATCAAGTTGTCAATTAGAGAGGACGTGTTGCCAATAGCTCAATCATATTGTAGAATCGCAGTTGCCATTATGAAAAAGTTGGAAAAGCATTTAAGTGAGCTTGTAGCCTACAACATTATTGAAAAAGTAGACAGCCCTACTAGCTGGGTTAGCCCCGTGGTAATCGCCTATAAAGCAAATGATAAAATAAGGCTGTGCATAGATATGCAAAGAGCAAATGCTGCTAATATCAGACGTCACTACCCAGTACCTGGACGAGTTGTTGAGGGATATTAATGGGGTCCATTTTTCATCAAAATTAGATTTAAGGCTAGGCTTTCACCAGTTTGTATTGAGCTCAGAATCCTGAGACATAACAGCATTCACCACTCATGTAGGGCTATATAGATACCAGGGTTTACGTGTATGTCGTAATTTCCATTTCGGTAACATTTTCATAACTCAGTTCTATATTATTTCCATTTCCAAATAATTTCCATATTATTTCCATTTCCATAACATTTCCTTAATTCATTTCCATATTATTTCCATTTCCATAATTTACTTCCATTTCCATAACATTTGAATAATTCATTTCCATATTATTTCCATTTCCATAACATTTCCATAATTCATTTCTATATTATTTCCATTTCTACACGATTTCCATATTTCTAAAATAGAATTTCCATATCCATTTTCATAAAATTATGGAAAATATTTATGTTTATGGAAAAGTAAACATTTTCATAATATGTTTAGCGATCCCTGTTGGATACAAGAGAATATTTGGTATAAACGTTGCTCCTGAAATCTATCAGCGTGCGGTTTCAAATATTATCTAGGGCATCACAGGTGTAGCAAACTTGGCTGATAACATAGTTGCAGTTGGGAAAACACAGCCTGAGCATGACTAAATGTTGCTTGAAGTTCTTGCCCGCAATAAGAAAGCAGATATGACCCGCGACAAGGAAAAATGTGTGTTTAGTCCTCGTAGCATAGAGTTTAAGGGACACCGCATATCACCTGAGGGTGTAGATCCAAAAGCTAGTAAAGCCAAAGCGATATTAGAAGCTACTGTACCATTGACAGTGGGAGAGCTAAAAATCTTTCTGGGACTTGTGGGCTACTGCTCTAAGTTCATTCCTTCCTTGCCAAATTAAGCTGAACCTCTACGAGGGTTGACAATGAAGAAAACATCCCGCACGCCCACATCGCTGAACAGTAGTGAGTTAGAAGCCTTCAATAGTCTTAAAAAAGACTTGGCTGATTACAAAACTCTGGCCTACTTCAATATTAACAAAGAAACAATACTGCACACAGATGCTAGCCCATTTGGGATGGGAGCAATACTCATACAATACCATGGAGACATACCACAAGTGATATGTTATGTCAGCAAAGCCTTAGCAGATGTAGACATGACACATGCAAACAGAGCGGGAAGCCTTGGCAATAGTCTGAGCCTATGAGAGGCTGCACCATTATAACTTCGAAGTTCAGTTCACCTTATATACAGACAACAAGCCTTTAGAGGTGATCTAAGGCAGTAAAATCAAACGGACATCCTTAAGAATTGATAGATGGGTGCTTAGGCTAGTGTTATGACTTTAGGATTAAGTATGTGAAAGACGCTAATAACATTGCGGATCCGTTGTCAAGGCTAATTTGTGTTGCCAAAAGGCCGTCCGAGCTGGGGCAACCTAGTGCTACAGTTGGAAACGTCGAGTTGCACGTCAGGTTCACAGTGTTTAACTCAATCACAGCCATGACTGCAAATACGGTTGAGAGAGCAAGTTATGAAGACTCCGTGCTAAGCGATGTCCCTGATGCACTTACAACTAACAATTTTGCTCCGATACCGACAGAGGTACCGTGCATACACCAAACAATTAAAGATGAATTGAGCGTTTTAGGAAAAATACTGCTTAAGGAAATAGGATAGTAATACCACTAGGGTTGAGAAAGGATATGCTATGGCTAGGGCATGAAGGCCACCTAGGCATAACAGGTACCAAGAGAAATTTGAGATGCAGGGTTCGATGGCTAAGTATAGATGCCGACATAGAAAGGTGTTAGGCATTGCCAAGGGTGTCAGTTGACAGGTCAAACCATCTGTAGAGATCCAGTTTATAAGAGTGACTGATATACCTAATGGGCAGAGAGAAGAGTTAGCCTGTGATTTGCTAGGGTCACTTCCAAATGAGGACCACATTCTAGTGCTGGTGGACTTTCACAGCCGCTGGTATGAAATCAAATTCTTGAAAACAAAAACATGCAGCAAAATTATAGAGGTGCTTAAAGACGGCTCTGAAATTTTTGGCTTTTCAGTTTATCTAAAACAGTCAATGGATCTCAGTACAAAGCGCTAAAGTTTAAACAGTTTTTGCAATTGATAGGCGTACATCACTATTCGGTAATTCCGAGGTGACTAGAGGCACATGGGGAGGTAAAGAGGCGGAACCAATCAATAATGAATTGTGTCAGAATTGCCTATGCAGAAGGTTTAGATTATAAATCTGAGTTGAAGAAATATTTACTGTCATATACGAACACTCCCCATAGCGTAATAGGCAAATCATCTGCAGAAATGTTGTTTGACCGTGAACTTAGAACTAAATTGTCCCAGATTCAAGATATACATAATGATGAAATTGAGTGGTGTGATTATGATAGCGAGCTTAAGCAAAGCATGGTGGAAACCAAGAACAAGAAACGACAACCCTGCACCACTAAAGTAGGGGACATGGTTTTGCTTCGGAGAGAAAATCCCACCAAAATTGAAACCCCTTTCTATCACCAACAATTTAAGGTTCTTGAAGTGAGTGGACCGATTCTAGTTTTAAAGTCTGGGTTGGGCATTATTAGTCATACTAGACCATATATGTTGCCTTTTGAAGATGTTGTAGGTGCAGAGAATCCTGATGAAATACAACATGTCGACAAAAGGAGGGTTCAAGAGGCAGTTGCTGATCACCAACCAATAAGTACACCTGTAACGACTACCACTGAACATAGTGAGGCCCCAGAGCCTATGATGTTACCAGAGCAGACTGGTATAAACGATGACCCGGTTTCAAAAACACTGCTATGAGATCTAACAGAGAATGCCGGCCCCACCTTACAAAACTATTTTACATAGTGGTCACCCTCTAAATAAACAATGACTAAACGTGGGATGTGGTATCTATATATATATATTTCTCAGTCTGTTGGAAATCCGGCTATAGCTATTATTAGAACAGCTGAGCTGGACAACAATACAGACTCAAAGTCATGGCTTACCGTCATTGGAAGCCTAACCTTATTAACTAGCTTAGTGGAGTTTTCTATTGGCAATATGCCAGGCTACTAGCTTGAAAGGTACAGTTGTTTGACAAAGTTTTAAAGCCTTTACAGTTGTTTTTATTTTTCTCTTAATTTATTTCAACTACACGACACACTTCTCTCATATATGTACTTTGAAAATTATAATGGCAAATGTTGTTATATGTTAAATACAAATCAATTTTCTGTCCAAAGACTCTTCTATTACACGGGCAACGCCGGGTGGCACAGCAAGTTATATATACATGTAGAATTACATTGTACTGTAATGTACCACATAGGTTAGGTGCACTTTTACAACAATGGCTGTTTATAGCACATAGGTCATGAGTACTTATACTAACTGCATATGTGACAGATGACACCATATTACACTGACCGATAAGATACTGTTTTACTGCCTGCATGAGCAGGAGGCCAATTGTCTGCTAAGTCTTTGGATGTAGTTGACTTATAGTTTTGGCAGTCAGTGAGAATATACTTGTGTTGTGTTGGTTACACACACACAAATACAAAGTTTCACTGTGATAAATGAGGTTCATATGTTATCGCAAACACAGGGAATATTAGACTGGCTAGCTAGTCGAATGTCAATCAACATGTGAATCAACTACGCTAAAAGACCAGAGTCCGATTTTGAGCTTATAATAGTTCGAAAAATCCAAACCTTCGTTGCAGCAAAAAACTTTGGGACTCGTTGCTTTAACAGAAGTATTGGCAAAATTTCTAGAGAAACTTATTGCCAATCATATTAGACCACCTATCAATGTTAGCACATAATTTTCCACGCAGTATGCTGCAGCTATACTCTTAGACAAAATCCATGTAATAATCGAGCTAAAGTCTGGTTTATTTTTTTGTGAATTAATAATTAATAGTAATGAATATTTTGTGAATTAGGTCATGAATGAATTTTTGCTGCAGAGGATGCAGATACTAATAATCCGTCTTATAAAGATTTGCGTAACCGGCTCGAATCTGTTGCTGCTCCTTCATCATGTTGGTTAACTCATTTAATTTAAAATGCTCTGATATAAAAAGACAAGGAGCAAAATAAAAGGCTTAGACCTATCTGTCTACAACTTTTGTTACATTGAGCCGAAGAAATTTTGCTCAACTAAACTATGATTTTAATGATGAGTCTTTTTGTATTTAGTAAAAAGCCTTAAAAGGTTTTATTAGTTTTGCGCTCAACATATCCATTATAGCCTACTGTTACACTGGTGGAGGCTAATTTTGTTGTATGGAAATAATGCGAAAACATTAATTATACCAATAGGGAATGCAGCCAGACCACAGAACAAGCATATAATGCGTACAAGCAGCAAGACGCCTAAAGATGTCAAAAGATCCAATAATTGAAAACGTCAAAAGAAAATTAGAAACTTCCGAATTGGAAGAAATCAGTCATGGAAACTGCATCAGCACCGCCTGTGGAAACCACCAAAGGGAGGTGGAAGTAATTAAACTTACCAACTACCTTCACCAGAAAACCACCAGAGAAACATTAGAGACGAGTCAAATGAGTCACATACAGATCTGCCACTCCTATCAAACATGACCTAGATACCAGAAGTAAGTCAAGGGCTCCACGCTACATGTCAACATCACATGCACCAGCTGAAGACTTACGCAAACAATATATCTTCACATGCCTGATATGAAGCATTGAACCTTAAGGCTAGCCATCCCACATGCCAGACATCTATAAAAGAGAACAGCTCCAATGACTCAGCGTCTCTAGCTTGAGCTCTGACTCTCTCTCTCTCTCTCTCTCTCTCTCTCTCTCTCTTCCCGAGGGCCTCCTTGGACGCTTTCCCATCTGCCTGCTGAGTAGCCTCTCTTCTCTCAACCAATGGAGCCTCCTTCTCCTTTATCAGCTGAGCCTTTTCTACATCACTATCTCAACTGCTGACACTCTCTACATATGGCCTCTCACGATTCTCGTTTCTCTGTCAAAACTCACAGCTGTACAGGACTGATCAACAAGCATAGACGACCGTTCGAGTAAGGATGTAATTTTTATTAGCTCTTCTAATTGTTTGTCATTAATATTATTGTTTAAAAGTTTGTTAGTTGTGTATTTCAGGATTTGACTTAGGACTATAGAATAAAGAAGTAACTTTTACTGGTAAACACCAGTATTGCTTACAATAGCTTAACACCTTCACTATAGCTGAACCAGTAATAATTAAATTAGTTCCCACAAGATAAGCCAATAAGCAAAAACTAAACACAGTCAAAAAAGAATAATATGACAAGCAAATTCAACACTGCTGTTGTGTGTGAATTCGGGTTAGTTATGCATGACATAATTTCTCCACAGCAACGCATAACCACCTGTCAGCGTCATTGGATGTACAGTATTTTCGTTTTTAACACTCACACGAGTTGGGACTCGACCTAACAATATGGAAAAATAAAAAAGCAACGAAACTTCCAAATGCATTAGATTAAACAAAAACGTTTCTTAAGCACGTACACGTTGCTACGATTATGGATACTTTCTTGCAAATACCGGTTGGCCCAAGTAAGAAACGCATGAAAATAACCATCAAATACAAAACCGTGCAGCATATGAAGCTTTTGAGAAAAGCTATAAATATAGAAATTTTATGCAAGTCCAAGATAATAATAATTTTGAGAGACATCCAACGCACCTGAATATTCGAACCGATGGACGGATAGCTTTCTTTCATGAAGTCTCGTGACCAAAATTCCAACCTTGTGAGTAGCCTGAAGTTCTAATCAAGAATCATTTGACTCATGAATAAATTCATGAAGGAAGAAATATGAATATGATCGGTCGTTTTGCTATCTGACTCTCAGTCTACACAAAGGCGCCTTGATGTGATATAAACATTACCCTCACTCACATGACCGCCCCGCAATTTGGGCCGATAAAAAAGTTATATAAGACGCAATATTTTCGGCACGATTGTGAGTCAATTAAAACGTTCTATCAAATAAATAATTTTTTCAAACAAATACCTAGATGTTTGCGAAACATGCTAGTTGACGCAAATCCGAACAGACAACTCCAAAATGAAATCTGTTTTATCTGGTACTAGTGAAAAATAGTAACGGAAAAACAGCTACAGCTTTCCACAATATATGTACATGTATACATTGATGTAGATGAGTCTATTGAATTGAAAATAGTAAACAAATAAGTGCAATTTGTGTTAGAAGGAAGAATAAAATAATTACAACCTAGGATGTCTACATAGTTACCAAATTAATTGTTGCTAGATTTTACCTTGCCCAACAATAATACTTAACAACTGCTAAAACACTGATTGCAATTTACTCATCAGTATGTGAGCTTTCAACTATTTGCAGTGTTTCTCTATATGCCTTGTCCATTGCATGTTTCACTAGGCAAGCCATTATATTTGTTCTGTACCTTATTGCTATGATAAACCAACTTCAAAACAGAGGCCAATGATATTACTGTGATTTATTTTACAATAAAAAATCGACAAATAAAGAAAAATCGACAAATAATACAGAGTACACCAATAACTGTCAAACCTTATACTACAGGATGTTTTCCTGAGGTCCACCTGCACAATGTTGCATCTCCAAGCCAATGGTAAACATTAAAATGACTAGCAACATCGACATGTTCGGTGTAATCAACCTCACAGCTAAGCAAATTCTTACCCAGAAGTCACCAGGTTATCAGGCTTTGCTTTAGCTACATTTGTAACAAATTTACTAACATAAAATGCTAAATGAAAGCTGTGAAAATTACATAAATATAGATGACATCATGTAAAGCACTGCTATGTTTACAATTTTTGCCTACATTAACTGTCATTCACCATACTTTTCAAAACTGATGGCAAGCGCAAAGCAAATTGAATCTCCTTCTGACTAGTATATCCGAGATACAGCAATCATAAAAGTAGACAAACATCTTTCAGTAGTTGAAACTTATTTCAAGTCTTCTTCTTCGTTTATCTGTTTCTTAATTCGCAGGAGTATGGCAGTCATCCAAGAATCCAGTCTACTGATGCTGTCGTAATCTGTAACGGCAGCCGTGAAATCTTCTGTGCTTTCACCTTCGATGGCTGGTAGTATTTTCTATAGAAACAAGTAATCAAGCCGAGATCATTAGAGCACAGGTACAATTGTCATTTATCTGAATAAAGCAACAATTGTAATCTATCTGAATAAAGCCACAATTGTAATTTATTTGAATAAAGCCACAATTGGAATTTATCTGAATAAAGCCACAATTGCCATTTATCTGAATAAAGCTACATGTTTACAGTTTCAATCACTGTCAGATAGGCTGTTAGCAAAATATTAATAATTCCCCTGAAAACATCAACAGACACACCTGATAGCAACAGTCAAACCTCTACATAACAATTGCGGTAACACAGCTAATGTCCAACAAGCGGTAGAACATTTTAACGAGTCCTTCAGGTTTTTTCGAGAGTCCTAATATTTTCCAACTATTCGAAATATCTTGAATCTTCATTGCCTGAACCAAATTTGTAAAGAATGAAAAGCTATAAAGAAATAAATATAAGGTACATGTAAATTGGTTGAAATTTCACCATATTTCCGAAAATTAGCCTCCAGACCTCTACCACCATCTTTTCCTCAGATAATACCCATGAACTGACCTACTCTTAAGTTTGCACTCTCTAAGGTAAATGACCAATAAAAAACATCTAGTAATTGTTTATTAAAGTATCGTTTTATATCTCCAGTAGCACCCTTCTATGCTGCTTGTTTGTTATTGTTTGTTTGCTGCTATTTGTTTTGTAAGTAAATGTGATTACCTACGGTGTTTGTTGAGTTTTATCAGGCTATTTCGACTGAGGAACGAGTTATTATTATTTACTGTAGTGTATTCTCCTCAAAACTAGTTACTATTTACTAGTAGTGTTGAAAAATAAATAACGTGTTGGTTTACTGAAGTATTTTGGAACGCCCAAACACACTTTAAAGGATATTACAAAACGAAATGCAAATAAACATTGTCACTTGACGCGACCAAACTACATATAACTAAAGTTTAAATCACCCTGTACTAAGCCTATCCTATTGTTTCCTTAGTCGTTTTCATCGTCAAACCCTACGAATGATAAGGGCAATCTCGCACTCCTTGTTTTGAAAGAAACAAAAAAGGCTAGCTAAGATAATGATAAACAGGTACATTCAGGATACACGAGGACAATATGCTATTCCAAGGTCATTCTCAGATGAGTTTAATGTTTTCACACAGCAGCAACATAAAATAACAACCAACTTATGATCTTTGACTTCAACCTGCCTCTTCTCGGCAATTATCTGATGAAGTGTGTTTCCTTGTGGAAAAGTGAAACACCCAGATATTTTTTTTAGGATTTATGTCCTTATGATATACTTTTGATGTGTAGAAGAGATGAAAGCGTGGATTAACATCTAGGTAAGTTGTTGCGATGATAAATACATTTTATTCGTCTTCATAATTAGTTCTTGCGTCCCTTAGCCTTAGGCCAAACCCGAGTCTACTCTTAGACTAAGCGTAATCATAGAACCATGGGCTCACCTCCAAAAATTTGCATTCTCGAGAGTCAGCGAAGGCTGGCTGCATCTCTTTGTACTTGTTGAGGGCGAGCTGACCGTTGAGCACGTCAATGCATAGCTGGCAGAGTACGGCCTTGAAGAAGTGGTCTTTGGCGCTGTATTTCAGTAACGTGTTGTCCATGGCAGAGGTACCCAGCTGCGGAGAAAGAACCAGATTAAGATTATACATGAATATATGTATAAAGAGAGGGGTGAAATGGGCACAAAACCAAAAAACTTATTTTCTAAAAAATGACAGATTATAATCGTCTTGCGGGTACTGACTGCCATTATTAATAACTCTGAAGCCAGTTAACAATTAAGCTACGGATGGCAAAGCATTACGGCATTGCTCTTTTTATTTTAGACTTTTTTAAACATTTGCTTAAAAGTTGACTTGCAAGAAAATTCACATTGGACGCCATTTTTCAGTACTTACTGTTTCGCCATAGCAACGGTTTTAAGGTTTTTTATCTGAGGATTGGGGACTTGCATTGGCTAAACTGATTTTCACATTGCAGTTATTTGGTATCAAAAGGTCCACCATGTCTTACTCTGTTGTTTTGTAGGAGCAAAATATTTGGGAATGTGATTACAAGCTCTTAAAAGCTCAAAAACGAACAGTTAATCACAGCCATCACGAAAATACCGTAGTTTGGAATTTCTTTACTTCGACGACATACTCAAACATTGTGGTTATTGTTTTGACACGTAATATTATCATGTGAAAGTAAAGGCTCAATACAAAACGTCTCGTAGCAATAGTTTATGACAAACACTTCGGTTCTACCGGAAAGCCCGTACCAAATATAGATGCTCACTACTTTACAGTTTCGTTTTAGCCTGGTCTAATTATCTAGTCGTAATCTAATCATGTAGGCCTACCCATACTTCTTGCCAACTAGCGCAGACAATTTCTGCAGCATTTTTCGACTACCACAGGTGACCAACAGGCTCCCCATGTTTGTCAGAAGATGATATGCACTCCTTTGAGCTAAGGTTAAAGAATGAATCAAATTTTTACGGTAGGTTTTGAGATATCAGTGCTCAAAGTGACATAATTACAATGATGATGAAATAGACGCCCAAGGAAAATAGACATGGTTTTATTGAATGCGTGAAGTATATTTGTGAAAAATATTTCGACGAATGAGGTTGCATGAAAGTGTTAACAGAAACCATCGTGTTCAGCTACGTCCCATTTGAGCCGTTTTGGAAAGGGATTCCAAACTACGGCGTTTTCGTGATGACTGCGGTGAACTGTTCGTTTTTGAGTTTTTAATAACTTGTGATCCCATTGCCACATATTTTAAACCTACAACACAGTGGAGCAAGACAAGGTGAGTCTTTTAATACCAAATAACTGTGATGTGAATTTTGTTGCAATTCAATATTCAAAGAATCTGTAGGCCATATTCCAGTTCCTTTGGAGAATCAGTTATATTATGTAACTGACCAAAATGTACACCCGTGTTTGGCCATGACTTGGAAAAGAACCTCGGTGATTGGTTGGAGCAATTAGGAACTCAACATAGCACTTTGTAAACAATAACAATCAATTTTCTCATACCACACAAATTTCTAATTAGGAACATAGTCGTTCTCCAAGCCTTGACCAAACATGGATGGACATTTTATCCAATTAAAAGAAAACTAATGCTTCGAATGACCTGAAATTTGCTGATTCCACAGAAAATAATGTGTAACAGCACGACGTTAGCTATTTGTCCATTGCCAATGTTCAACTTGCAAATGACAAACCCAGACTTTTAAGATAGTCAACAGTATATAGTTGCATGGCTTCAGTTCTGTTTTCACAGCATTGTTCGTCTAATACAAAATCAGTGCAAGTAGCATTTGCCATTTTTATTTGTTGTAAACTTGTGAACACAGATTATTTTTTCAATTTCTTATCATATATGCCTGCTGAAAGTCTTGTTCAGATAGAAGTTAAAATGCACAGTTGGCAGCCCTTGAACCGAGGGAAGTAATTCTATAATTGCACATACATAAGCGAAAAAACTTATTAAAGCAATAAAATTATAAATATTGATTTATTATCGGATTATTTGTCAAACACCCCATCATATCTCTGACTACAATACCTTCAAATGCCTTGCAACGACTTCGCAATTATTTGATTTTTATGTCAGGAATGATTTCTATCATATGATGATCCAGAGTCTTTGAAACACGACAGTTTCGTAAGTGCAAACGAAGAGGTTGATGAAAAACAGAAATTAAACAAAACACTACAAAAATAATAAAAATCCTCAAGCGAAATTCGTTAAAAGTTTATATATAGCAGGCTAAAGTGGAGTAAGTTATGCTGTGTATGTCTATTGCTACCTTTACTTACACTGGCTAACATATTTGTAAAGTAACTATGAAAACCTCATTTTATTAATTATAGCAATACTATTAAATATTTTTTATATTTATAATTGAGTTTTGAAAAATAATTCATAAAATGAGTTTTTAATGCTATAACTGTAGTATTTACTAATTCACTACCAAAGGTTTCAAATGAATTGCAGAAATATTGCTCTAATATATACCAGTTTAAACACACAAACATACAGTATACGTTCATATAACGTAAATTCCACATAATGTGAAGTTACGTAATTTTTTTTGGTTCATATAACATAAAAAATTCCATAAAACTTATGGTTTTAATTCGGTGCAACTTCTCGAATTCGATTAGTTAACCTTAAAATAATGCTTTCTCTTTTCCCGCACTGTGAAGAGAAAATGATGTACACATAGAGGGTTATTCCGATTATATATATATATATATATATTATATACAAGTATGTATATATATATATATATATATATACAGTCAAACATGGATAACTCGAACTTCAAGGGACCGAGCAAAAGTGTTCGAATTATCAGAGCGTTCAAGTTATCAGAGCACTGTCACAAGTCCATATATTTACTTATTTATTAGTAGATACATGTACATATACAAACTATAATATAAATCAAAAGCACAAATGGCTTGTTTCAAATTAAATGCTTCTAATGTAAAGTTTAAAACGTTTTCATGAAAAAGTATAGAGATTTTTCTATCACTTGAGATTGGTTTGTTGTTTGAGGTGATGTTATTGCCAGGACGTTTTTCAGATTGACATTGGCAAAACTTGATCGTTGTTGAAATGCTCAAAAGAAAAGACATTTTTTTCTTTTGGGGTTTTACCCACGATCAATTTTGCCGTTTTTTCTTGAAGTTTATGCAGATTACCTTACTTTACCTGGGATTCGTTAAGAGCAACACTCCGAGGCAGTTCAATTAGAAGTTTTATGAGGTTTTACGGTACATTCTATATCACTCACGCTTTTTTAATAGATACTTATTGAATGTACACATGTATCCTGTGTTTAGGTCAAACGATGAATAGTTTTTTGTAGCTCAGACAACGTATACGTTTAATTACAACATTTTTTAAGACGTTTTAAACATTCAACATTCCGACGTTGATTCAACACGGAATCAACGTCGGAAAACTATTCATCACGGACTAGCCGGGTCACGCACTCAAGGATTTTCGCCACGCACATACAAAACAACATGCGACTTTTGTTTTGTATGTGCGTGGCGAAAATCCTTGCGCCCGTGACCCGGCTAGCCTGTGCTATTCATCGTATCGCAGAATAAATCAAATTTCACCAAACTTTTAGAAAAGTCGTTGACAAAAATATTTTGCCGATGGTGGTAATAACGACGCTTATGAATTACGAAAAGATGAAGTTTACCTCTATGGCTTTGAATAAAGTGATTTTCTAAAGCGATAACAACCGTTTCGGTAGCCGTTGGGCAAAAAAACAGTTCGAATTAACAGTGTTGAGTTCGAGTTATCTATAGCAATTTATCATTACGTGGGAACGGACCAAAGGAAATGTTCGAATTAACCATGTGTTCGAGCTATCCGTGGACGAGTTATCCATGTTTGACTGTATTAGTAACATGACGGGCTAGTTCGCCATGCTGGACCGTCAAGTACGTCAAGTACATCAATCAAGTACATCAAGTACGCAGATAAAGCACAGAGAATTATAAGTAGCTGCAAGATTACTCATAAATACTTAAACGCAATTGATTGTTGTAGGTATTGATGTAGTGTTGTTCTACCAATCTAAATGTCACGAGTTAGAGTATCGTTAATGTAGTATCGGTAATAGAGAAATGATGGACCATAAATTGGCGAAAAGTGATAACAAAGGAAGACAGTTGCCAATACACACTAATATTGCAACAGTTACCCAGAGTTGGTATGCTGGCATTGGGTTGGGTGTGTCAGAAACCCTAGCGGTGGGAATAACGGCATTCTTGGGCTCATTTATGGGTCTGTTAACAAATGGTGTTTTTTAAGTAACAGCACGAACCAATCACATAAATTCTTGCACAGTGCATTAGACCTAAAATTTCCCTCCCACTTTCAACTGATTTTAAATATCTATATCAAATTATTTTGTTATAATAACAATTTTAATTGGGACGATAACACAAAAAAATTAATACGACTCGTTTGTTGGTAGGTAGGACATGGATGATAGGATGCGAATGAAAAATTATACTAACTATAATTTTCGAGTTCAATTTGAGTCATGAAACAATAATGAACGTGTGCTCGATGGATACGATGCTACTGTAAATATTTTTGCCGAGTTTTTAAAATCATATGAATTTTTAAGGTTTTAGCCCGAATAGCTGTGAAACACTTTATTCCGTTTGTTGACCTTTGCTGTGGGTTGCCAAATTATTTTACTAGTGTTTGACCAAATATCATTGTAATACGAGCACATTTAGATATATATAATAAATGTTGAACAACTTTGGATCGGTGGACAAATTGCTCAGGGCAACTGACACACATTGACCAAAACGGCCAGGGTTAAAAGGGTTAACGAAACCTTAGCAAATGAGAGAGGTAAAATACGTTCTTAAGTAGTGCAGACAACGCCAGCATCGAAATGTACAGATAATGTAATTCTTATGGATATTAAATATTTTAGTTTGGTAAGAGAAATATTTCTAAAGGCAAAAAATTAACAAGATTTCCTAACAAGGCAGAGGTCGCCATAAGCAATGTCGTCCAGCTTATATCGAATAAACTAGAGATTTTAAACCTAACTTTGAGTGAGTATAACAAATGGACAGCAGCGGATTGCAACTCTGCACGGTTCAAAATAGAACTGCTACCAACACAGTGAACAGATACCTAGAGGTGATGTACGAGACCTTGAAACATGTATAACTATGTGATGAGAAATAGCCAGAGCATATATCATCACACGGTGATAAGGTATGCTTTGGCACTATCATCATTATGCGCCAAAGCATATCGATGATAATAGTGGGACAATATCATTTTCGATACCGAGCCACTAATTAATGCAATCTCATCACATATTCAGCATGACCTTCTGACGTCAGTTTAGGAGCGTGCGATCCCATGGCTGATGCTCTGAATGAAACACCCACTTGGATAGGCCCAGACTTGGATATTGTACCCCCAATCACCTGGTTGGTCAATTTGAAATTGAATATTGTACCCCCAATCACCTGGTTGGTCAATTTGAAATACACCCCCTAAACACTGGGAGTTCCCTAGAGGGCAAACAGGTTCCACGCCCTGCTAAACATATAATATGATTCATGATTCATGCATTAATAAAGCAGAAACAAGGTACAAACAAAATTCTCAATTTTATTTAAATACGTTTTTATTTCGGATTTTCGTTTGTTATGTATCGCAAAAACGATCGTTTTTTCTTCTGCAAACGGATTATTTTTTGTTGTCAACAGAGACCAATATATTTTAGATTACTATTGGTAAAAATTAAACAAAAAAGGCAATTAACTAACCATACACGTATTTGTAAAAACCGGTCGTGTGGCGACATAATAGTCGCGCAGCCCACTAACGTCAGTATCGCAAAACGGCAAAATGTCGCTATGCCTGCAAAAGGGTTAATAAAATTTATTCCAAACATCAACCATCAGAATATCATTTTTATTTATAAAAAACATGACGAATATCAACGAAATAAATATATCATTCATTCTGAGTATATTGATGAAGGGTTGCTGAGATAATACAGTTTCGACTGTCCCTTTTACCTTCCTTTCCCGTCAGCAGGCAAGCAGCAGCAATCTACATTAAAATGAAGACTGGATTTTCGGTGCAATTTCTGGTATTACTTTGGCTGAATAAAACATTAATGAGCATGGGCCCTTTTACTGGCTTGGTTGTGGAAACCTCCCCCTAAAGTAGCAAATTCACTGACAGTGCTCCATGGTCTGAAAACCCCTCTAAAACGTGATTTTGGACCGGCCTTTTAGGAGGAGTATCAGCCCGGGGCGTGCGATGATTAATAGAGCAAACTAAACAAAATTTTAGTTGATTAAATAAGAAAGTATTGATTTTATTGAAAGTATTGATATTTTTCTACTATTTGCAATTGTTTTTGATGCTTGATCTGGCTGCCAGAATATTTCAAGATTAAAATAAACCAAAGTTGATTGCGGTTCAAATGCTCATAAAAAGTAGGTGTGAATTGAAGTAACTTGTTTTTATAGCTGAAAATGATGATATTGGTGATTGCGTTCTAGTTGCGATCAAGTTTTGAAACATCCTAGCAACCAGACAACCTCAAACGTCAAAATCAATCGCAAATGGCAGAAAAATACCGATTCTTTCTGATAAAATCTGATAAAATTTTGTGTAAGTTAAACTTTAATAGGAGGAAATCACATCTGATTCTCCTGGAATGAGATACTGCCATCTCGTCAGAATGAAATATCGGATCAATTTAAGCTTATTCAAAGGCAGTTTTAGAAATTGCCAATACTTTGCCTGTTGCCCGTGACTATAAGCATAGAGCAAAACATCTACAGATTCAGACTTGTATTCTCCAAGACTGTAAGACAAGCAATCTGATAATTGTTTGACAATCAAACGAGTGAGAGTGCCCCACACTAGCTGTCCATTACCATGGCAACTCACCATTTCAAATATCTGTGCAGCTTTTTCGAAGTCAGGTGGATCGACCTGCGCGCTCAATGTGGCGACCTTGAGGCTGCACTTATTAGCTGCGCTAGTAGACTCCTCTCCCCTGTAGTAGTCAGAGGCTGTGGCGTAGTGCTTGATTGCCTGTAGGTCAGAATATGCATGTCCTTGTTATGTAGGTGTGAGTATTGATTAGGTCTTGTACATGCACGCCTAGATAATCCTTCAGGTGAAAAGAAGTGAAACGACCTCCTAGCCTTGGAACTTTCAGTAACAATAGATGTACCTAACTAGAACTAGAAAAGGAAGCTAATATTATAGTGATGCATAAAATGGAAAGCCGATACACGAAAATAACATAGAGGTATCTAAAATAGAGCTGCTACAAGAAGCTAACATAGAGGTATCTAAAATAGAGCTGCTACAGGAAGCTAACATAGATGTATCTATAATAGCGCTGATACAATAAGCTTACATAGATGTATCTATAACAGAGCTAATATCTGACGCTAGCATAGATGTACCTAAAATAGAGCTGCTACAGGAAGCTTACAAAGATGTATCTATAACAGAGCTAATATCTGATGCTAGCATAGAGGTATTTAAAATAAAGCTGCTACAGGAAGCTAACATAGAGGTATCTAAAATAGAGCTGCTACAGCAAGCTTATACAGAAAACAATGTACAATAATAAAATAAAAGCTGATACAAAAAGGTGATTTAGAGATGTCCAAAGTCTGAGGCGGCTAGAACCTGTACAACACTCGAGTTGTATTGGCTGATAGCAAATGAACTAAATGTCAGCAAGTCAGAGTTCAATTCCCTAACAAGGCAACTGACGATGACACAGAAGGCAACACATTTTTCTCTATTTCAACTGAACCCAACAATGAACACTTGTCAGGATGCTGCAAGGGTAGACATATTTTTAATAAACAATCAATTCCGTCCACTGTAGCTGGGCACATCACGGTTGGTGATGCTCTCTTGCCACTAAGCTCAGAAACACTATGCCTCCATGACGCGCATGATCTGCAAATTGAGCCAATCTACATGTTAACTGCATCATGGGAATGACATAAATCCGCAAGCTAAGCGAGTTTTGCAAGTAGCAAAACTTTAACGAATCCATCCTGCTTGCAATAAAGGAAACAGCACTTGTAGATGATGCCCATTAAAATACCGCGCCAGCTATACAATTTTAAACATTCTCAATACTTACGTCGATTTCTCGATTGAGTTTCACATGTTTGCGTCACTAATTATTAAATTATAGCGTACATATCCTTACTTTTTTCAACAAAGCGCCGGAGTCAATCCGCATCATGTGAACGCACATAGAAACACTCAATTTGCTCGGTAACACAACTCCAAACCTGCATGATGCGAGTCATGGAAACACAATGAAAGGCAAGTCAAGATAATAGAGCCATCGTTTGTGCAACAAAGCGTGTCTACCTTATGCACGTCTTCTACTTGCACACTATGTAAGCGAGCAGATGTATTCTCATTCAGGTGATTGCAAACAGCACCATAAAGGCTCACCAATTCCACGTCTGCTGTCTCTTGCTCACATATCTCAGCAATTGTTATATGGTGCTTTGCAGCTATGGTAAATCGTCCCATGTCTGTATAGATCTCTATGGCTTTGAGAAGACAAGCTATGGCCTCTGTAGGGTCACACTTCCTACAAAAAATAGAAGGGTGAGCGCGTTGCAGACAACCATGAGGATTTAACCACAGCAATCTGATAGACTAAAGGTACAGCCACACATGCCGATTTTCTTGTTGGTTTTGACTGAAACCGCGAAATGAACGAA